>NC_071391.1:81575991-81922822 GCF_022682495.2 Desmodus rotundus | reverse complement strand
TTCCCTATCCCTTACTTCCCATGTTCTTTTTTAAAAACTGAGGTATAATTGATAGTTAACATTATGTTATTTTCAGGTATACAACCTAATTTGGATATGTGTATACCCTGAGAAATGATCACAATAATTCTAGTTAACATCCACCACCATACACAGTTACAATTTTTTTTTCTTGTGATGAGAACTTACAAGATTTACTCTCGGCAATTTTCAAATATGTGTTTTTTAATGTCAAGGTTTAACATTTATGTTCTGTCCTAAGACAATTATTCTTATAGTTTTTCTTAGTTGTATGTTTAAGCTGATTCAATGCTCATCAATAACCTTATCTATACATGAAATTTATTTTCATCTTGGTTAGCTGGATTTTATTGTTAAACAGCTTTTCTTTTTTAAAAATTAAACTTTTTGAGAGAATTGTAAGTTCATATGCAGTTAAGAGAGAGACAGCCTGTGCACCCTTTACCCAGTTTCCAAGGGTAACATTTTGTGAAACTGTAATGTCACGATCTGATATTGGCCTTGATGCAGCCCAGATACAGAACATTTCCATAACCACAAGCATCCCTCTTGCTGCCCTTTTATAGTCACACCCGCTTCCCTCCCACTCTCATCTCTCCCTTAACCTCCTTGACAACTACAAGTCTGTTCCCCATTTCTATAACTTTGTCACCTCAAGAATGTTGCACATGGACTCATATGTGCAACATTTTTTTTTTACTAAGCATATAGTTCTCTGGAGATTCACCCAGGTTGTTGCACGTATTAATAGTTTGTTTGTTGTTACTGTATTTCATGGTATGCATATAACAAGATTTGTTTAACCACTTACCTGTGGGAGGATGACAACTGGGTGGTTTCTAGTTTGGGGCATCATGTATAGAGCTGTTACAAAACATTCATGTACAGAGAGTGGGTACCTAAGATGTTATTTCTCTGGGATAAGAGCCTAAAAGTGCAATTACTGGGTCATATGGTAGTTGAATGTTTAGATTTGTAAGAAACTGCCAGACTGTTTTACAGAGTTGGCTGTACCATTTCATATTCGCACTAGCAACGTATGAGTCATGTAGTTTCTCCATATCTGTGCCTGCCTTTGGTTTTACCACTTCACACTTACCAGATGGCTTAAACAAAACAAACAAACAAAAACTAGTGTCACCTCACTGTAGTTTTAATTTACATTTCCTTGGTGGCTAGTGATGTTGAGCATCTTTTCCTGTGCTTATTTACTGTCTTTATATCCTCTTTGGAAAAATGGCTGTGCATGTCTTCTGGCCCTTTAAAAAATTGGGTTGTTTGCTTTTTTAATCATTGAATTTGATTAAAAAATTATGAATCTTTACATAGTCCAGATGCTGGCCCTTTGTCAGATATTTGGTTTAAAAATATTTTCTTCCAGTTTGTAGCTTGTCTTTTTATCCTTTTAATAGGGTCTTTTGCAGAACAAAACTTTTAAACTTTTAAGTCTATTTCATTAGTTTTTCCTTTTATGGATTGTGCTTTGCCATCAAGTCTAACATCTCTGACTAGCCCTACATCCTGAAAATTTTCTGGATATTTTTTTCCTGTAAAAGTCTTATAGCTTTACATTTAAATCCATAATCTACTTTGAATTAAATTTTGTATGGGTAGTGAGACTTCAGTTGATGTTGTTTTCTGTGAGTATCCGTGTGCTCTAGCCCCATTTGCTGAAAATTGAATTTTTTTTTGCACTTGTGAAAATTCAGCTAGGCATGCATGTATTGGTCTACTTCTGTCCTTATCAGATCCGTGTTCACGGATCTGTGCTTGTGTTCTGCCGATACCACAGTCTTGGTTTCTGTAGCTACATAAGTCTTGAAATTGGGTAGGTTGATTCTTCCTACTTTATTTTCTTTGTAAAAATTCTTTTAGCTCTTCTACTTCCTTTGCCTTTCTATAAAAAATTTAGAATAAAGTTTTGTCTATATCTATAAAAAATCTTGCTGAAATTTTAAAAGGAAGTGCTTTACACCTGTATATCAGTTTAGAGAAAATCAACATCTCTGCTAGGTCAAGCCTTTCAATCCAAGAACATAGTACGTCATTTATTTAGATTATCTTTGATTTCTTTCATCAGCATTTTGTAGTTGTTAGCATACATTTTATACATGTACTTGAGATTTATACCAATAATCTAATTTTTTGAGTAGTTATAAGTAGTGTTATTTTAAATTTTGATATCTATCCATGTGTTCACTGGTAATATTTATAAATACATTTGACTTGTTTATCCTTTGTCCTGTGACCTGAATTAATTCATTAGTTTCAAAACATTTTTTATTTATTAACTTTTTGTAGATTCCTTGGGATTTTCTAGGTAGACAATAGTGATATCTGCATATAGGGACAGCTTTATTTCTTCCTTCTCAATCTGGATGCCGTTTATTTCCTTTTCTTGCCTTGTAGTGGCTGGAACTTTCAACACTATGTTGAATGAGGGCAGTGAGAACAGACTTCCTTGCCTTGCTCCAATCTTAGGGGAACACAGTTTTTCACTATTAAGTAGATATTTACAATTTTTGTAGATGTTCTTACATCAAATTGAGGAAGTTCCCCTCTATTCCTACATTTCTGACAGTCGCAATCATAAATGGGTCAAAGTTTGACAAATGCTCTTTCTGCATCCATTGTTATAACCTTGTGAGTTTTCTGCTTTAGCTTGTTGATATGTGAATTACATGTTTTTAAAAATATTGGACCAACTTTGCATCTATGGATTGTGGTGTGTAATTATGGTATCGCTGAATTTTATCTAATATTTTAAGGTTTTTTTTTCCTCTATACTCATGAATAATATTGGTCTGTAGCTTTTCTTTTTTGTTGTGTTTGGTTTTGGTATCATGGTAATAATATAAATATATTTATAAATTATATAATTTAAATATTTATTATAAATATAATACAATAATATCTATATATATAAATATAATATATACATATACTACAAACACTACATAGAATTACTACAAACACTACATAGAATAATTTGGGAAGTAACCCCTGTTATTCTGTGTACAACTAGTGTTCACTCTGTTTTTAAATGTTTGGTAGAGTTATATGGTGAAGCCATCTGGGCTTTGGATTTCTTCATTGGCTTTTAAAATTATGAATTAATAGTTCATAATAGTTCATAATTCCTTAATAGTTATAATGCTATTCAAATGATTTATTTTATGTTTGATGAGTTATGGTAGTTTGTGTTTTTGAGGAATTGGTCCATTTTATCTGTTAACTTTATTTTTTGTAGAGTTGTTGTTTGTTTCCTTATTATCTTTTTGATGTCTGTAGTGGTAGCTCTGCATTGATTCCTAATGTTGGTAATTTGTGTTTTCTTTCTCTTTTCCATTGTCAGTCTTGCTAGAGGTTTGTCAATTTTATTGACCTTTCTAAAGAAAAGAGCTCTTTGCTTTATTGATTTTTTTCCTATTATTTTTCTGTTTTCAATTACATTGATTTCTGCCTTTTAGTACTGTCTTTCTTCTACTTGCTTTGGGTTTACTTTGCTTTTCTTTTTCTAGTTTCTTGAGGTAGGAGCTTAGATTATTGATTTGAGACTTTTCCTATTTTCTAATGTATGTGCTATAAATTAGTGCTATAAATTTCCCTCTTAGCACTGCTTGAACTATGTCCCACAAATTTTTTTTTTTAAACTCACTGGGAACATTTTTTCATTGTTTTTAGAGAGAGAGGAAGGGAGAGAGAAAAATCGAGCCTGCAACGCTTTAGTTGGTAACCAGATGGCGCTCCAAACAACTGGAGCACGGTGGCTGGCCAGGGCTAACTTTGATAAGATCATTTTTCATGGTCATTCATTTCAATGTATTTAAAAAATTTTATTTACTTTCAGAGAGAGGAGAAGGGAGGGAGAAAGAGAAGGAGAGAAAGATCAACATGTGAGAGAAACATCAGTAGGTTGTCTCCCACAAGCCCCAAAACGGGGACCTGGCCTGCAACCCAGGCATGTGCCCTAACTGGAAATCAAACCGGTAACTCTTCAGTTCACAGGCCAGTGCTCAACCAACCCAGTAAGCCACACTAGCCAGGGCTCATTTCAATGTATTTTCAAAAAGTTTATTTGAGATGACTTATTTGACCCTTGGATTATTTAGAAGTATATTGTTTAGTTTCTAAGTATTTTGAGATACGTCCTATTTTTCTGTTAGCGATTTCTAACTTGATTCCATCCTGGTTTGAAAATATACTCTATATGTCTTCAATTCTTTCAAATTTGTTCTGTACCCCAGAATATGGTTTATCTTCATATATGTTCATTAGGGATGTGAAAGAATGTGTTCTACTGTTGGTTTAGGACAGTGTTTCATAAATTTATTAGTGCTATTGATTGATAGATAGTATTGAGTTCTTCTAAATCCTTGATGATTTTCTCTCCAGTTCTATAAATTGTTGGGGTAGGTGTTGAAGTCTCCAACTATAATTGTGATGTATGTATTTCTCCTTTCAGTTCTGTCACTTTTTGTTTTACATATGGTGTATCTCTATTGTTTTATGAATACACATTTAGGACTGCCACATTTCCTTGGTAGATTAACGCTTTTATCACTAATGTTCCTCTCGGTCTCTGGTAATTTACTTTGCCCTGATGTCCCTTTATCTGATATTGATATAGCCACTCCTGCTTTCTTTTTATTAATGAGCACATGGTATATCTTTTCCCTCCCTCTACTTTTCAATCTGCTTATATTGTTATATTTGAAGTGAGTTTCTTACAGACAACATGTAGTTGAGTCACATTTTCTGCCAATCCCTGTCTTTCCATTGATGTATTTAGAATATTTATATTTATTATAGCTATGTTAAATCTTAAGTTTGCCATTTAATTTTCATTTTCTATTCTGTTTTGTTGTGTGTTCGTTTTTTCATTGCCTTCCTATGGGTTACTTGAACATTTGTTAGAATACCATTTTGGCTTACCTGTAACATTTTTTCCTAAAGAACAATTTTGTTTTATTATCATGATTTGTGAAAACAAACAGGGTAGAACAGTTTAAGGATGTACACATAGACAGTGCCCTGCTTTAGATCCCAAATTTCTTTTTTGATGGGCAGTGGGAGCTGAGCAATGATGTCATCCAGAGCCCATTCCACAGCTACCAGTATTCTTTCATCCAAAAGATCAATGAAGAGTAGGAGCTTATATATCTTAGTAATTTTAAAGGCATGGATTTTGTGCCTCCTGATGACATCTGATTCAGTCATGGAAGGAAGTGGATTGTACAGGTTTTGTTATATGGAAGAGGCAATGACTTATTGACAAGGCTGAACATGTAGGCAACATGGAGAAGCATGTGCATTGGTCTCTTGGGATAAAAACTGATGTGTGTGGTGGGAGTATGCCTTTAGAGACAAAAGTGATGAAACACCTGTGTCTGGATGGTCTGGCTCTATGCTATATACTGTCTAGGATGCTGTATTCAAATATCTGCTGGTCAGAATGAGCAGTAACGACGTTGTTGAAATTGGGGGCGATGGCCAGAGCAGTCACAGGAAAATTGTAAGCGGGCACTGTAAAGCGGGCACAGTGAAGTTTTAGATGTTTTACTTGTACACATGGACTCCAGCACTGGTACCTGATGCAGCTATCCAATTTCCACCTGGACTGGCTGTCAAAAGACCTGTGGACTCCACCATCCCTGAGCGAGGCTGGAAAGTATGTAGGTGCTTAAAACCTGATCCCACAGCTGAATGATATGTGGAGCCCCTGACTGGACGCCACAAAGAGCTTTGTTGAATCTCTGGGAAACAAAATCTGAAGCAGAGTGAGGAAATGCTGGCATTTTGGGAAAACCTTTGGAGGCTTACGTTGTCATGTTCATAATTTAACTGATAGATAAAAAACCAAGAAGCTGTAGAACAGGCCATCCAATTTCCACATGGGGAGATACAGCTGCAAATAATGTTCTCACAGCTGCAAATAATGTTCTCGGGACACTTCTCTTGAGGTGGAGTAAATGATCTGCATCTTTAGAGAGTGGAAGGATATCCCCATGCCTTCTTGTTGCATATGTAGAGCCCAGTCGCCAAAGATCCAAGTGATGAGAAAACTGAAAGAGCAGAAGCTGCCTCTTTTGAATAGGAGAGACGTTGATGGGGAAAAGTGATATTTCAGAGAGCAGCGTCATTTCCTTATCTCCATTTTTTTTTTCCATGAGAGAATGAGTGACTAAGTGTGTGTCAGGGCTTCCAAATATCAGTGCTGTAGGGCTGTGGGCCACAGTTTGCACATTGTGAGTATGATGCTGAAATAGCTTTGTTCGCACCCATTTCTTCTCATTGCTGTTGGAAGTCACAAAGACCACCTGGAAATGGATACTGTCCTCTCAGCTGTGTTCACTGTGAAATTGTCTTCTTGATCAGATAGGGCAATGGACTGCATATTAGCATTCGTGATGAGATGTTTTTTCACAACCATCCTGGTAGCTGAGTCCCAGAAGTGCACTTTCCAGCAATACCATCTGACAAGAAGGCCACACCCCCATATGATACACTTCTGCTTAGACACACCCATATACTGCCTACCCACAGGCATCTTATGAATACCACTACCCGATTTGACATCAAATAACAATAATGTAGTCTATGGAGCCAGTGCAATGTGGGTACCAGAGGAATGCCAGCTGGGATTTTAGATGTGACTTTTCTATCAAAATTTCTTTCAATCTGGCTATTGTCTGGGATGATCTGAAATAGTTTTGCAGATCCATCTTCACAGCCAACCAAAAGTTGAGAGCCAGTGGGGGCTGGCAGCTGTGCTCCAAATAGGTCCTCCAAAGGCATCCACAGAGTACTTGACGTTTAATGCTTGCAAATCATACTTGGTAATCTCCCTGTTGAGTCCAGTACTAAAGAGTCACTGACCTTTTGCCCACCACATAGTTTCTGTAGCTCGAGACTCATGAGCTGGGAAAAATTTCTCTTGAAAGTAGTTTGCTAACAAGTTGTAAATTTCCACAGTGCCATCTGTTCTCAAAACAGCCAATCTATTTGGTTATTGTAAGCTGCATAGCAGATCCCTGATGGAACATAATTAAATAAATTAACTCAAGGTATGATAAACTCATCCATTTCTGTGGATGGGTGTTCTCTTCTTTCTGCCCCAGCCCCATGTGTGTGGGCATTCCTGTGGTCTTCCTGGAAGTGCATGCAGGGTCTATATATAGTATTTTTTAAATATAGATTTTTGAATGTATCTCTGTATAGCTTTTTTAGTGGTTGCTAGGTATGACATTATGTACATAACTTGTCATGGTCTACTAGTGTAGTCATATTATCAGTTCACATGAAGTATAGAAGCCTGAATTCCCTTTATGTCTTATTATCCTCCTCCCTTTATAATATAATTATATTAAATATTTCCTCTACATATATTTAGAGTCACATCAGAAGTATTATAACTTTTATTTCAATTGTCAAACATAATTTAGAAAGTTGATTGTATTTATCTTTATTTTTTTCTTGCCATGTTTTTCCTTCCTGGTGTTCCAGAGTTCTTTCATTTCCATTCCTTTTAAAGAATTTCCTTTAGCCTTTGTTGTAGGTTAGCTTGGCTTGTGACATATTCTTAGTTTTTCTTTATCTGTGAGTGTATTGATTTTTTTCTTCATTCCTGAAGAATATTTTCACTGTATTGACAGTTCTTTTATTTCAGTGCTAGAAAAATGTACTACTTCTTCCTGACTTCTATGGTTTCTAGTGAGAAACCTCATTCAAAAATTTTTTGACTATAGATAAGGTATCATTTTTCTCTGGCTGCTTTCAAGATTTTTTTCCTGCTTTCAGTTTTCAGAAGTTTAATTATGATGCATCTTGGTGTGGATTTTTGGGGGTTTATCCAGTTCAGAATTCATTCAGCTCTTTGAATCTATAGGTTTATAGGTTTATGTCTTTTTCCAAATTTTAATAGTTTTCAGCCATGATTTCTTTGAGTAGTTTATAGCCTGCCCACTTTTTCTTCTCTTTCTGAGACTTTGACTTGAATGTTAGATCATTTGTGTAGAACACAGGTCCCCAAGGCACTGTACACTCATTCGTTCAGTCTTTTTTCTCTCTGTCGTTCAGAATGGGTAATTTCTATTGTTCTGTATAAAAATCCACTGACTCCCTCCACCCTATTCCTTCCATTTTACTGTTAAGCTTGTCCAGTGAGTTTTTTATTTTGGTTTCTGTATTTTTGCATTTTAATTTCCATTTGATTCTTTTTTTGTCTTCTATTTCTTTGCTTGTGGTTTTATAGTTCCTTGCTGAGACTTTCTATTTTTTCATTTGTTTTGAGCATGTTAATAATTGCTCTCAAAGCATTTTTATGATGACTCCTTTAAAATCTTTGACATATAATTCTAATATCTTTGTTATCTTCATGTTGGCATGTATTTATTGTCTTTTCCCATTCATTTTCTTTCTGGTTCTTAGTATGACAAGTGATTTTTGACTGAAACTGCTACATTTTTGATATTATAAGACTTGAAATCTTATTTAAACTTTGCGTTAGCTGATTTCCTTTGGCACCTTCCAGTGCAGCACACAGGGGGACCCGAGGGTACTGCCTTGTTACTACCTGCTGGGAGATAAAAAGTCCAGGTTCCCCGCTTGGCCTCCACTAACACCTCAGGAAGGGGTTCTTCATACCTGCTGGGCAGGTATGGGAGTTCCAGCTCCCCATGAGCTTTCACTAATACTTAGGTGAGGGTGGCCTTATTACCCATGGGCAATGGTGAAAGTTCTGACTCTTCATTTGGCCTCTGCTAATGCCACTCCAGCAGAAAGGTAGTAGTGAGGGGGCTCATTACTGCCATATGTTTGTAGATGTCTAGATTTCCCATGTGGTCTCCAATGACATGAAGGGGTAGAGGGGGTTTTGTTGATGATGGGTGGGGATGAAAAGGCGAACATTCCCAGCTCTTTGCTTGGTTTTTTCTGGCATTACCACAGGAGGAAGTTGGGCGCCTTGTTACAGGTTGGCAAAGGGGAAGTCTAGATTCTCCACTCAACCTTGGCTGTGTGTGTGTGTGTGTGTGTGTGATGTTTGGCTGGAGTAAAGCAGCCATTATCTAAAAGTTTTCTGTCTTGCTAGGATGCCCCTTTCTCAGTCCTTTGGCTGGATAGAGCGGCTTTTGTGGAGCTCCTTTGGCCTGTGCTCATTGGTGTATATAGGTTGTTAGGTTTTTTGTTTTGTTTTGTTTTGTTTTCAAATTTCTAAGTATGAAATAGATGAGGAAAAAAAGAAGCTGTGGAGCTTACCACCATATTCTGGCTTAGGTTCTGAGGTCTCTGGCTCTTCTGTTTTCATCTCTATACCTTACAGAATTTTATTGTTTGTCTTTACATATAATGTCCAGGGATTTTAGTTGTATTTGTGGGAGGAGTAGGGAAAAGTATGCCAACTTCAACTTCTTGGAAACAAGTCTATGTACCACTTTTGAAATTAAAAACCAAATCTTAAAACAATTAAGTATATTTTTGGGAAAGGGTTCTTTTTGTTAATAGTTGGTGAAATATGGCTTCTATATCTACTGAGGTTTCCTTATCCTTTATTCTGGTCAGTGGGATATTATTGTGTGTGTATATGTGTACATACAAGTTAATTCCTTAAAGATAACTAGAATCTCAAAACTTAAAAAAGAAATTGCTGTTCATTTCATTCAGCAATAAATACGCAATGCAACAGGAAGGAGAACATTATCCCTTCCCTGTAACCTGTGGCATTTTAATTAAAAAGCATGTGTTTACTAAAAGCTTATAGCTGTTGCCCTGGCCAGGTGGCTCAGTTGGTTGGAGCATCATTTAATATACCAAAAAGTTTGTGGGTTTGATCCCTGAATAGGGCACATACTTAGGTTGTGTGTTCTATCCCTGGTTGGGCACAAGTGGGAAGAAACTGATTAATGTTTCTCTCTCTCTCTCTCTCTCTCTCTCTCTCTCTCAAAAAAAAAAAAAAAAAATCAATAGACATATCCTTGGGTGAGGATTTAAAAAAAAACAACTTACAGGTGTTAATGTATTAATGGAATCAGGTGGCGGGCCTAAGAAGTGTTTTAATAGGTGCCTTGCTCAGCGAAGACTAAGACCACGAAAGAATTATCTTTAATTTCTGCACAACATTTTCTATTTTTTAAAAACTTTTATTTTTAGAAAGAGTGGAATGGAGTGAGAAAGAGAGGGAGAGAAACATCGATGTGAGAGAAAGAAACATTGATTGATTGCCTCCCTTATGCACCCCAACTGGGGACTGAACCAAAATACAGACATGTGCCCTGACCAGGAATAAAACCAGCAACCTTTTGCTTTGTGGGATGATGCCCAGTGAACTGAGCCACACAGGTCAGGGATGCATAGCATTTTCTTCACTAACTTCCTTAGATACCCTGGATTTTTGGCCTAATGATCCTAAATAGTCTTGTCTATCTGACACAATCTTCACTTTACTTGCTGGGAAATTCATTTAATAATTTATGTAAATAGCTCAATAAAGTTCTTGAGGGCACACATTCAATATTTATCGTATCATCTCAAGTACTGAAGAAGTCTTTAATCTTATAAGATTACTCATTGACTGGGGGGTGTGCTTTGCATAAGAAGTCCCAATTCATGAAAGAGACAGGAGAACAGTTGCCTCATAGGCTGTTCTTCAGGCAACTTATCATTTTATGTGTATCTGTGCTACAAAGGCAGCCGGTGATTTTAACTGAGATAGAAACTAAATGAGTTAGTTTTAAGGTTGACAAATTTGGTATTTACTCTGCTTGATGGCAAATCTACTAATTTAACTTGAGTGGCTAATTAAGATGACTAAGTGACCAACCTCTAGCTGCAAAGAAAGGAGAACTCAAGGTCAATGTAAAATGGTAGAAAGAGAGGAGTTAGGTGCAGTAAGTTCATTCTGAGCAGGGATAATGTTCTCTTTCCTCTTGCATTAAATCAAGCATCTTCTCATAGCTTGATTTAAAATATTTTGATAACCTTAATTGTGAATCTTATTGCTATACTGTCTCACAGTGTTTAATTTATTTTCACTAAAGTAACTTATCATTAGTATTTTGGTTGGATTTAGAATTAAATCCTCAGCCATGTGTAGACATCTCTTAATTATGGCCAAAGACTTGTAGGGCTAAAAAGTGTTGAATATGAATTGGACACTGCATTCTAATAACTAATTAGTTATTGTTCATTATCTACCCACAAAGTATTTGTTTAAAGTTTTCTTTACTAGCATGTCTTCCTTGCATTGCTTGAGAGAATCAATAATAATTGTCATATTATGTTTAAAAATCCCTTTTTTAAATTATATAAAACCCTAATGAGAATAATCTTGAAGCACAATAAAGAGAATTATCCTTGTGAGAAGCAGCTTGAATTGCTGGCATTGGATTTATAATTTGAGCAGGTTTTGATTTGGAGTTTGTCTTTAAAAATAACTTTTTGGTTTACATTGATTCATGTGATGGTTGTCTCCCCTGATCAGCACTCAAACCCACCCTAAAACTTTAGTTTCCCGTGACTGCTAGTCTCTTTGGGGTGTTCTACCCAGCGCCTCCAAAGTGAATTTGTGTATGCCTCATGGACTGTATTTTATGTACTTATTCCTGGTCACCAGATATTGTGCGAGCTACTTTGTCTGACGAAGTAACAGATAATTTTAGTTAGCCAGAAAAATGATAATATGTACAAATTTTATGTCTACAAAGACATTCAGCCAATATCATTAATTAATGAATGTTTTATAAGATATGTGATCTAATGATCTTTTAGTCATAGTGAAAATGTTAGTATGTTCTTAATCTTCTGTGCCAAATATTATACTTCACTTCCAGCCAAGATGAAGGTGTGGGTAGATACACTGTGCCTCGCACAACCAAAAGAACAACAACAACAAATTTAAAAACAAACAAAAACCAGAACTACAAGAAAATCCAACTGTATGGAAGTCTGACAACCAAGGAGTTAAAGACGAAACATTCATCCAGGTGGGTAGGAGGCAGGCGGGGTGGAGAGGATGCGCAGCAAGGCAGTGGCTGGAGGACCTGGGCAGATGGGGTGGCAGCTGGAAAACCAGGCAGTTCCACATTTTCATGCAGATAAACCAGGAGGAACAACTGGGGAGCAACACAGATTGCACCACCCAGGGTTCCAGCATGGGGAAATAAAGCCTTAAAACCTCTGACTGAAAAAACCTGTGGCAGTTGCAGTGGCAGGAAAAACTCCCATCCTCATAGGACAGTTTGTTGGAGAGATACAAAGGGTCCTAGAATGTACACAAACCCACCCACCTGGGAATCAGCACCAGAATGGACCAATTTGCTTATGGATAACAGAGGAAGTGACTGAAAGCTTGCTGAGAGCCCAAGCAAGCAGTATTGTTCCCTCTTGGATCCCTCCCCCACATACAGTGCCACAACGCAGCAATGTGGGTTGCTTTGCCCTGGCAAAGACCTAAGGCTCTGCCCCTTACTATGTAACAGGTGCACCAAGACAAAAAAGTATGGCACAAATGAAAGAACAGATCAAAGCTCCATAAAAAATAGAACTAAGATATGAAGAGAGATAGTCAACCTATCAGATGTATAGTTCAAAACACTGGTAATCAGGATGCTCACAGAAATGGTTGAGTATGGTTGCAAAATAGAGGAAGAAGTGAAGACTATGAAAAGTGAAATAAAGGAAAATGTACAGGGAACTACAGTGAAGGGAAGGAAACCAGGACTCAAATCAATATGTTAAGTGAAATAAGCCAGACGGTGAGGGACAAATACCATATGATCTCACCTTTAATTGGAACATAATAAATAGAAGGAAAAAAAAAAGGAAACAAAATATAACCATAGACATTGAAGTTAAGAACAATCTAACGATGGACAGGGGGGAGTGGGGAGGGGACAGTGAGGACAGGGGATTACAGGAACTACTATAAAGGACACATGGACGAAATCAAGGGAGAGGGTGGAGGTGGGGGAGGGAGGGGGGTTTGGCTGGGGTGGGGTGGAGGGATGATGAGAAAAGGCACACAACTGTAATTGAATAACAATAAAAAATTTTTTAAAAAATCAATGATTTGGAGCAGAAGGAAGAAATAAACGTTCAACCAGAGAAGAATGAAGAAACAAGAATTCAAAAAAAATGAGACACTTAGGAACCTCCAGGACATCTTTAAATGTCCCAACATCTGAATCATAGGGGTGCCAGAAGGAGAAGAAGAAGAGCAAGAAATTGAAAACTTACTTGAACAAATAATGAAAGGACAACTTCCCCAATCTGGCAAAGGAAATAGATTTCCACGAAGTCCAGGAAACTCAGAGTCCTAAAGAAGTTGGACCTACGGAAGCACACACCAAGGCACATCATAATTACATTACCTAAGATTAAAGATAGAGAATCTTAAAAGGAGCAAGAGAAAAGGAGACAGTTACCTACAAAGGAGTTTCCATAAGACTATCAGCTGATTTCTCAAAAGAAACCTTACAGGCAAGAAGGGGCTGGAAAGAAGTATTCCAAGTCATGAAAGGCAAGTACCTACATCCAAGATGCTCTATCTAGCAAAGCTATCATTTAGAATGGAAGGGCAGATGAAGTGCTTCCCAGCTAAGGTCAAGTGAAAGGAGTTCATCATCACCAAGCCCTTATTATATGAAATGTTAAAGGGACTTATTTAAGAAAGTGATAAAAACTATGAACAGTAAAATGACAACAAACCCACAACTATCAACAACTGAACCTAAAAAAAAAAAAACCCAAAACTAAGCAAACAACTAGAACAGGAAGAGAATCACAGAAATGGAGATCACATGGGGGGTTATCAGTGGAGAGGGGGAGGGGCCAGAAATGGGGGAAGGATACAGGGAATAAGAAGCATAAATGGTAGGTACAAAATAGACAGAGGGAGGTGAAGAATAGCATAGGAAATGGAGAAGCCAGAACTTATATGTGTGACCCATAGACATGAACTAAGGGGGAGAATGCTGGTGGAAGGTGGGGTGTAGGGTGGAGGGGAATAAAGGGGGGAAATGGGATAACTGTAATTGCATAACCAATAAAATATATTGAAAAACTGGCAAAAATATTATTCTCTGTTATGTTTTGTCACCCAATATTTTAATATACATTTATGTGATTCATACATGAATATTACAGATATTTTTTTAAAGAGTTTATTTTTAGAGAGAGGGGAAGGGAAGGAGAGAGGATGAGAAACATCAATGTGTGGTTGCCTCTTGCGCGCCCCCTGCTGGGACCTGGCCTGCAAGCCAGGCACGTGCCCTGACTGGGAATCGAATCACCACCCTTTGGTTCATTGGCCCATGCTCAAGCCACTGAGGTACACCAGCCAGAGCAATATTACAGATATTTAAAAAAATCCTTTTATCAGCTTCAATGGATATTGTCTTGACATATTTAATGCCATTTAATCATGAAGACTGAAATGAGATCACCATTTTTTCTAGATCTAAAAAAACAAAAAGAGAACATGTGAAGTTATTTTTATATAAAGACAACCCATAGAATGCATAAAAATAGTTCCAGAATAAAGAATTCATATCAATTACATAGGCAATGCAATAATAAAATGGGCAAAATATCTGAACAGACATTTCTCAAGAGAGGCCATTCAAATAATGTACAAATACGTGAAAGATGATCAGTTTCACTGACCACTAGGAAAGTGCAGATTAAAGCCACATCCAAGAAGAATGGGTAAAATAGGAAAAGATCAAAGATACTAAGCTCTGGTAAAGATGGAGAATGACCAGAACTCGTATTGATTGCTGGTGGCAGTATATATTTATACAATCACTTTGGAAGTCTGATTTGTAGTATCTATTAAAGCTGAATATCTCCAATATTTGTTGTTTTTAAAATATGTAACATTTTAAATGCTTATGATTAAGAAAAACCTTTTATAAAACAGCAGCATATATCATTATGGTATAGAAGAAGAAACCCTGAATTAGAAGGCAGTGAACCCAAGTTCTAACTACTTTTTGTTTTCTTCCAGCTGGTTGAACTGGGCAAGCCTGAGACTCCATTTCTGCCCTCTGGGATTAATACTTTACCCGCCTGAGGGCAGAGGGGTAAACTCTAATTGCTTGGGTCCTTCTAACTCTTAAATCTAGGACCCACCATCTGTTGGTACTGTCAAGCTCTTAAAGTGCTGACGATCTCACTTCTTCATGCCACCATTTATTTCCATCCTTTGCTCTGCTTACATGGTCAATTATAAATATGGCACCAAATACACAACAACAACTTTCAATGTATGTAGCTGAGTACAATCTCAATGCTGTAGCTCATAAAGGTACTCACCTTCTCTTTACCCCCAAAATGATCTCTTGGTTTTCTTGGGGTTTGTTGTTCTGCAGCAAGGATGCTTTTCAGGAAATGTTCCATATTGGTGAAGAGGAGAAGATCTTCGTTTTTCTTAATATACTGTAGAGAGTGTGGAGGACAGTCCTTAATACTTTTGCTCCTATTTCTTTTAAGTACTTTTGGATCTTAGCCAGAATGTGGACCTGCTAGTACCATATATAGTTCTGCTTTTAAAATAAAACAAGACTTCTTTATAAGTGGTTGCTGGCAGAGGACTAACATTCCAGCTCCACAACTATTGCTATCTTGGCAAGTTGTTTCTATACTTCTAAGACTTGGTTTCCTCATCTGTAAGTTATGTATAAAAGTAATGCCTACATTCTAACAGCGTGGGGAAGATGAAATGAGATGATGTATGTAAACCTCTTAGCAGAATCTCTGGCAAGTGGCAAGGGTATAATAAATGTTTGCTATTATCTGCCTTGTAGTTAGCTCTGGTAGGTTGGAATGTGAATATTTAGCATTAGGATCCATATAAATCTATTTATTCATTAACATAGTAAGTATATCAAAACCTACTATGAGCTCGGTACATGGGCTTAACGTATCAGGAAAGAGAACAAACGTCTCTGCTCTTGTGGAGCTTACATTCCAGAGGGGAAGAAAAGTAATAGGCAACAAGCATACGTAAGTAAATTATGTAGTATGTTAGGAAGTGATACAGAAAAAAGTAGAGCAGTGTAAGGGAAAGCTGATGAACACAGGATAAAGGGGACTTGAAATTAAGGTAGGCTTGTCAGAGGAGGCCTCACTGAGAAGGTGAACAAAGACGTGAGGGAGGTAAGGGGCAGGCATGCTCCAACTCCTTAGACCAGGTGTTCTCAGCCTCAGCACTATTGACATTTTGGGATGGATAGTTTTTCTTGTTGTTGTGGGGGCTATCCCCTGCACTGTGGCTGTATGCCAGGCCTCTACCCACTAGGTGACAGTAGCAGCTCCCTCTTCAGAGTCAGGACAATCAAAATGTCTCCAGACATTTCCCAGTGTCCTGTGGGGGAAACATCACTCCTGGTTAAGGACCACTGCCTTAAAGGAAAGAGTGTTGCAGGCAGAGGGAACCCTTAAGAGGGGAGTGAGGATCCCTGGTGTATCTGAAGAATAGCAAGGAAGAAAGTGTGGCTGTAGTTGAGTGAATAAGGGGAAGAGTAGTCAGTGAGGGGGTGGGAGACAAGGGGACTGGGCTTTTTTGGCTTTACTATAAGCAAAATGGGGAGCTACAGTAGGATTTTGAGCAGATCTGATTTTTGTTTTACAAGAATTACTCTGACTACTGTATTAAGAATAGGCTGGGGAGAACCAAGATGGTGGCGTAGGTAGACACACTGCGCCTCCTCGCACAACCAGAACTGACAGAAAATCAAACAGCAAGGAAGTCCGACACCAAGGAGATAAAAAATAAACATTCATCCAGACCAGTAGGAGGGGCAGAGACAGGTAGCCGGGATGGAGAGGACTCACGTTGCCATCACAGGACCAAGACTTGAGGGGTGTGGTATGAACGGGGCAGGCAGTCTGACCACTAGCAGACCCTGCGGCCCCACATTCGCACACAGATAAACTGATAGGGCCGGACTCAGAGTGGCGGAGAACGGGGCAGGCAGAGCGGCGGGTAGCACCCTGCAGCCCCACATTTGCGCATAGATAAACCAGATGAACGGCGGGGAGCGAAGCAGACCATGTAACCCAGGGCTCCAGCGTGGGGAAATAAGGCCTCAAACCTCTGAGTGAAAACACCCGTGGGGTTTGGGGCAGCAGCAGGAGAAACTCCCAGCCTCACAGGAGAGGTCACTGGAGAGACCCACAGGGGCCTAGAGCGTGCACAAGCCCACCCACTCGGGAATCAGCACCAGAGGGGCCCAATTTGATTGTGGGTAACAGAGGGAGTGACTAAAATCTGGCAGAGAGTGGAGTGAGCAACATTGCTCCCTCTCGGCCCCTCCCCCACATACAGCATCACAGCCCAGCTACCAGCGTTACCCTGCCCAGGGGAACACATAAAGCTCTGCCCCTTTAAGTAACAGAAGCACCAAGACAAAAAAAAAAAAATGGCCCAAATGACAGAACACTTCAAAGCTCCAGAAATAATTCAACTAAGCAGCGAACAGATAGCCAACCTATCAGATGCACAGTTCAAAACACTGGTAATCAAGAAGCTCACAGAATTGGTTGAATTTGGTCAAAAACTAAATGAAAAAATGAAGGCTATGCTAAGAGAGACAAAGGAAAATGTACAGGGAACCAATAGTGAGGCGAAGGAAACTGGGACTCAAATCAACGGTGTGGACGAGAAGGAAGAAAGAAACATTCAACCAGAAAAGAATGAAGAAACCAGAATTCGGAAAAATGAGGAGAGGCTTAGGAACTTCCAGGACATCTTGAAACGTTCCAACATCCGAATTATAGGGGTGCCAGAAGGAGAAGAGGAAGAACAAAAAATTGAAAACTTACTTGAACAAATAATGAAGGTAAACTTCCCTAATCTAGCAAAGGAAATAGACTTCCAGGAAGTCCAGGAAGCTCAGAGAGTCCCAAAGAAGTTGGACCCAAGGAGGAACACACCAAGGCACATCATAATTACATTCCCCAAGATTAAGCAGAAGGAGAGAATCTTAGAAGCAGCTAGAGAAAAAGACACAGTTACCTACAAAGGGGTTCCCATAAGACTGTCAGCTGATTTCTCCAAAGAGACCTTACAGGCAAGAAGGGGCTGGAAAGAAGTATTCCAAGTCATGAAAGGCAAGGACCTACATCCAAGATTTCTCTATCCAGCAAAGCTATCATTTAGAATGGAAGGGAAGATAAAGTGCTTCTCAGATAAGGTCAAGTTAAAGGAGTTCATCATCACCAAGCCCTTATTATATGAAATGTTAAAGGGACTTATCTAAGAAAAAGAAGATAAAAAATATGAACAGTAAAAATGACAGCAAACTCACAGTTATTAACAACCACACCTAAAACAAAAACAAAAGCAAACTAAGCAAACTAGAACAGGAATGGAACCACAGAAATGGAGATCACATGGAGGGTTATCAACAGGGGAGTGGGAGGGGGAGAGAGGGGGGAAAGGTACAGAGAATAAGTAGCATAGGTGATAGGTGGAAAATAGGGGGAGGGTAAGAATAGTGTAGGAAATGTAGAAGCCAAAGAACTTACAAGTATGACCCATGGACATGAACTATAGGGGGGGAATGTGGGAGGGAGGGGGAGAGCAGGATGGAGTGGAGTGAGTGGGGGGAAATGGGACAACTGTAATAGCATAATCAATAAATATATTTTAAAAAAAAGAGAATAGGCTGAAGAGACAAGGCTGGACTCAGGGAGAACAGGTAGTATTATAGTAATACAGACAGATGAAGGTGGATTGTGCCAGGCTAGTAACAGTGTTGGCAAGGAGAAGTGTTCAGATTCTGCATGTATTCTGAAGGTAGGGCAACAGGGCTCCTGGTGGGTTGGTTGTGGGATGTATACAACAGAGAGAGACAGAGGTTTCAAGGAATACATTGACCTGAAAAACCATAAGAATAGAGTTTCTGTTAACTGAGACAAATAACCACAGGGGAGGGGGGAGGGGACATTGGGGGGAAAAGTTTTCAGGAACTACTATAAAGGACACATGGACGAAACCAAGGGGGAGAGTGGAAGCAAGGGAGGGAGGTGGGTTTGGCTGGGGTTGGGGGGAGTGGTGGATGGAAAATGCAGACAAATGTAATTGAACAACAATAAAATAATTTTAAAAAAAGGTTTTGAGTGGAGCAGATTTAGAAATAAGATAAGTTTGGGGCACATTGAGGTTGAGATACTTGTTGGATGTCCGCGTGCAAATGGCTAGTAAGCATTTGGAAATATGAGTGAGCTAGAAAGTTGGGATGGGGCTGGAAATAAAAACTGGAGAGTCATTGACCTATGGATGGGATTTCAAGCTGAAGGCTAGATGAGATCCCTTAGGGGAATGAATATAGGCAGAGAAGAGAAGAGGACAGGACATAACCCTGGCCCTCCAACGTTAAGAGGCCAGGGGGAAGAGGAGGGATCAGGAAAGGAGACTGAGAGGGAACAGCCAGAGAGGTAGGAGGAAAAGCAGAAGAGGCCTGGTGAAGAAAATGTATCGGGTGAAAGTGATCAGATGTGTCAAGTGCTGTTGTTAGATGAGGACAGAGAACTGACCATTCTCTGTGACTCGTGGGAGTGACGGTGTAACAGAATCCATGATCTGGGTGACCAGCAACGCCATCAACATCGACAAGCACAGAATAAATTTCTGACTCAGTAACTGACGGAGATTTTGTTATACACAAATATATGTGGAACATTTGCGTAGGAGTCAGGAGATGTAGAACCTAGATCTACCACTACAACAGCTTCATGATTTGGGGAAAGTTGCTGAATCTCTCCTTTAGTCTGAAATGTGACTAAAAATATGTTATGTTACCGATTTTCCAGGTTTTCTGGTTGGGTCAAATGAGACAATATACGTAAAAGTGCCTTGAAATTTATAAATTTTTGTATAAATAATCAATAAAGATATGTTCTTGTTTATAACTCTAGAATGAATTGACCTTTAATGAAGGATTATATTTTTAAAATCAGATTTAAATTTTATATTTCATTTTTAATAGTTAAAAATAGTTAAAAAGCTGAGATGATATCTTCATAAAAGTACTTTAAATAACAGTATTAAGAATACCATTGTGCAGTTTGCATAGAAAACAGCACACACTATAATTTTGGGTAAATAGGTTATACTTGTGCATTTGAAT
Source organism: Desmodus rotundus (assembly GCF_022682495.2). Classification (NCBI taxonomy): domain Eukaryota; kingdom Metazoa; phylum Chordata; class Mammalia; order Chiroptera; family Phyllostomidae; genus Desmodus; species Desmodus rotundus. The sequence continues at coordinate 81,902,669 of NC_071391.1, read as the reverse complement.
TTAGTCTCTGAATCTCTGACTTTTACAGGTAGAATTCTATTTACTGATAATGTGTTAGTGGGACATAGTTAAGTAACTGGAGCCATGTTTGCAATCAATCCCTATGCACGATTCAAAGAGCCAGGTACCCACTGTCTTCCCTGTAGAATACAGGACTTAAAAAATATTGTCAGATGTGGTTTGAGGAGCAGGCTGAGTGTCAAGGCAGTGTACTGCCTAGGGAGGCCAGAAGTATTTGAAAAGGTCGTGCGCTGAGCCCTTTACTCTATGATGAAGTCAGTTTTAATCAAGACTGTGTGCTGTACAAGTTAAAATCAGTTACCTCTTCTGATGACTCTGGCTCCAAGTGAGACTCATGCTTCCTTTCTATGAGTTTAGAAAGAAGATCACTTTCTCTTTCAGAGATGGCCTGCTCTCCCAGAAGAATCGCACTGATGCTTTGGTCCATCTCACTGTCCCAGGAAACTGCTGACATTTGCAGTGTGGTAGAGAATGCTTCCCTGAAATAGGCCTTCAACCCCTGATCAAGGAGAAGGTGAGGGGGGCAGTTCAGTACTGCTTCTAGGCCATTGCTATTAAAACTTAAAATAATAGTTGAAAGAAAAATGGGGTTTGGAATTTTTCATCTTGTCTTCACCATGGGTTACTATTGTCACTTGCAATTGTGGTGAGGGTTATGTGTTGACAATGAAATAGCCACAGAAAGCTGTCCTCATAGGAAGACAGCTTCTCTCCAGACTTCGTGCAGAGTGGTGAGTGCCTTTCGTCAGATGCTGCCACAGGAAATTTGTTCGTGAAAATCTTTTTGGCTTGGCAGTAGGAATCAAAGCCCACCAATAGGACTTCAGTAGATTTGAAATGTTGCAAAGCTTATAGCATTTATTATCCTGGGAAATGGAGTCTGAGTCACAGAGAAAGAGGAGCAAAAAGCCCTGTGCACGTTATGAATACCTTGTAAAATGACCTCAGAAAGGCAGGACTGGAGTCCTGGTGGAAGTCCTCGGCAGTGATGTGGGCCAGGCAGTGAATCAGCAGTAGAATGAAGCTTCCCACAGATGCCAAACACTCTCTCTTAACAAACAATGTGTTTTCATCATTCTGAGTAGAGAAAATACCCAAACACAGAGATATCAACCTCAGGGAACATTTCCACTGCCTCTGTTTCTCTAGTTTTATGTAGTCTGAAATAACTTTTGAAATCATAAAGTCAGAGACTCCTGGGCTTAATGGTAATTCCTGAAGTGAATATTCAGAAGACAAAGGAAAAATTATTTTCAGCTCAACTCTCTGAATAAATCATTTTATCTGCTGTCTCCCAAATTTTCTTTTACTTAATCCATCTTATAGAAAACAAACTATTGGAAATTCAGAGCAAAATTACTCAAGTATCTCTTGTTTTTTTTTTTTTTTTTAATCAGTGTCCTCTAGTCACTACTTCCTTATGCAATGGTTCTCAAACTTCAGTGTGAGTAAGAATCACATGGTCTGAGAGTGATTCTATTCTTGGAGCCCATCCCAGAATTTTTGGTTCTGTGGGCTTTAGCTGGGGCCTTGGCATTTCCATTTTTACCAAGCTCCCCAAGTGGTTGATGCAGGAGGCCTAAGGACCACAGTTTGAGGATCATTGTCTTGCAGGGCCCTCAGGCTCTTTTTGTCTTTTGTGCCCATATTGTAGTCAGGTTCTCCTAAAGGATTTGAAATAACTCCCTCATTCATTCTTTTAAGAGGCAGTAGGTTGCATGGAAAAGCCTTAGGTGGTTTGGAGTCAAGACAGTCTGAGATCTGTCCCTGATCCGCTGTGAGTGGCAGCAGACTAGCAATTAAAAAGCTAGTTTGGGTCAAATATACCTGGCCTTAAGTTTCAACTCTTGCTGACACTGTGGACAAGTTCTGGGCCTTAGTTTCCAAATTCATGACGTGTATGTAATAAGAGTACCCACCCCTGAGGGGTGACTTGCTATAAGTTGTGAATGCGGTAATGCATGTAGGCACATGGCCAATTGCATGGCACACAACACTCAGGAAACCCCATCGGTACAATGGAATTCAAGTCTCGCCTACGTCAGAGACAGCTTTGAGGATCACAAGAAGTAGTGCCTGGAGAGCACCAGACATGAATAGGTTGGGATCTTACTAAGTCCCCTAACAACCTACTAATCAAACATAAGCCATTTCCTAGTCCTCTAACACTGATTAGCAGTTCCTCCTCTCACAATCCTCATTTACCAATGTTGTCATCAGTGTTTAAGGTCTGTATACACCGGCTTAGCATTTACACCAATGCACTGCCAATCTGCACCTTTGATTAACTACCAGGACAGGAACAATTTAGATCCCTTTATGTGGGAAGGTGCTGATTGTGCATGATTACCTGAAGTTGGAACCATGAATCTTACGGGAAACATGCGGCTGGAACCACTGGCTTTAACGATGATAGAGATTCATTAATAGGCACAAAGCCATTAGGATTCCCTGGGCATAAGCCAGGATATATTCAATTCAGTGATTAGAGAAAGCTCTTAGTGGTGACATTTATTATGCCTTAGCTAAATGACTTATTACTAAGGGAGAATGCAATATGTCAAAACTTGAGAGAGAAAATGTTTTATAAATTTTTTTCTCTGTCTTTACACTATACCCTAGAATTCTAAAACCCTACATCTGGGACTCAATTTGCAGCACCTGATAGAAGAAGGAACCTTGGAAGGCATTGTCTGAGGCTTCCATGGCAGGAAGGCGAGAAGCAATCTGCAGGGTGACTTCTGGAGTCTGAAAAGAATAAAAGGCAGAAGAAACAAAAATAAAACCCATCATTTTGCTAAAAAGTTCTCATGCAGTTCAGCTACATAACACCACCAAATCAATAGGAAGTAGATACATTGAACATCAATTTAAATTGTAACAGGATAAGTCGATTCAGTATACACGATATGAAAGCGGAAATAATATTTAACTATGTGTTAGATATTTACACTAACTACAAGAATTAGTTTACTACTTTTGTAGGTAGAGGTCGGCTAGAACGGCATCAGGGCTCTCAGACCATGATGCCTGGATTCTAACCTGGCTCTAACCTTTTGGTTGTGTGATCTTGGGTAGGTTTACTCAACCACTCTGTATCTTTCCCCCTCAACTTAAAAATGAGAAAAAATAATAGTATCAATATCTATGTCATGGAGTTTTTTGTGAAGATGAAAAGAATTAATTCATGCAAATCATTAGAACACTTTCTGGCATGTGCAGAGTGCTTAATTTATTGCATTACTAATATCATTTGAGAGATTAGACTTTAGATTGGTAAAATAACTCCTATCTCTCTTGAAGGAGAGACTAGAAAATTCCCTGCTCTAGGTGCTTAATCCTAAGGAATATCCATCACCTCAAATCCTTCTTCCTGGTCACCCTGGCTTTCTTGGCTCTGATGGTGACTGCTCCACAGAGAGGCCAGAAACCACACTTACATGAAGCTGGGGGATGAGGAGGTGCAGGATAGAGAGGCCATACTGGTAAACCACAAACTCCCTGGCAGAAAGGTCCATGGGCTGCACAGTTATCAGCTCTTCCTTTTGCATTATCTCAGGTTTTGGAAGATCTTGCAAAGGGCGTTTTGGGGCTATAGAGATCAAGAGAAATCAGCAATGATTTCACTGACTTCTATACAGTAATGATATACTAACAACAATGACCACAACCCTGTTCAGCTTGGGAAAAGTTCTATGTCCGTCCACCCATTCGTCCAACCACCCGCCCATCATCCTATAGTACATGTGCACTGTAACTCAGGCTCTCCCACCCATCTCCATGGAAAGGTGGTTGAGTCTCGTTCAATAGGAGCAGAGGAGCCAGAACAACAGAGTGAAGGTTCCAAAAAAGTGGGAACAGATTTTCTTCAATTTCATAGGGTTGTTTGGGGCATTAAAGGTACTGCATTCAGAACAGCGTCTGGTGCACAGCAAGTACGCAGTAAACGTTCGCGGTATTGGCAGTCGTCTCCACAAAAGTGTCTCCTATGGGCCTTGGTCCTTAAACATTTTTTGTTGTCATTTTGTTTTTGAGAGGACAATGACAAAAGGCTTGGGTAGCATGGCATAGGAAACAATGACGAACGATGAATCAGAAGACGTGAGTTTAGGTCTAGGTTCTGTAAGACCCTGGGGAAGCCACTTAACTTCTTTGAACATCAGTTCTCTTATCTACTTAAAAACATAAGTTAATAACCTTACACTGTCTTACAAGGCTTCTGAGAGTAAACAAGACAGTGTATTTAAAATTGTTTTAAACATAATAAAGTCACTGTAATTGTAAGACAAAGAAGGTTGAAGTGGTGGTGGGAGCTCTCGAAGGAGAGGCTATCTCTATGCCCATCCTCTTACTAGTTTCCTCCACAGGTTGACAGAATTAATTCCAAGATTGGTCATGTTCTGGGGACAGCAAACTCTTTCAGTAAAGAGTCAGAGAGTAAATACATTAGGCTGTGCCAGCCAAGAGGCAAAATTGGGGTTTTTTGTTCCCTATCATTATGTCACCTCATTACCCTATAAAACCTTCCCCCACTTCTCTGATACAGAGTGATCTGCCTTCCTGGGAACTCACCAGAATACGGGGTCGGCATCTCCCTTTTGGCACAGCCTTTATAGTGTTGGACAGTTTTTCCTATGGGGAAGCAGGTTGAGAGCACAGGCTCTGGGGTAAGACTCCTTGGGATTAAATTCCAGCTAAACTCCTCAATAGCAATACAATTTTGACTATGCTCGAGTTATTCAGAAACTTCATTTTTCTTATCTGTAAAATGGTTAATAGTACCCAGTTCACTGGGTTGTTGTAAAGATTAAATGTGCTAACATATCCAAAGATATAGAATAGCACGTGGCATGTTGTACAGCACTCCATAGAAATGTTATTCTTCTTTTGACTTTTTTGTTTTGCAATTATGTACAAATGTGAAACCATTTTTAGCTTGTGGGACATACAAAAAACCGATAGCAGTCTGGAGTTGGCCTGTGGGTCATAGTTTGCTGACCCCTGGTCAAGTTCAAGGATGTCCATGGAGCTGTGCTTAGTAGTAGCCTGCATCATAGTCAACTGAAAGGAATGTACTCATTTTCTATTACTCCTCTTTTACTTGAGAGATGGGTGAGTTGGAATAGGCCTGACTCTCCAGGGCAGGCCAGCCACATTCTGGTTTGACTCAGAATTCCAAAGGGTACTCTTGGTAATGGGATCTGAGGCCCATTTGGGGGACAAGGTCTTCTCTCTCTTTGTCTCCTTTTTCTTTATCCCTGTGTCTCACATTTTTTTTTTTTACATTAATTCCTTGTGACATGTGGCTAACTGGAATGGGATAAAATCCCAAAATTCAGATTTAGTGTTTATTAGGGCTGTAAAGGGCCTTTAGGAATTCCCTTTGGAGAATCGGACAAATTATTATTACAGTGGACTTTAATTCCCATTTGTTATTCCTTATATGAAAAAGTCCCTTGGGAATCTTAGGGTGGGGTGGGGATAATGGGATGATTGTCAAGGCAGGATTCTGGTGGTCCTAGTCCCTGGGGGTTACACCACTGACTACCTTCAGTGTGCCACAATATCTCCAAGTGGGCTACCAGGAAAAGGTGGTCACCTAGTTTGTGATGCACTTGTCCTTGCAGTTCAGCTCCCTCACTGTAGGCTTGGGGTTGGATGTCTAGTTTCTTGAGGATAGGAAAGAGGGGTAAGGTCAACATGATGTCAGCCTTATCTGCATCTGAACAGAGGGGAAGAAAATAACTGTTAAAGTAAGGGCATAGAACTGTGGCCAAAGTCTAGAAGAGCCAGACATGGCATCAGGTGCGACAGACAGTCTCTGAGATGGCCCTCATGATCCCCCCATGTGCATCCATGCCCCTGTGTAATCCCTCCACCTTGAGTGTGGGTTGGATCTGGTGGTTCACTTCTAATGAATAGAGTAAGACAAGGGTGATAAGATCAGTATACAAGACTGTGGCTTCCTTATTTTTTTATTTTCTTTTGCCCTTTCTCATTTGCTTGCTCTTAAGGAAGGCAACTGCCATGTTGTGAACTGCCCTGTGAAGTCCATGTGGCAAGGAATTGATGTCTCTGGCCAACAGCCAGTGAGTACTTGAGGTCTGCCAATAGCCACAGGAGTGAACTTGGACTCCCCAGTTAAACCTTGAGATGACTTGCAGCCCTGGTCCAACCCCTTGATGTAGCCTGTATGAGACCCTGAGCTACAGGCTCCCACTAAACTGCACCTAGATTGTTGAGCCACAGAAACAGTGAGGTAATAAATATTTGTTGTTTTAAGCCACAGAATTTTGGATTAGTCTTTTATGCAGCAACGTATAACTAATACATTGGATTTCTCTATGTTCTTCTTAAAGAACTACCTTGGCCATGCTCTTATGGTGCCTGACGCCTGAATTGTAGTATTAAAAGTTATCAAAACATAACCAAGACTGGCAGCAGAAGGGCACGTGGGGCTAGCAATCAGCCTTACCTGCTCCTGGCCCCCGGTCCTCCAGCCTGAGGCCTTGGCCTCGAGCTCCCACTAACGCTGCAGTGAGCCTCTTCAGGAATGGGATCAACAGTGAGCAGGCAGCTGCCTGGTCCCTGAGAGAAGTGGTGACTGATCCATAAAACCTGTTTCCAGGGTAATTCTCCAAACACACAGGGTCTCCTGAGGCAACAATCTAGGATGCAATAGAATTGAGTTCCATGCTTGGTTTGTGGGATGGCTCCCAACAAAGCCATCCCACATGACTTCATTGGGAGCTTCCCTCTGAAACCCCCATCAGAGATGGACATGCAGATCTCTTGGGCCATGCGCAGACGTCAGTACCTGGGTGTGCAAGAGCTGGAGGCGGCTCAGCTCCCGTTGGTACTGCAACTGACCGAGGGCCCTATCCAGGAAGCTCTGTCTCTCCCTCACCACCGCCTGAAACTCATCAGAGAGATGCTGAGCCACCTAGAACTCAGGAAACATAATGCCCAAATTAAAATGGAACTTCTTTCTCTTTCTTCCTGCTCCCTTCCCAGGCCATCCACTGCCTCCCGGGCCTACCTATCCCTGAGTATTACACCACCCTGAAGAGCCACATCTGATTATGTGGGAAGTTGGGCTTTTTCCCCATGGGTCCTCTTGTTAGCCTGAGCCTCACCTTCCTGGGACGGTTCAAGACCTGTGGGCCCTGTTGTAGCCACATCTCCTTCTTCTGGCCCTGCAGGTGGCCAACTGCTTGTCTGAGCTTTTCTTCTGCCTGTCTTAAACTCTGCAGGACTTTCCACATGCTCAGAGACACCTGTGCCTCCTGTTCCCACTCCTCTCTGTCTACTGCAAGGACAGTAAAAAGGGCTGCATGGTAGTGACCACCTCTGGAGGTAGGGAGGAGAAGAAAAGACAGCAGTTTGTCGGTCAGGGGAGCCTGCCAGCTCAGTGCCAGAGCTGGGCTGGGAGCCGGGGAAAGTGAGTGCATTCCCAGGGCAGGAGGCACTCCTCACTGGGCAGCTGTGGATGGTAGCAACCCTCCCAGAAGGTTTCTGCTTTGGCAATCTGGGCCCAGGGGATGCTTTTGCACCTTGGGATAGCAGGCCCCGCTCTGGGCTGTTGTGCTCGCTCAGGGCTCTGGCTCTCCTCTGGGTCTCCTGCAGGCAGCGGGACTCCAGGGCCATGCAGGTGTCCTCTGCGGCCCTCAGCTACACAGGACAGGAAGCACAAAAGACTGGGCCATGGAAGGGAAGGCAGGAGCTCTGGGGTGGCTGAGTCATCTCATGTTGGCCCCTTCCCACTCCCCCCACCCCCCATCTTGCTGCAACACTCAGGTGTGACTGAAATCTAAGACCTGGAGCTCAGGAACCTTGGGACTTGTCTGTCCTGAGACGGGGTTCCATTTCTGTGGTCAGGGGAAGATGAGGGCTCTACATTTCCAAGAGAAAGGTATGCAGTCTGGGCTGACAGGTGGGTGGAGACTGTGAGGTGGTGCTTCTGGGACTCACCTGCTGCCTGGCATCTTTGCCTGGAGTGGAGAGGAGCTCCCGGCTCAAGTCCCCCAAGTGTTCCACTAGCTGCATCTCTTCCTGCTCCTGGTGGTGCCAGTACTGCTCCCGGGCTCTCAGCTCCCTCTCCAGGGTGTCCAGCTACCACATTCAGTTTGTTTAGTGCTCATAAGCTATTTCTCCTCACAGCCCCGTGTGATCTGGCTGAAGATCCCCAAAGCTGCTAAAGATATGAGTGTCCCCCACCCCAGGCATCCATGACTAAACTTGGTGAGGCAGTGGACTCATTTGTAAATGGAAAAATAATGATGCACCTTCTTCAAGCTCCCAGGCCCTCCCCACTTCCTTCTAACATCTGGACTCCCTATAGTCACCTGTCCCTTTGCTCTCTTCCCACCTTTTCCTTGAAAGGCCAGGTGAGACAGGCATGTGGCTGTGGGAAACAGTTCTCACCTCCTCACATGGCCCCTTCATTTTTATCTGTGAAACTGAGTTGGGGCTAGAATTTAACTTCCTTGGCTTCTCATGAGACCTTTTACAACATATCCATCTTTGTTTCTGAAGCTGCAATCAGACTGAGAATGTATGGGAGGACCCTACATCGTTTTCAGGTCCTGGAGATGTGCCAAGGGCTGAATTACTGCAACAATCTCCTGACGGGGCTTCCTGCTCCAGTCTGGCCCTGCTCGCATCCATCCTCTGCACCACTGCCAGAGGGAACTTTCTAGAATGCTGATTATTTGTGCACTTACGTAAGCACAGAAATGTCTGAGAGGAGGTGTGCCAACCTGTAGACAGAGACTGCATTTGTTGGGAGAGACAGGAGGAAAGGTGAGTGCCATCTGGCTCGTGAGCATGATGTGGGATGTTGATGGCAGATGGAGTAAAGAATGGGGAGAAAGGAGCTTTTGCTTCTTCATTTACATACTTTAAAAATGTAGTAGGATTGTGGACAATTTATTTTCTTTTTGTATTGTTCCATATTTTCCAAATTTAAAGGTCTTAAAAACATTCATATCTGATCCTATCCCAGGTCTACTTAGAACCCTTCAATACTTCCCATGGCTTTCACGAAAAGAGTCCTATCTCTTGGCCTCAGCTACACCCACAAGGTTGTTTCTGATTTGTTTCCTGCCTTCCTCATTGGCCTCACCTGCTGCCTTTGCCCTACACCTTCCTCATTCTCCCAGAACATCTGTGGTCTCACCCCTGCCACCTTGGCACATGCTGGTCCCTGAGGCCTTTCTCTGATGCCTTCTTCAAGTTTCTGCCCAACTGTTGCCTCTTTAGGGGACCTTCCTTGAATTCTCCTCCACGTGATCTATTTAGGTGACCCTCATCTGCACTCCCTTAATACCGCTGGAAACTGCAATCACAGAAAGAACCTATGGCCAGTCAGTTCCCTGGGGGTAGGAGCCCTGCTTGGCTGTCTTTCCATCTCAGCACCTAACAGTGCTAGAACACAGAAGACTCTCGATATGTAGTTAAGTGAGTAGAACAAACTTCTCCTACATACCAGCCCAGGGTCTCTCACTCCCCGAGGCAGGGCCTCCAGCACCTGGACAATGGGCACCACCACTCGGGTAGAAGGATCTGTGTGAGCTCCAATGACAGGACCAGGTTCCCCAGTCAGGGGGTCTATGGCTTGAGCCCCAATCGAGATTGGAACGAGACCTGTGGGATGCCAAGCCCACCACTGGCTTTAGTAGCCAGTGATGGGGTAAGAAGGAAGGGGCAGTTACTGGAAGAGAGAAACATGGCTGGGAGGGAGCTAAAGAAGCCCTCAGAGCTCCCTTTACCCTTTGAGGGGCTCTGAGCTGGATTGAAGTGCTTCCTGGTGGCCATAGACCCTCGAGGGGGGCTGTGTGCTGAGTTTCAGCAGTGCTGGTCTTTAAAAGGACCCAGTTTTCTCAGTGGGTAATTAATGACCTGGGATCCTTGGGTTCTGGAATCTCTGAATACTTTTATTTTGGATTGCAACAGCCCTAGCAGAAGCACCAGAATAACCCCATTCCTTGGCTCATGAGGGAAAGAACAGACTGGGTGTAGGCCCCCTGGGATTTACTGGGTTTTCTCTCCCAGGAATAAGTCACATTCCTAGGGCTTTCAGAGGCCCCAAGTTTCCTCCTACCTTTGCCAGTGGCATCTTCCATCGAACCTGCCAGGGGTGTGGCATCGGTAGCATTTCTATCACATTCCATGCCCAGGATGGGTACCATGAGCCCTGAGCCCTCAGGGTCTGGAATCTCCATCCCATACAGGACTGGGACCCACAGCTCTGTCCCAGGATAGCACATCATTCCTAACACAGGGGTCAGGGGCACAGGAAGGAGAAGTTGAGAGTTAAGTACCACATGGAGGGTCTGTCCAGGTTCAAAGGGCTACATCCCTGACCAGAGTGCCTTCCCGCCAATATTGCATTTGTTTCCTTTGGAGTCCAGCTTAGCAATTTAAATTCAGAGAGGAAGAACTGTATAGCATCAGGATTTGGGGGAAGCAGAGAACAATTTCTAGGCCACACTGAAAAGGTGAAAGAGAAGAGGACAAACATTCGTGAGCACCGACCATGTGCCAAAGAGCCTGACCTAAGAACTCCCTATAAATTATATTTTCTTTGGTCCCACACTCAACCTGTAAAGTATGTATTCTAATCTTCATTTTAACTATGGTGAAACAGAGGCAGAATGAGGTTTACTAACTTGCCCAAGGTCAAAGAGTTCATAGATAATGGGGAAGTTCTTCAAACTGATGTCAGTTCTGACCTGAAACCCTGGGTCTTTTTTTCACACCCAGGACAGACGAAAGTGTCTAGGTGGAGCTAGTGAGGTAAGCTCTGGGAAGGTGCCACTCCCACTTCCCGTCCCCAGCCTCCCTTGTGTTAGAGTGTGGGAGAGATGGAGGAGTTGGGTGGGCTCCTTTCCTGAGTTTGTTAATTGGAAGCTGAAGGCTGTTGCAGGAGTAAAAGTGAGGAGACAGTTGAGGACTCAGGAGACTCAGGCTTTAGGCCTGGCTACGGGACCGTGGCAACTCACTGACTCCCTGAAGTTCAGATTCCCCAATGTAAAATGGGTACCTGTTATTGTTTGGGGAGCCTACGGAATAAGAGAATATGCACTTTACAAACAAAGTGTAAGATTCAGTAACATTGTCAAGGGATTAAGTGACAGGGATACAGCCAAGTATTCATGGAGTCAGGGCATGGAGTCACTGAATTCCTTCTCTCTTCCCCTGTGTGGGCTATGGGTGTGCAGGGCTGCAGTCCTGTCCCTGAGCGTACAGGCTGGGGGTCACTGAAGCACCAGGTCGTTCTGGGCCTGGGACTTCAGGGCCTGTCAGCGTTCGGCCCAGGTCAACATGTACCTATTTTGCCGCCACTGGCCTCGATGCCATGTGCTGCCTCCAGCTGTCTCTCCAGTCTCTGAGCCTGCTGCAGGACATGGTGCAGGCTCAAGGCCAGTGCCTGTCTCATATCCTTGATGGCAGCTTCCAGAAGCTCCTGTGCTCTCGATACTGGCCTCTGCTGGCACCGCTGGAGCACTGCAATCACTTGCCTCTGGGCCACCAGCACATTGGCGTCCAGCAGGGCCTGTGACCCTCCCACATGGGGCACTGTCTGGCCTTCCTGTTGGGAAGCCCCCTGGAGCCGGACTGTCTTCCTGCTCAGTGGCTCCACAAAGTTGTCACCAGGCAGCATGAGGTTTCCTGAGGCATCTCGTAGCCCTCCCAGTGCCAGCACCTGACCTGAAAGTGGGAACCCAAGAGGTGGAGGTGGGAAGGGGATGCAACAGAGTTGCAGGCAGATGAAGCAGGAGGGAGAGCGAGGGCTTGTGGGCAGAGTGAGTGACAGAGGAGGGAGAGAGCAGAGGGACAGTACATGGTGGTGGCAGGAGGAGGAATGATGCCCACTCGTGGTTGAAAACATCCATTTACTTTTACAGCTGAACTAGCTCAGTTCTCTTTTTCCTGCCTGGGGCACTGTGCCTGAGATGAGGAAGGGCTGAGGGGAGCAGGGAAGGAGAGGGAAGGTGGGAATAAGAGCCAGACAGAGGATGGTGGATGGAAAGGTGGGGCCAGGGGGGGAGTTTGCAGCCTGGACCAGAATACCAGGGAGCTGCAAGGGGGAGACTGGGGAGCCAGGCCAGGCAGGGAGGAGAGGTGGGAGGACGGCACCGAGGGCTGCCAGGAGACCTGTGTTTTCATCCAGCCCGACTCCCAGGATTGGCGCGATGCCTCCTGTGACTGGATCCTCCATGGGGCCCCCCAGTTCTAGAGGGGCCAAGGTCTTGGTGAGGGGATTGCAGTATGTACCCCCAAGGGTGAGCCACTGCCTTGTTTGGGGGTTAAGAGTCACGGCCAGCACAGGCACCTCGATGCCGGTAATGGGGTCTGTCATGACAGCTCCAAGCTGTGAGGTCCTTCTAGGCTGCAGGACAGGCAGACAGGTGGCTGGAGGGGAGCCTGTGGCAGGACAGGTGGGATAGGGCACATAGGGGAGGATTGGAGCTTCTGATGTTCGGACACCACCTGGACAAGGAGACAGGGAGACGTCGATACCCTTGACATGCCAGCCTTCCCCCCTTGCCCTGCAGAGCAGGGACAGAGAGTGGCCTTGGGCGTCTGCTTTCTCCATCTAGCTACTCCCCGCAACATGGTGCCCTCTGCAGCAAGAACGTTACAGTGAAGGAGGGAGAGAAGGCGTTTGTTGCTCTGTTGGTCACCAAGCCCCACTGTGCAAGGAGAGAGCCCTGCTTCCTGTGCTGTGCCCCTAGGGATTCATTCCAGAGGGCCCCAGTGAGCCCTGGGTGCGGCTGGGGCTACTAAGTGGTCGGGGTCTTACCGGAACTGAAGTCAGTGGTGGGCACCAGGGTAGCTGCCTGCAGATCGTATCCCAGATTCCCGGCCTCGGGCAGCACCCGCCCAGTGTCAGGGTGGACAAAGTATCCAGAGGGTATGGACCCTCTGTGGCCACTGGCTGGAAGCATTGAGCATTTGGGGCCAGGGACCTTCAACTTGGTGATGGGATTCACACTGATGTCATCAGCACCCCCTTCAGGGCTTGCTGAAGCTGCAGGAAAGCAAAGGCCTGCTCAACAATCCCCCTCGCCCCACACACCCCCTGCCACATTCTGAGGCCAGTGAAGCAGGCCAGAGCTTGGATGATGACTGGGAGGAGTTGGCAAGAAGCCCACCACCGTCCCCATAGCAGGTGTTCCTGAAGGCAGGACTCCACATTTGACACATGACACTTGACACCATATTGCAAGCTGGCAGCAGCTGGAAAAGCCCTGGGAGATGGTGGTGTCAGATGTGATTGGGGAACTCCCTGAACTCAGCATGCCCACAGGGTGCCCCAGGGGATCCTTCTCTCATTCTCCCTTTCCAGGCAAGTCCAGCATTTCCAAATGTATTGGAAATGGCCTTTTGCATTCATCTGTCAAGCTTTTACTCTCAGGAAGTGTTACCTAGTATGTAAAGCTATAATTTGTGATGGTTTGATTTGTTTCCTTCTCTGTTCCTCCCATTTCTGAGGCTCCCTCTTCTGTAATACAGACACTCACCCAGAGTACTGCACAGGAAGCCCCTCCCAAACTTGGGGGTTTCCACTTTGTTTTGTCCTCCTCCTCCCTTCCTCTTCTGCAGTGTCTTGGGTGTGGAACTCCAGCTTTTGCAGGGCCTGTCACCCAGAATGCAGGGCCAGGTTTCCTGGGGCCCCTGGCTGAGGCTGAGCAGGGCTCACCTGGCTGCAGCAGCTCCGCCCCTATGCCTGTGCCCAGGACACCCCAGGCCTTCATGCGGTGGCCCTCCTGCAGCAGGGCCCAGGACAGGTGGCTCAGCACAGCATCCAGCTGAGGAATTTCCCTGCAGTGACATGGAGGAGGGCTCGTTAGGGAGAGGGGCGATGAGCAAAGTGCACTTTGCTGTGGTCAGTTCCAGGACCCCGTGAAACCACACTCTTTCCTCCCCTGCTGCAGATTTCCCTAAGCCTGACTCATTCACCAGGTACACACCCTTCTGGGTTCTGCTCAGCCTGGGAGGACTTCGCGGACCAGGAGTCTGTCTGTGCCTTCAGCAGCCGCTGAGCCGCCAGCAGCGCTGAGCAGAAAGAGGCCCACTGCTCCTGCCTGGCACAAAGGTCTTGGCGAAGGAGCTTCAGTTGGTGTCTAAGGCTTGCTGCGTACTCGCCAGCCAGGTGCCGCCTTCGCCTGGCCTCTTCCTCCGCAGCCCTGCCCGCTGCTTCAGCAGCCTGAGGTCAGAGACAACCCTGCAGGCTTACCTGCAGGGGCTACAGCCGCCAGCGACAGCAGTCTCCGGGAATGGACACCCAGCTTCTGTTGGGAACTCCAGAGCATTCTGGGCAGGCATGGGGGCAGTGGCAGAAGGGGAGAGAAACCCCCGGGGGGGGTGTGGGAGTGGGGCTAAAAACCCTGGTGGGGTCTGGGAGCTGGAACTGAGGGGAGAGGTGCTCAGGGGAAAAGCCTGGGCTTCAGTGAGGGCGGGGGAGTCACATTTGGGCACAGGGACCCATTGGGATGGCGTGAACACAGCCCGACCTGTTGACGTTTCTTCTCTGGGCTCCCCAGAGGCTGGTCAGTGGAGACGGGGGTGCCACGCTCAGCACTCCACAGCTGCCGGAGAGAGCGGGCTTCGTTCACAAGTTTGAGGCAGAGGAGTTTGAGCTGTGAGAGGGGACGGAGTAGCCACTGAACGCTTGAAGCCTCCACTTTCACTGCCTTGATCGCAGCGCCCCCTGCTGCCAATCTGTGGAAGGACTCCAGGGGACAAAACGCAGGAGACTCTTGGAAGGAATGAATGGCTGAAGACCAGCTGAGGCAGGTCCTGGCAAGTTCCTGCTTACACATTCTGCCTGGGGAACCCCCGGCCCAGTTTCCGTACTTGGACTTCTAGTGTGTTCTTTCTGCTCCCAACATCTACCACCTACTACTGCCTGAATCCGCTCACTCAGTTGAGCTACTGAGGACCAGGAATGGGGATCTGAAAAGACACTCCAGAAGCGGTGTTGATCTGAGGCCCTAGGTCTCATAAACTCTGTCTTAAATTTAATCTGAAGTCTATTCCCCCTCTCATACCCTCTCCTTTTTTTCTAATTCATTTAGGCTCCATGTCCCATGACCAAGTCTTCCAGAGGCGAATGTTTCCAGTCCTGCTTGCTCGTGGAGCTCCTCCACTTACCTCTTCCTTGGTCTGGCTGAGTCTGGTGGTCACTGACAGAGAATGCCTGAGCAGGATCTCATAGAAGGTTTCTGTGTCAAACCCCTCCAGGTCCACCTGGTCCTCGGCCTCCCAGCCTAGGCAGGGATGGCAAGCAGGATTATTCTCCTGAAATGCAAATATAAACTTCCCTACAGATCCTCAATGGTCTAGACAGTCTTGCTACTAAAAATGGGTCCTTGGATGAGCAGCTGTGGCTTTGTTGAGGAACTCATCAGAAGTGCAAAATTCCAGGCCCCATCCCAGCCCTATTGCAGTAGAAGATCCCTAGGTAATTTGCTATCACTCTGAGGTTTGGGACAAACAAATGAATTCCAGTGCTGGTACCTGAGGACTGTACTTTGAGTAGCAAGGGTAGAAGGTGAAACACCTCAGCATGACGTGCAATGTGCCCGACAATTCATTCCTTTAGGTGATACTGGTCACATTACTTTCCTTTTGGAAAGTTTGTATGTAGATGTCTCTATCCCTGTGACATTGTGCATTTTTAGAATCTGGCAGTGTCTGGCTCTCAATAAATATTTTAGCAAATGAATGATTAGAGAGGAATGGAAAAATAAGTAGCCTAGGAAGATGAACAAAGGAAGCAGAAGCTGTCTTTGGATGTGGGGGCCCCTCTGAGATTCTAGCCCAAGTCTGTCACTCACCATGACCTCCCTCAACCCTGGGAGTATCAGAGTCTTGGTGTGATCCGCCTCTCCTCACTGATGTCATGCCAGTTCTTGGAGAAGTGTAGGCATGCAGGTTGTATCCTTGCTGATGCTTCCTGAAGGTGGGGTGGGGAGCGGCCTTTCGGGCCCAGCTCAGGCTGTGACACTGAATCTACAGGGTACATAACAGGGCAATGTGAAGGAAAGGGGGGAGTGAGGGAGAAGCATCTTTTTTGAAGACTGAGAGGAGGAAGAGCCCTGCTCAGCTGTGGTTAGGGAGTGCCTCATCTTCTCTTGTTTGGCCCATTCTAACAGCCGATATATCTCTTTGTAGCCTTCTCCTCTCTAATTCATCTCAGTCTTCCACTTTATTGCTAGAGTAAAAATAAAAGTCTTACCAGGGTTTCTGCCTTACTCAAAGTTCTAATAGATCCACAATGCCTACAGGATAAAGTCCAAACTTCTTAGAGGGCCCACAAGACCTTCCATAATTTGGTCTCTTCCCCAGTTGCAACCCATTCCTATCCTTGCACCCTAAGCCGTGGTCTTGAGGGTCCATGCTTGGTTCCCTGAGCAGGTGAATGCTATGTCATGCTTCTGTGCCTTTGCTCATAACACTGCTTTTCTCTTCCCCACCCCTCCTCCCAAGTGCATTACCCTCTGCCTCCCACTCACCAATGCCTTTATTAGTATGGGGACTGCATTCATATATTCTCATATTTCAAGCCTCCTTCAGGGGTCACCTCTTCCAGAAAGTTTGTCCTGACCCCCCAGGGAGAACAGTCAACTCCCTCCTTTGTGCAACTGGGTCACTCTGGACACACTTTCACCATAGCTCTGTGGCACTTGCTGACATTTATTTGTATCCTTGTCTATATTCTCCCTACTTAACTTTGCCCACTGGAAGCCTAAGGCTATACCTTTGTCACTTTGGCATCTTAGCAACTATTATAATGCCTACTGCAAAAGGAGACAAAAGACCCATTTACATGGGATTGGAGAGGTAGCCTGGTATCTTGGTTAAGATGTCCCTTGTGCAGCTTTACTCACCAACAGACCCAGGCAGAGTCCCAAGAGCAGGACAATCTCTCCCAGGACTCCTGGCCAGTTAGACCTCTTCAGGGGGCTGGGAATCCTGGCGATGCCAGTTTGGATGAGATACCTGGGAGTCGTGGAGGCAAAGGGCCCTTCTCCGAAGCACTGGCCCCCTGGTGGGAGGGTGCGGACGTACTGTATGGAAAGAAGTCTGTTCAGCCTTTGTCCCACTGTCTGCTAGGGACTGGCCGTGGGATGGACTGGTAACCCAGGCTTGTCAACACTAACTGAATAGTCCAGATTTTTGTGCAGACCTGGGGGGAGCAGGAGCTGGGTTTTACCTGGGAAA
This sequence comes from Desmodus rotundus, assembly GCF_022682495.2. Lineage (NCBI taxonomy): Eukaryota > Metazoa > Chordata > Mammalia > Chiroptera > Phyllostomidae > Desmodus > Desmodus rotundus. Next base: position 81,885,413 of record NC_071391.1, on the reverse strand, counting down.
CGACTTCATGTCAGATAACTATCTATCTGGGGAGCTGTCTGCACATTCCCGGGCTAGGTCAGTACAGCCTCTTAGAATTTGTGCTAAAAGGCTGAGATACTAAATTTTGCATGTGACCTGGATCAGTGGTGGCATCATGAGCAGGTCACATGGGTAAAAGCCTGGGTAGACAGGAGGACTAAGTTGGCTGCGAGATAGGTAGGAGTGGAGTCCACTTCCCCCTGCACACGGGTGAAACACCTAGCCTACTTACTGAGGAACAAAGTGACCAGCCAACAGTACCCCAGCATATATGAAGATAGGCGACCAACAAGTATAGAGGACACTGAAAAATCAGACAGTAAGGAGAGTGCTTCAGGACAATAAGGTCCCTGGGAGCAGCCCAGGGACCAGGGCGACTGCAGTCCCAGGCCCAGAGCCCACCGGGTCTGCTGCAGGACTCTTGGGAGAGAGCTAGGTTAACGGCTCCCTCCCATGCCAAACAAGGCTTGAGCAGCACCCAGAGAGACCTGGTTGCATGAAGTTGCAGGGAGGGGAGTAAGGATGAAGTGGTAAACCCACAGAGACTGTGAGCAGCAGCTGGGGAGAGTTGAGAGTTGGGCTGTGTTGGGCCCTGACCCGGACAGTCCCCAGTCTAGCTGGAGAGGTGGGTTGTGTGAGAGGACAGGCCCTTCCTTGTATCAAGCAGCAGGATTGAGCAGGAGGAATTTCTCAAAAGAGAAAGTGAAAAAAAGACACTCAGCGGCAGTTTGGGGAATTCTGCAGCAGCCACTCCAGCCTCCTCCCTATCCAGCTCCTGCAGTGGTGTGGAAGGCCCTGAGCCCACACCCGAGGCCCTGGGGAGAGTGCGTACCTCGGAGGGCCCTGAGCCCACGGAAGGCCCTGTGCTCGCACCCGAAGACCCGAGGAGAGCGTGCACCCAAACCTGAGGGACTAGAGGCTGCTGGGGAACTGGGCTGGAAGCTGGCTGAGTGCGATCAGGAATAGAGAAGAGTGAAACTAAGTCCCCCTCAGCATGCTGCAGTCAAAAAGACCAGGAAAACTGGGTTGGCCATTTTGAAGCCAGCAGGAAGCTTTTTTTATTTTTATTTTTTAAAGTAATTTATTATTATTTTTATTATTTTTTTAACACCTTCTTCCTCTCTTTCCTTCTTTCTTGTTTTATTCCTTCTTTCTTTCCCTTTATATCTCTTCTTCCTTCCTTCTTCTTTTTTTAAAAATTCCCGCAAGTGAGACAATAAAACCTGGAACTGTGAAAAGACCGGAGTTGGACCCAAAGAGGGGGCATACCAACAGCTGAGACAGTGAGACAAATTTCACTTTGCTACTCCAGAGTTATTGCAAGTTATTGTATATTTGTATTATTATTTTTTTCATTATTCTCATATCCCTCATTTTATTAGTATTTTTGTATTTCTCTTCTTTCTGTTTAGTATTCTTCACTTGGCTGGTTAATTTGCATTGTTTGACTGGTTTCCCCTTGTTCTCTCTCTCACAGTGTATTGTTAATTAACTATCTTTCACTTCACTTGGGTTCCATTAGCACACTACTCTAGGACCTATACTCCCTATTTTAGTTATCCAGATCACATAGATTCTGTCATATGATTGTTGCTGTATTATTATTGTAAATTATAGCTGTTCCATACATTTGTAAATACTACACAGAACCCCTCCCATATCTCAACCCACTTTACTGTTTCCTAAACTTTATTACTGTTGTGGTTAACTCTATTATCTCACATATTACACCTATTTTCTATCCTTTACTCTCACTTTACCTCATAATCTGACCTCCCACAAGCTCACAGCTCTCTAGATCCAACTCACAATCCTTCCTCCCCGCCCCAACAAGAGTCTTATCTTCTTTCCACTTTCTAAAAAGTGGCTAGCTGGGTGAATTATCACGGTTAGCACTATAAATATCCAAAGGATCTCCTATCTCTTCTCTATGGGCTGGTACTTTAAATATCACATAATACATTCCTGCTGTCTTAAACCATTTCACCTTCCCCCTCCAAATGATCACAAAAAAAGACTAGGTAGAAGCTGTGAACACCAGGATACCTGATGGAAGAGGAAAATCACCAACAAAGGAATCACCAATAGACAACAGAAGAAGGTGAAGGAGGGAGTGGAAGCCACACTAACTCAACACAGGAACTATCTAGAAATACAACAAAATAGTGGAGAAATTACTCAGAACAAACAACTGAACAAAAGCAAGAGAGAAGACTTAAAACGTTGTACACATGGAAGAATCAGCTCCAACACAACCTGCCCACACCTGCGTAACAGAAAACAAGAGGTGGTGGAAGAGTGATCCTCAGTTGACCAGCTGGTGGGAAGGACCCGCCAAAGAAAGACCCAACAACAACCAAAAACCAAAGACATACACGGAGTCAACAAAAACCACAGCCAAAGATCACTAAGCTCCGGAGATCAAGGAGGCTGTACCACTGAATCTCACAGGTATTCTACCACAGAAATTTACACCATAAACCCAGGGAGTCAGAACAGATCAACTTCAGAAGCAGAGGCTGACAGGAAGAATCTCACAAACAATGGGAAGACAAAGAAACAATCCCCAAATGAAAGGAAAGGAGGAAGCCTCAGAAAGAATGCTAAATGAAATAGAGGCAAGTCAATTATCAGATATTGAGTTCAAAGCATTGGTTATAAGGAAGCTCACTGAGCTCACAGAGAATTACCAGAAACTACAGGGAAACTACAATGAACTCACTGCAAACTATATCCACATGAAAAAGAAAATAGAAACTATCAACAAGGGTCAAAAGGAAATAAAGAATACAATTTCTGAACTGAAGAACACAGTAGAAGGAATCAAGAGCAGGCTTGATGAAGCAGAGGATCAGATCAGTGAACTGGAGGACAAGGTAGAAAAAAACATGCAGAATGAGAAAGAAAAGGAAAAGAGGTTCAGAAAGAATGAAGAGGGGTTAAGGGAAATGCAGGACAACATGAAACGTAATAATATCTGTATAATAGGGATACCAGAAGGAGAAGAAGAAGAGCAAGGGATAGAAAACCTGTTTGAAAAAGTAATGATGGAAAACTTCCCTAATTTGATGAGAGAAAAAGTCACACAAATCCAGGAAACACAGTCCCAATCAAGAGGAACCCAAAAAGGCCCACTTCAAGACACATCATAATTAAAATGGCAAAATTCTAAGATAAAGAAAGAATCTTAAAGGAAGCAAGAGAGAAACAGGAAGTAACATATAAGGGAGCCCCAATAAGACTAGCAACTGATTTCTCAATGGAAACACTCCAAGCCAGAAGGGAATAGCAAGAAGTATTCCAAGTTATGATCCAGAGGCCTGCAATCAAGACTACTTTATCCAGCAAGGCTCTCAATTAAAATGGAAGGCCAAATAGGGAGCTCCCCGGACAAAAGAAGCCTCAAAGAATATACCTCTTCCAAACCATCTCTGCAGGACATACTAAAGGGCTTCTTTTGAGAACAAAAAGAAAAACAGTGAAAGAGAGAGGAACACAGGTATGAAAAAATGGCAATGAATAAATACCTATCAATAATAACCTTAAACATAAATGGATCAAATGCCCCAATCAAAAGACACAGAATAGCTGAATGGATAAGAAAGCATGACCCACACATACGCTGCCTACAAGAGACCTACCTCAGGACAGAAGACCTACACAGACTGAAAGTGAAGGGCTGGAAACAAATTTTCCAAGCAAACGGACAGGAAAAAAAAAAAAGCCGGTGTGGCAATACTCATATTGGACAAAATAGACTTCAAAAAAAGAGCCATAAAAAGAGACCCAGAAGGTCACTTCATAATTCTCAAGGGAAGAATCCATCCAGAAGACATAAACATTGTGAATATGTATGCACCCAACATAGGAGCACCCAAATACATACAGAAAATCTTGGAAGACTTCAAGAAAGATATTGGCAGCAACACAATTATAGTAGGGGATTTTAACACCCCACTGTCAAAAATGGGCAGATCTTCCAAACAAAATATCAACAAAGATATTGTGGCATTGAACAATGCCCTAGATGAAATGGACTTAACTGATATATATAGAGTCTTTCATCCCAAAGAAGCAAAATACACATTCTTTTCAAATGCACAAGGAACATTTTCAAAGATAGACCACATGATAAGCCACAGAACAAGTCTCAACAAGTTCAAGAAAATTGAAATCATATCAAGCATTTTCTCTGACACAAGGGACTGAAACTAGAAACAAATCTCAAGGAAAAAAAACACAAATACTCAAAATCATGGAGATTGAATATCATGCTATTAAACAATGAATGGGTCAAGAACGAGATTAAGGAAGAAACCAAAAAGTTTCTGAAAACAAATGAAAATGAACTCACGGCAATCCAAAACCTATGGGACACAGCAAAGGCAGTCCTGAGATGGAAGTTCATAGCGATACAGGCCTACCTAAAAAGAATAGAAACATTTCAAATAAACAACCCAATCCTATACCTACAAGAACTCGAGGAACAATAACAAAGACAACCCAGAGCAAGTACAAGGAAGGAAATAACCAAGATCAGAGCAGAATTAAATGACATAGAGACTAAAAGCAGAATTCTAAGGATCAATGAATCCAGGAGCTGGTTCTTTGAAAAGATAAACAAAATCAACAAGTCTTTAAGCGGGCTCATCAAGAAACAAAGAGAGAGGACCCAAATAAACACAATCAGAAATGAAAGAGGAAAGATTACAACTGATACCACCAAAATACAAAGGATTGTAAGAAATTACTATGAAGAACTATATGCCAAGAAATGTGAAAACCTAGATGAAATGGACAAATTTCTAGAAAAATATAATCTTCCAAAACTGAATGAAGAAGAAGCAGAAAGCCTGAACAGACCAATAACACCTGATGAAATTGAAAAAGTATCAAAAAGCTTCCCCCACACAAAAGCCCTGGACCAGACAGTTTCACAGGAGAATTCTACAAAACATTTAAGGGAGAGCTAACCCCCACTCTCCACAGATTATTTTTAAAAAATCAAGAAAATGGAAGATTCCCAAACTCTTTTTATGAAGCCAGCATCATCCTAATCCCAAAACCAGATGAAGACATAACAAAGAAAGAAAACTTCAGGCCAATATTGCTGATGAACATAGGTCCTAAAATCCTCAAAAAAATATTGGCAAACCACATCCAATATGTTAAAATATGTTAAAAAGATCATACACCATGATCAAATGGGATTCATCCCAGGGCTGCAAGGATGGTACAGTATTCGCAAATCAATAAACATAATACATCACATCAACAAAACGAAAGACAAAAACCACTTGATCATATCAATAGATGTGGAAAAAGCATTTGATAAGGTACAGCAGCAATTTCTGATAAAAACACTCAGCAAAGTGGGAATTGAGGGAGTATTCCTAAATATAATAAAGGCCATATATGAGAAAACTACAACCAAAACCATACTCAATGGGAAAAAACTTAGAGCTTTCCCACTAAGATCAGGAGCAAGAAAAGGATGCCCGCTCTCACCACTCCTATTCAACATAGTACTGGAAATCCTAGCCACAGCAATCAGACAAGAAAAAGAAATAAAAGGGATCCAAATTGGAAAGGAGGAAATGAAACTGTCATTGTTTGCAGATGATGTGATAGTGTACATGGAAAATCCTATAGACTCCACCAAAAAACTACTTGACCTAATAAATGAATTTGGCTAAACAGCCGGATACAAAGTCAATACTCAGAAATCAAAGGCATTCTTGTACACTGACAATGAAACATCAGAAACAGAAATCAGGAAAAAAAATCCCATTGGTATAGCAACAAGAAAAATAAAGTACCTAGGAGTAAACCTAAGCAAGGAAGTAAAAGACCTGTACTCAGAAAACTACACAATACTGAAGAAAGAAAATAAGGAAGACACAAAGAAATGGAAGCATGTACTATGCTCATGGATTGGAAGAATTAACATCATCAAAATGGCCATACTACCCAAAGCAATCTATAGATTCAATGCAATCCCTATTAGAGTACCCATGACATATTTCACAGATATAGAAGAAACATTTCAGAAATTTATGTGGAACCATAAACGCCCCCGAATAGCTGCAGCAATTTTGAGAAAGAAGAACAAAGTAGGAGGGATCACAATACCTGATATCAAACTGTATTACAAGGCCACTGTCATCAAAACAGCCTGGTACTGGCATAAAAAAACAGGCACATAGACCAATGGAACAGAACAGAGAGCCCAGAAATAAACCCAAGTCTTTACGGTCAATTAATATTTGACAAAGGGGTCAGGAGCATAAAATGGAGCAAAAATAACCTCTTCAACAAATGGTGTTGGGAGACCTGGAAAGCTACGTGCAAAAAAATGAAACTCAATCACCAACTTACACCATAAACAAAAATAAATTCAAGGTGGATAAAAGACTTAAATATAAGTCATAACGACATAAAAGTCCTAGAGGGAAACATTGACAGGAAAATCTCAGACATTCCATGCAGCAACATCTTCACAGACACGTCCCCTCAAGCAAGGGACATAAAAGAAAAAATAAACAAATGGAACCTCATCAAAATAAAAAGCTTCTGCATGGCTAAAGAAAACAGCATTAAAATGAAAAGAGAACCAACAGTATGGGAAAACATATTTGCCAATGATACCTCAGACAAGGGCCTGATCTCCAAAATATATAAAGAACTCACATGACTCCACTCCAGGAAGATAAACAACCCAATTTAAAAAATGGGCAAAGGACTTGAACAGACACTTCTCCAAGGAGGATATACAGAGGGCTCAGAGACATATGAGAAGATGATCAGCATCATAAGCAATCAGAGAGATGCAAATTAAATCCACAATGAGATACCATCTCACACCAGTCAGAGTGGCCAACATAAACAAATCCACAAACAAATGTTGGAGAGGATGCGCAGAAAAGGGAACCCTAGTACATTATTGGTGGGAATGCAGACTGATGCGGCCACTGTGGAAAACAGTATGGAATTTCCTCAGAAAACTAAAAATGGAACTGCCTTTTGACCCAGCAATTCCACTGCTGGGATTATACCCTAAGAACCCTGAAACACCAATCCAAAAGAACCTATGCACCCCAATGTTCATAGCAGCACAATTTACAATAGCCAAGTGCTGGAAGCAACCTAAGTGCCCATCAGCAAATGAGTGGATCAAAAAACTATGGTACATTTACACAATGGAATTCTACGCAGCAGAGAGACAGAAGGAGCTCATACCCTTTGCAACAGCATGGATGGAACTGGAGAGCATTATGCTAAGTGAAATAAGCCAGGAGGTGAGGGACAAATACCATATGATCTCACCTTTAACTGGAACATAATCAACAAAAGAAAAAAGGAAACAAAATATAACCAGAGTCATTGAAGTTAAGAACAATCTAACAATAGCCATAGGGGAGTGAGGAGGGGATAGTGGGGAGAAGGGTTTTCAGGAACATCTATGAAGGACACATGGGCAAAACCCAGGGGGAGGTTGGAAGCAAGGGAGGGAGGTGGGTTTGGCTGGAGTGGGGTGGGCAGGGGTGGGGAGAAAATGCAAACTGTAATTGAACAATAAAATAATTAAAAAAAAAAAAGCCTGTGTAGTGGGGCTTGGTATCTATGCCTTAAAGATGAAAGAGGGTGGGGCAGGGGAAATGAGGTGGAAGGCTGTGAGAGATGACAGAAGTTCTGATGTCCTTAGATACACACTCTTTTTTTATCCTCAGGATCTTCCCCACCTCATACATCACAGGTTGGGTTGCTCTGGAACTGCCCCTGCTCATCTCCAGAATTATCTGTTAGGACTGAAACTCAGGGGCACCTGGGACATCTCCCTCCTTGGAGATTTGTCTAGAATGGGTATGAGGCAATATTTTTTAAACAGAGAAGAGATAGTGGGATAATGTCTTAAATGAAGCAAACCATTGTAAACAAACCATTTTCCGATGCCGATTGCTGCTCAGACGAAAGATGTAGACCCCGGGCTGCTGGAACTGCTGAAGAAAGAGGAAGGGGCTTTGGTCATGGAGTGCGGCCTCCTCAGCCAAGGCTCGGAAGCGCCCCCAGTCAAACTCCGCCAGTGTGTTGTAGAAGTGGCTCCTGGGGGTAGAGAAAAGTGGGGAGTGTGTTGTCTCCTGGAAGTGGCTACAGGCACAGAAACATTTCCCCTCCAAGGCTTCGATGGTGTCAGGCCATGTCCTCTGGACACTCACAGGTCATACTCAGGGTAGTGCTCACGGGTCACCAGGAAAGCCAGTGTATCATTGATTTGGAGGCACACTGTGGGGTTTGGGATGCCTGGCTCAGGGGGTGACAAGTCTCCAAGGTGTGTGGAGTTGAGGCTCGGTGACCAGGGATGGGTCAGATGTGCTTCCCTTGACTTTCCTGTGCAAATTCAGAACATGAGGAAGAGCAGCCACTCTTCAGATGAATGTGTGCTGGGAGCTGGGACAGGTGGAGGAGGGAGAGGAAGGCAATAGGTATGCTCGGGGTAGGGGGATGCTCACCTGCATCCTGGCCCGGGAGCCTGGACTCCCTGAGGGGCAGGCCAAGGGCAAGCAGCAGTTCACAACCTGGTCTGGTCAGGCCCAGGAAGCCAGTCCCTAGAACAGGACAGGGCTCTCCTGAACCTGCAGGGCTCTGGGAGAGAGTTTTTCTGGTATGTGGATACAACTAATACTGTCCATCCCTGATCTGCATGTGGAAGGACTCAACTTTCTAAAACACTGAGGGGCCAGAATCCACAGGCACTTCCTAGGGAGCCCTTCTGGGGGAGGCCATGCCATTGCCCCCAGCTTCTGCTTGCAGGAGCAACACTTATGCGGGACATGGACAAGCCTTACCTATGTGTGGTTTCAAGCTGTGGCCTCCCTGAGGCCTCCCTCAGTCCAGCTCTCTTACCATCCATCCTGATCAGATACAGAGGGACAGGCTTCTGCCTTTGGTCCAAGTGGCAGGGATGGCCCACTGCACGTGGGGAGGAAGGCTTGTCCAGAAGGTAAAATTCCTGGGAACAAGGAGGTTGGGGAGGTGAGGAGGGCACAGGGCTTCCTTGAGCCCCATCTGAGTATCCTTTTGGAGGGAGGTGGCGGGGGGACTAAGTCTAAGAGCCCCACGGGGCAGGTGCGACCTGCAGTCATGACACTGGGAGCATCTCTTGCTCATGTGGGGAGGTGTCCATGACTGTTCCCTCTTTAACGAACACAATGACTTCTATAAGGAGTTCTATAGGATGCAATTAAATCGACAAAGGGGCCGTTTCTCTGTTACCAGAGAGTGTGCCAGTGATGTGGTCAGTGAGCAGCACCTGGACCCTGTACACAAGTAGTCACACGTGCTCCCCCTTAGGAAGCAGAGGCTGACGGTGCTGGGTCCGTGCTCAGCAGTGGCCCAACTCAGCATGGGTTCAAACCCGAGGGCACACTGTACCTGGCTCTTGGTGTCTTCAGTGATGGAAATCTGTGGGATGCCCTCAGAGCAGCTGAGCTGTAGGACATGCTTCTGCTCCTCTGAACACAGGGGGCCACACGTTCCACTTGAGTATTGTCCCCAGCACAGACAAAGCCCCAGGCCTGGGTCATAGCCACGGGCATCTCCCGGTGTGGCACACACCTGCACAAAGACTCTAGCTTCTTGGGGACACCTCCCTTAGGGAGGTGTCCCCAGTTCTCCCCAGCTTGAGAGTGTAGCACATAGATCTCCATGTTTCTGGAGAGGGGTTAGTGGACCGAGCCCAGTGGCTAGGAGGTTGAGCATGCAAACAGGTGGCAGAGGGCACAGAGGGCAAGGGGTGAAATATACCTCGTGGGCACAGTGGTCATTCCACTGATCCTTGGTCAAACATAGCCCCTCCTGGTTCCACGTGGCTCCGTCCTTGCAGCTCTTGTGTTCTTGCCTGACACAGCCCCTTGGCTCTCCAGCATCTTGGTGGCCCGGAAGGCAGGGACACTGCCCATCACTGGGCTGGGGGTTGGGGAGGGAGGAAATGCAGTTTCAGGTTGGTTGCAGTGAAACACACACAACCCTTGGCTGTGACCCTGCCTGAGATGGGCCAGAAGATAAAGGAAGGGGAGGGGAGGGGAAGGGAGTGAGGGATCTACAGGACTGGGCAGCAGTCGGGCCCCGGGGGAAGGTCCCTGGCACATTCTGGCTAGGGGCCATTGCAGTCAGAAAGACTTGGGAATTACAGGAAAGGAAAAATTCACAGTTGTATTGTTGGCTTGCAGGAAAAGTTCAAGTTGGAAGGGGTTGGGCCAACATGTGTTTTGGGAGTGGTTCTAGAGGAGAACGGCAAGAGTCTGCCCTTTCCTCTGAGTATTGTTGCCAGATTTAGCAAATAAAAATACAGGGTAGCCAGTTAAATTGAATTTCAGATAAATAATTTCTTTCTTTAAACTTATTTATTTATTTTTATTCAGTTACAATTGTCTGCAGTTTGTTCCCTTCCCTCCACCCCACCCCACCCCAGCCAGTCAGATAAATAATTTCTTAATATGTCTGTCCTATTCAATATTTGAGAGATACTTATACTATAAGCTTATCCATAATTTATCTGAAATTCAAGTTTAACTGGGCACACCCTATTTTAAATGGCAAGCCTATCCTCAAATGACTTGGAAACCTGAACCAATCCCGGTCAGGTTAAACCTGAGCTGAGCTTGACAGAGACAAAAGTAGTTTTGGAAATGCAGCCTGTCCTTGGGTCCCTCTGCCAGAGAGGACATACCTGGAACACGCGGCCAGGCCCTGGGCAGATGCATGTGTCCTTGCCTTCTTCCGGCTGGGTGGCCTCCGAGCCACAGGGAAAACAGGCATCCTGGCCAGGCCAGGGGTTGAAGAATCCTTGAGGGCAGCGGTGGCAGAAGGAGGTATTGTGGGGACTCACTCTGGATAGGAATGTTCCAGGGGGACAGGAAGCAGGTAATGGGCCAAGACAGAGTCCACCTGTGGAGTGACAGTGCACAGTAATTAAGGCTAACACTAAGCTCCCAGGAGCTGTGGGTCTCCAGGTAATTTCCCCATGAGCCCTAAGTGGATCCTTGACTGCTCTCCTCCCTGACGAGGGGCCTTCTGACCAGCCCAGGTGTCTCTGCACTCCTCTACTTTACCCCCAACTCCTCCAGAGCAAATTCAGCCCAGTCCCTACCTTCTGGACACCCTGGTTGGTCCGCCTCCTTTTCTGTACAGGACGTCTCATCCCCACAGTTCTGAGGTTTCTCCCTGCTCAGGCACGTGGAGTGCTGGAGGGCAAAGCAGAAGAGAGTTACACAGGCCAGTGTCCCAAAGGGGAAAATCCTCACCTTCTGCACAGAGACAACAGTGGAAGGAAGAAAGGCAGACATGAAGGTGGGGGGAGGACAGGCACAGAGGAAGATCTCTGGGTACCTCTGGGGTCCAGATGGAGAGAGAGGAGCAGAAGGCAAAGACACAGTGACAGAGCAACCAAACCAGGACAGGACGAAATCAGCACAGGAGAGACACAGAGAGCTCTGGGCCTGGGATCTGTACGTAGAGAGAAATGCCCAGGAAGGCCAGCTTCTGCCACTCACAGGAGCTCCAGGAAACACTTAATGAATATTTCATGAAGATGAAATCTGAGACATGGATCCTCCGGGTGGCTTTGGCTCACGCAACTTAAATATGCCACCCCCTCCTCCATACAATTTTCCAAGAGCAGCTGGTGTGTGTGTGTGTGTGTGTGTGTGCGCGCAGAACTGGACTCTGTGGTGGCAAGGGGCATTCCAGCTTTCTCTTTTTGCAGGGCAAAGCCAATGGGCCTCATTTAAGCACTCTGCATGTGCAAAATCCTGCGAGAGAGGTGCAAGGGGAATGAAACAAGGCTCCTGGCTTTGCTACACATTCAGCCAAGTTTCCATATGACTTTAGCATCAGAAAGGACCTTAGAGATCATTTACTTCTATCTTCTCAATTTACAGATAAGAGGACTGAGACCACAATGATGAAAAGTTTTACAAATACATGCAACCAGTCAAATGCTCTTAAAGAATATGCTCACATGAAATCCTGGAAACTGTAAAACGGCCACAGAGCCCTTGGACCACTTTGTGCCGCAATGGATAAAGCACAGAGCAAGTGGAGAGAAAAGGGTGTGTTCTTGGCCTTGTTGTTAATTATTTTTGGAAACTGGTTAATCAGTTGACTTATCACTTGTAAAAATGTGATAATAAATAATACTACTTGGCTTTCTTCACAGCAGCTGTGAAAACCAGTCAAATATGAGGTGAGATACTACAATACTTGGAAAGCCATAAAGTGCTAACAGAAATAAGTGCTAATGGTGAGGTGTGGCAAGGCGAGGATCTGAGGCTCTGGGGCTTTCAAGGCCACTGGATTTGCAAGGGCGACTAAGAACTTGTTAATGAGACCTCTGACTCCAGTTTGAATAGTCTTGGTTTGGAAGAGCCTTAAGAGAACTTTTATGACTGTACTCAGGCCTCAGTTTTGAAAATAACAAACAGTGTATCTGATTTTATTTGTTCTATGTAATTCTCCAAATTTTCCTCCTGTGAATGACTTGTGACTTAGTTGCTCCTAAAAAGAGATCCACCCATTCAGGACAAGGTGTCCCCTCTACTTGAGGGCATTTCATTCATTCATTCATTCTACATTTACTTATTGTGCACTTACTATGTACCAAGCTCTTTTTTGGGGGTCGGTGAGTAATGCGGATGCTGGCCTGTGGGATCCATGTGTTGTGGCTGAGACGAGACAAATTCACACGGACTACTGAGTCCTGTGGAGGAAAAGGGACTACAACGATACTCTCTCAAGAGGAAAGCACCTCGACCCTTGCCTTGACAGGTTTTTATTGCTTTTCTGGGCACATTACATTGAAGATGATCCTTATTTACTATGTACAGGTTTGCTTTGGTTGGTTACAGAAAACAAAGGAGAGGATGTTGCTAATTACATAAAAAAGGAAGGATATTTGTAAATGTAAAGGGAAAAGCGGTTAAACTGGTTACACTCCTCCTTGGAAGGTTTAGCATAGATTTTAGGAAGTTACTTTAAAGATATGCAGTAAACGTTTGCTGCCTCAATTCAGGGTGGGGGAGTTTTAGCAAGGGAAGCCTCATAGCAGCCTAGGTACAATGCAGGCCTGGTTCCCCACGGGAGAACCTATCCCTGGGCGTGGGTCCTGTGTGCTGGACCTCGCTCCCCACTGGCCTTTCTGAGTGGGAGCTGGGCCCACGCCGTGCAGAACGGTCCCCTGTAGGTGAGACCTGCAAGAATGTGGCACAAGCCCTGCAGGATTGCTGGCAGCTGTTTGTGGCGCTGAAGCTGGAAGAGTCGTTGGGGTGCCGAAGTAAAGGCTCCCTGCAGAGACACTTCTCAGGGGGAAGAAATTAAGATCCCTGGGAACCTCTACTCTGAAAATACATCCTTTGCATCACTGCCGTCCAATAGAAATACAGTGTGAATCAGATAGGTAATTCAAAATTTTCTATTAGCTACATTATTTAAAAAATGGAATTAATTGCAATAATGTTTTAGTTAACCCAATGTATCTAAAATATTACTTCAACATGTAATCAGTATAAAAACAAATAATATGTACTCAACATTTTATTTTATACCAAGTCTTTGAAATACATTTTATACTTAATAACTCATCTCTGTTCGGATATCCACATACCAAGTGCTCAGTAGCCCGATGTGGCTAGTGATTACCATATGGGACAGCACAGGGTATCAGCTTCCAGCAGTCACTTCTCTGCAGGCTCCTCTAGGCTTGGGAGTGCCCCCCTGCTCTGCACATCATCTCTGTTTTGTTCTGAGTGGTGCCCCCCTGCTCTGCACATCATCTCTGTTTTGTTCTGAGTGGTTCAGTCGTCTTGCCCTGTCTTTCCAGATGGTGGCACTGTGAGCTTGCAAGAAACAGTGGTAGTGGTTGGCGATGCAGGTGGTGGGGCTTCTGCTGGTGAAAAGGAATAGTAGTGGCAAGAGAGAATGTGTGTGTGTGTGGTGTAAATTAGTATCATTACCTTAATTATCTTGTTGGAAATTAAGATAAACTTCTGTTAAATGTTTTATAATAATTCTCCTAAAACTGCGCTGTCCCTACCAATCACCTGGGGATCTTTTATTTTTTTAATTTAAATTTTATATTTTCTCTTTTATTTATGTATTTTTAAAGATAAAAATTGTATATATTTAAGGTGCACAGCATGAAGATTTGATATACATACACAGTGAAATGCTTACTATAGCCAAGCTAATTAACATATATCCGCACATAGTTGCCATTGCTTTTGTGATGAGAGTGACTGAAACGTGCTTTCTTAGCATATTTCCGGTCTTCAATCTCTAGACTTAGTCATGCTACATAACTGGAACTTTACCCTTTGACAAACATCTCCCTATTTTTCCCAGCTCCCCAGGCCCTGGTAAACACCATCTACTCTCAGCTTCTGTGAGTTCAACTTCCGTTTTTTTTAAGAATCCACACATAAGTGACATCATACAGTGTTCACCTTATCTGTCTGGTTTATTTCAATTAGCTTAATTTCATTAATATTGTCACAAATGGCAGGATTTCCTTCTTCCTCATGGCTAATAGTCCATCATACATATGAATACCTTTATCACCCATTCACCTGTGGGTGGACATTTGGGTTGTTTCTATAACCTGCCTGTTGTGAATGATGCGGCAGTGAACATGGAGTGCAGGACGTGTTTTTCATTGTTGGCACTCTTCCAGATATTCCCCGTTTTCCCACCTTTGTCCCCCTTGACCCAGCCCCCACCCCCCGATTCCATTTCCTTCTGATCCATACCCAGAAGTAAGATTGCTGGATCATATGATAGTTCCATTTTTAATTTTTTGAGAAACTTTCATACTGTTTTCCATAATGCCTGTAGGAGTTTACATTCCCACCAACAGTGCTTAAGTGTTTTTTTTCCTTCATATCCTTGCCAACAGTTGTTATCTTTTGTCTTTTTGATAATACACATTCTAATAGGTATGAGATGGTATCTCACTGTGGTTTTGATTTGCATTTCTGTGATGATTAGTGGTATTGAACATCTTTTCATATATCTGTTGGCAATTTGTATGTCTTCTTTTGAGTACTGTCTACTCAAATCCTTTGCCTATTTTTAAATTGGGTTCCTTTCTTGCTATTAATTGTTTGAGTTCTTAAAAGGGAGATTCTGATTCAATACTAAAGGTGATCTAAGGTGGGGCCTGAGCTTCTACATTTCTAACAATCTCACAGGTAAAGTCATAGTCATGGTGTTTTATGTAGCAAAGTTTTGTAAGGAACTTTGACATGCACCATCCTTTTTGATACAATGCTTTTTCTGTGATAGGCATTGCAGATAACCCCCTCTTATTCGGAAAGAAACAGAGGCTCAGTGAGTTGAGTTCCTTGCTTAATATCACACTGTTGATTGTAAGTGAGATCCAGGGTAGAACCCAGGTATTTCTGGCTCCCAAACATATCCTTTCTGCATCAATTACATAAATTTCCCAGGTGGCAGAGTGTGGGCTAGGGTAGTCGGACTTAGAGATCTTAAGGGAAATTCTGTAGCTTTTTGAACTCTCTTCATCTTGTGCTTATTGCAATCGTGGCTAGTAACTCTCCCCATTCCTTTCCCTGCTGTGAAATCAGTCACAACCATTATTTCTACCTAGTGAATGGGACTGTGAGGTTGTACTTGGCTGGTAATAGAGTCCTGGGGTCCTAAAAAGAATCAGATTACTCCAGTGGGTAGAGAGTATTCCATTTGAAAAGACCCTAGGGGTTATGTCCTTCAACTTCCTTATTTTGCAGATGAGGAAACTGAGGCCCTGGAGAAGGGAAGAGCCTTGTCTTGGATCAACACACACACATGCAAAGATAGAAAATTCCCATAAGGTCAGGTCACTGGATCAGATTTCTAGAAATAAGTAACTGAAAAAGAGAAAAGTTCGGATTGCTCCACAGATCAAAGTTTGAATTAAAAAATCCAATCCTAATTGGTTTTTACTGGGATGTCTGACCTTAAAATCTGTAGCTATTGGGGATATTTTGGGGCTAGAATGTGGCAAAGTATTGAATGAGCTCCTTTGTGTAGCCTGGTCCTGTGGGGATATAAACAACACACAGCACATGAATGGATGCTGCCCTCAGAGGCCGCATATGTGACAAAGGAAGGCACAGTGAAAGACGTAGAAGGTGCTAAGGTGTGTGAATGACTACATGTTGCAAGGACACAGAGAGAGGATGTTCCCTGGACTTTGTTGCATAATAAGCAATGGGAGTGGGAGAGTAAATGACGAAGGTCATGGTGTGATGTTGGCCACTGTGAGTTAATGCTACTAGTCTTCCTTCCTGCTTTGACTCACACGTTGCATTAACTGGTGGAATCAAAGAAAGAAGCATAGACATTGGTTCCAATCCCTTGTTTTAGAGCCGAGGAAACTGAGGCTCAGAGAGGCTGAAGGATTGTGAAGGTGACACACACAACGGGGTGATGGCAAATGCAGTGCCCAAACTTCCATCAGTGATTTTTTTCACAGTGCCATGATTGGAACCTTAGGTTTTCCTTTGAGATCCCAGTCTCTTCTCTTTTCCCCAGCACCAATATTCATTTATTTTTTTTCTGTTCCTTAGTGCTTATATCAGAATGTCTAACTGACAGGGAAGGTGGTGGCTTTCGAAAGCATTCTTCCTTGGTTGACAATTTACTTCGATCTGCCTGCTCCCCTCCTCATTCCCTCCCACAAAGAAATCCCCCACTTAGCTTTTGATGCTCTACTCTCTTGCCTTCATTCTCTGGCATCACCAGCCTCTCCCTTTCCACTCTTTCTTTCCCTCCTGTCCTCTAGTTTTGAAGACAATGTGATTCCATTACTTCTTGGAAGCATGGCTCTCCTATTTCCCTGCTTTCCCTTCCCTACCCCTCCCCTTCCCTCTCTCTGTCTTCACTGCCCCCCGCCCCCGACACATGTAGAGATTTAATGTAATCATACTCAGTTCATGGCACATTGTCATTGCTGTTCTGGGCAGGAAACTTCTCTGATTGTATCCACTTACTTTTTTTCCAATTTTTCTAATTTCCATATCCCCATAGACAATCATTCTAATACATTTAACACGTGTCTGTGAGTGTTGTTGCAAAATGAGTATTGTTTATGCACATGCACTTTAAAAACATGTCTGTGAAGGTTGTTGTGTGTGATTGTATGTAAAGGTTGTGATCACATATAAAAACATGTGTGTGATTGTATGTGAAGGTTGTTGTGCGATCTCGTCTTGTGTTTTGCTTCCCCCCTCAGCTCTGTTTTAAAGACTCGCCGGTGTTGGTCAGTGTGTTTCTAGTTTGAGGCTCCTCTCTGAGCTTAGTGCTTCATGCCATCTTTTGTCTGTCCCTAAAGACCACATTTGCTCAGAGTCTGTGTACATCCGTTGCTTCCAGGACCTTGTACTGTCTCCCCTAGCTCTCTGCCCTCCACATTCACCATCTCCCAGCACTGCCCTCTCCAAGGCACCTGGCAGTGCCTGCTGGCTTGTTTAGCTCTTTTGGTTCTGATTTTAACCAGTTCTGACAGCTTGGGGACTTCTTAACTTCCATGATTCTAAGGTCCTCTCAGTCTTTTATTTTTTCCTCTCTGTTTTTACAATTCTATTTAAGTTTTTCCCTGAATCTGCTGAGTTTTATTTTTGATAAACTTTTTCAAAGAATAGTTTTAGATCTACAAAAAATTGTATAGATAGTACAGAGTTCCCGTATACCTTATGCCTAGTTTCCCCTATAATTAACATCTTATATTAATATGGAACATTTGTTATAATTAATTAGTCAATACATTATTATTATCTAAAGTACATACCTTGCTCAGATTTTCTTAGTTTTTACCTAATGTCCTTTTCTGTGCCAGGATCCCATATTACAGATACTCATCATGTCTCCTTAGACTCCTCTTGGTTGTGACATTTTTTCACATGTCCTTTGTTTTTGATGAACTTGACAGTGTTGAGTGGTCCTGGTGAGGTAATGGTAGGATGTCCCTCCATTGGGACTAGTCTGATGTTTTTCTAATGTTTAGACTAGCGTTACGGGTTTTCGGGAAGAAGACCACAGAGAAAGCTGTTCTCCTCACTTCACATCAACGGTACATCACCGTGAAGTATCGCTGTTGACGCTGACCTTGCTAACCTGGCCGGGGTAGTGTTTGTTAGGCTTTCTCCTCTGTGACATTATTCTTTTATTTTTCTCCTTTTCGTACTGTACTCCTTGGAAGAAAGTCACTATGTGCAGCTCACATTGAAGAAAGGGAGAGTTACGCTTCACCTCCCTGAGGGTGCAATATCTTAATAAGGTGTATGGAATTCTTCTGTGTGAGAAATTTGTCTCTTTTCCCTAATTTATTTATTGAGTTATTTATTTATATAGTATGAACTCATAAATATTGATTTCATACTTTGTTTTTTCTTCCTTCTTTCCTTTCTTCCTTCCTTTTTCTTCTCCTTTCTTTCTTTCTTTGTTTCTTCCCCCCCCCCCCCCCTCAAAATGATCCAGCATTGACCACTGGGAGCTCTTTCAGTTGGCTTCTGGGTCCTTTCACATACCCATCATTGTGGGTCTAAAAACTTTTTTTTTTTTTTTAGCATTTTCTTACTTTCTGACACTAGAAGATGATTATACTCAACTTGCATATTTCCTGCCACAGTCTTAGAATGAACCATTTCTCCAACAAGTCCTGGTTCCTTTAATGAGAGAAAGATATTAGAAACCAAGTTTTGGGTGCTAATTGTGCTCTGGTCACTTATTTTTCAACCTACTGTTTCTTTCCCTTTTGTTAAGTTTCCTGTTTTTTTGCCTATTGACCACAGGGGTTACCCCAAGAATTAATCATACATTCAAGTCAGGAACAAAGGGTCCTGACTCTGCACAAGAACTTTGTGAGAGATCAAAAATGAATAATGCACCATCGTGAAGTTCCCAGTGAAGTGTGGGAGACAGATGGACATAGAAACTTAAAAGCCAATCTCTCAGGAATCCCTAAGGCACTAGTGATTAATTCAGGCTGTGGGATCTGGGAAGTCTCTGAGCTGGGAGTTAAAGGAAGGAATGGTCTACATTTGATATAGTCTGTTCCCAGACTCTTATAAAATCCCCCTTAACTGGGGCCCCAATAAGTGATCCCTTTTTGGATGGAGCAGCAATTGTTGATGCTGAGGATAACTTTGCTCTTTCCCATCAATGCTTCTCCTCTTCCCAGGGTGAAATGAGCAGACTCCCCTTTCTCTCCATGTCTCTGGAGCCCTGTACAGACATGTGGCACAGGGAACTTGCCACAGTTTTGTTAACATTTTATTTCTTAACTTAGGGGAAGTACATGGATGTTTATTTCTGCATTCATCATTATTTTTTTGTATGGCTTAAATATTTCATAATAAAATTTGAAACATATTAATGACAAAAATAAAAAAGACCTGTGTGTTGCCCTACCTTATGTGACCCTGCATCCTTGCTCCTGGAGCAAAAATGGCCCCGCCAGATGCCTGCCACTCCCAGCCTGGAGCCAGGAAAAATGCAGCTGGTTCGGGCCGGGTGCGTCTGCCGCAGCCTGTCTGACCAGTGTTGCTTGGTGTGGATGTTACTCAATACCTTAGTGGTGTGGCAGATATAAACCTATACCCCACCCCAAATTTTCCTTGCACTCCTCTACCCCAAGGCACACCTCTGACTCCCAGAGAGCCTTACAGCATGGCACACTGACAACCATTTCCCTCAGCAGAGAACTGTTGCTGGAGCAATTTGCAAGGGCTGGGATGGGAGTTAAAGGGAACATTAATTCCCCTATCTTAAGGCAGCATCTTTGCCTCTGCAAAAATGGACTCAACTTTCTTATCTCCCATCTAAACTATCTGTGCACAAAAATGTGCAAAGGGCAGCTCTAGCTCTGGCAGCAGACAAGAAAAATCAAAGATCTTGCCTGCAGGCCAACTAGTGGACCAGCAGGGAACACTGCACTAGGGCAGGGGTGGAATGTCTGTTTGAGTCTGGGCGCCGGAAGGAGAGTGATGCCGGCACCTGGGGCATGTAGGCTGGTAACTGTGATGTTCGATTTGCGAGCCTAGGGTATTCAGACTTTGGGCCCAGGACATTGCTCCTGTACTGATGGCTCCCTACAAGACCTTTTCAGCTGGTGTGGTAGATAAAGAATGTCTGCAAATTCATTCCTCTTGAACCTGCTTGACCAAAAGCATATGGCAGAAATGCGGTTCTGGGATTTCTGAGCCTAGGTCTTATGAAGCTTTGTAGCATCTGTCCAATTCTTTTGGAATATTCTAACTGGCAGCCTTGGTCTGTTATATAAGGAATCTCATCCTGAGACTGGGAAGCTGAGGAGACCATGTATACGCCCTTCGGTCAACAGTCCCAGCCGAGCCAAGCCTCCCAGCTGTACTTACCACCAAGGACTAAGACTTGATCTTAGATCTCCACCTGGATCAGCCCATTTGCCAGCCAACTACCACAGAGTAATGCCCATTGATGCCACATAGAGAAGAATTGCCCTGGATAAATCTCTGAGTGATTACATTGTGAGATATAATAAAATAATTGCCATTTTATACTTCTAGGTTTCGGGGCAGTTAGTTACGTACCAGTAGATAACTGAGACAGCCAGGGCCCTGCCATCCAAGCCCCCCGTGTGATGATCAACTTTCGCATTCTGTATCGCTGTAAGAGACAGGGGATCATGGTTCATTCTTGCTGACCTTTGAAACAGTGTCCTAAAGGCTCTCTTCTTGGGCAAACCCTATGAGTCTGAGGGGTAAAGTGCTGAAGTAAACAGAGAACTGACCTACTCAGTGCATAAGTGGAGGGGCTGAGTGGGTCTGGGAGGGGATGCACAATGGGGCTGAACACTTTCTAGAGGAGGAAGAGGATCAACTGGGGAGCCCAGCAAAGGAAGAGCTGGATTTTGTCAGGAGGGTGTGGGTGTGAGTGAAGTGGGACAGTGGGCAGAGGGGGGAGGAAGGAAGATAGGAGGGTGTGGGAGTATGCGAAGCCTAGCATTGGTGTCCAGCCGGGGTTCAAGCAGACCCTGGGCTGGTGCCTTCTCCCCAGCTGCCGTGCTTGTCTCCCTTTAAGGAGCTCTGTGGGTGCCGGGTGATCTCACACAAACAGTGCAGGTGCAGGCCTGGCCCGTAAACCACAACAGCCCCAGCCTGTGAGGCTATAATGCGAGGGGCAAAGAACCCAGAGGGGAATAAAGGGCAATTATTTGTTTAGCATCATTAGCAAGAGTCCCAGAATCCGTCCAAAGCAAAGCAGAAACTTTTATATTAAGGAGATTAAACCTTAAACTCAGCTGAGAAGGCTCTGCTGAGTGGAGTGGCTTTGTTGCGCCTGGCATTGTGTGTGATTATATGCAAATCACCAGGAGGCCTCCCTGGGGTCCTGACCACAGAGGCTTAGCTGCCAGCTGGGGTGGGTGTGCAGGAGAGGGGACAGCCGTGCCATGCGCTGGCCAGGCAGCACCCGGCACGCCAGGCTGGTTTTTCTCAAGCCCAAGAAATTGGGGTTTTAACAAAGTGTTTAATATGTTAACCAGAGGTTTCTGATGGATGAATAGAAGTGTAGAGACAGAGGTGCCACAGGAAAGTATAACTGGAAATTCAGGACACTGTGCTGTAAGGAGGGGGAAGGTTCTTACACCGAGGGAGTCTCTGACCATATCACCCAAGACACTTTTTAGCATTCTCTCTTTTGAAACTTTGAGCACTATATATGGTTGCCAAAGAAATTGGGTTCGGGTGTTCTTTTTTCCTTCAACCATTTGCCAGGATCCCTACTGGCCAATCAGAAGGACCTGGGGGGATTATCCTGGATTTATTGATCCAGAAAATGTTTAATGTCTGCTCTATGGAAGGTACAGTGCTAGATGCTGGCGGTGGGGAGCAGCGGGAAGTCAGTGAGAAGAGAGATGAGTAAGTGAGCTCTGTTGTTCAGGAATTTACAGATAAGATGTGTACGCAGATAACTAAAATAGCTAGTGGAATTTGGTAAGCCCTGGAAAAAATGCCCTAAGAGAGTGCTTGATTTGAATTAGGAAGGAGTCAGGCCTTGAAGGTCTAGAGGCTAGAGTGGGCAAGGGGGTGGAGGGCTGCGTGAGCCAAGGGGTTCATGTTGGAAAGCGTAGGGTACAGGCTGGCAATGTGCACTGGGTTACATTGAGTCTCCAGGAACTGGGAAAAGTAGCTTCTCCATACCAGGACTAAGTTCTTTTGTGCTAGAATTTGGCCTGCACAAATTGGTGTTAACAGTTTAAGCCAGGGACTAGGGAGTCCCATTCTGGGACGCTGTGTCAGCATCGGCAGAACTGCCAGGGGGTGGCCCCGGAGGCTTTGTGTGTCCTGCCTGATGATGGCTCTGTGCGTGCCTGGCATGCTCCTTTGCCTTTTCTCCTGAGAAGGATCTTTAGCTGCTTCTAGGTGCTTGATGACTCCGTCAGCTTGGACTTATCCAAGGCCCTGCTTCCAAGTAGGCATACAGTATTGTCCAGCAGGGGTCAGAAGTGATAACCATCAGTTTCCCCCCTGGGGAGAGCATGGGTTAATTTGGGTCCTTGCAAATCTGAGCTGAGCATGAGGCTGGAATGAGATGGCTTTTGGCTTATAAAAGCTGTTGATGGAGATCATCCAAGACATAACCAGGGCTGAAAAGAAAACCCAGGAGGGCTGGGTAGCAAGTCATCAATCTGAGAAACTGGGCAGAGTGGTAGAAGCAGGTAAGAGAGCACAGGATGAAAACTGGGTTGTCTAGCCTGGTTTTGATCACTGGTCAGTGGTAAGGTGCAATGGGGGTGGGTCGCTTGCCGGCCTCCGAACTCCAATGGTAGCCAGTTCTCTGCGGTTGGCCCAGCGTATTTCCAGAGGGACAGACACCAGACCTCAAGTGGAGCACAGCTCTTGGGGCCTGATGGGAGCGTTGAGATTTGGGAATGAGAAACATTTGCTTTAACAACAGAGAAACTCCTTTCTTTTCCATCACTCTTCTACGCTAGTTCCTAGAGGAGGACCCAGCCTCATCGCCGCATCTACGGCCCTTTTGGTGGCAGTAAAAAGTGGAGGGTCATTGTGGGCCCTGCTACCGAGGGGAGGTCTGCACATGGAAAACGGGAATTATCTTCTACCTTCCACAGCTCAATACACTCCTCTCTTTCTGCTGGAAGTTTCTGTGAACATGGGGTCTCTGAGTTCTGAGGAGGCTGTAATGGATGAAAGCCCAAAACAAAAAAACAGCCCCACACCCCCAACAGACCAAATTGCTCTTTGGAACCGTGTGTCCTTTGCCCCATGAGAGGAGCAGATGTTTCTGTGAGGGTTGGGGAATGTTGGGGGCTCCAGTCGGATGGGAGGGAGCCAGGCAGCACGAGCCCCAGATGATGGGGGAGTTGAAAGGAATTTTGTAAAGATATTGTCTGGGCTTGGATTGGATAAAAGACGCCGGCGACAGGGCTGTTCACCTGCTAGGCTTTTGTTCTGCCCTGGGGCGGCTGCTTCCCACACAGCCCTCGGGGTGGGGAGGTGACGGGGAGGGCACTCTGTTTGCCATCTGCAGGAGAAATACAACAAACACCCACACGCGAGCCAACGGAAACTCTCAGCAAAGCAAACAGCGCAGAGGGCGCAGGCCTGGAGCGTGCGGCTGGGCGGGCGGAGCGCGGGCGGAGCGCGGGCGGAACGCGGGCGGAACGCGGGCGGAGGGAGGGCGGAGGGAGGGCGAGGGCGCCCGCAGCGGGTGGGCGGGGTTTCAACTGTGCTCAGTGGCCTGGGCTGGCTGCCTGGGGGTGCGGGGGTCAGGGACGTCTGTACCCACGTCTGCTTGCCTCCCTCAGGTTGCCAGGTGAGAGCCTCTCATTCATTCAGCCACCAGGTTTGGGAAGCCAGGGATAGCACAGAGCCAGAGTTACAACCCTTTCTGCTCATCACCATTCCCGTGTTGAGGCTGATGTGTTTGTAGCCAGGATCCACGTGAGATGTACAGTTAGGTAGCTTGGGGTGAAGACCTGACTTGGCCACTCCAGTGAATGCCTCTTTAAGTCTTTTGCTATCGTACCTGTAAAGTGGGGAAATTTAGAAAGTTGTTAGGACGATGGAAATATCTTTAAAAAGAAGTTCCTAAATGGCAGAATGCTGCATGAATTCTGGTCGTTATTAGTATTTTACTTCTGTGGGTGACCATTTGGGTCACAGGTGCTTGCTCCTGGCTTGTGACATATAGAACACATAGGGATACACCAGTTGGGGAGGCCCACCACCTGGGGCCTCCATCTACAGCTTTATGGAGTTTATGGGGAGGAAATCCTGGACTTACGGCTGGGTTCTGGGGCCTGGGTGAGTGAGGAATGTGGGAGCTGAGATGGCATTCGGTGCAGGTGGTGTGCCGAGTCACATCTGATGGCATTAAATGTTGGGCCCTGGCCTTGCTGTGGGGATTGAGGCTGGACTAGAGATTTTCCCCAGCATCCCGCTCCCTGGGGACTGGCTTCCCTCAGCTTCCCCACATCCACACCTTGGAGCAGTGAGTGACAGCTGGCATCGGCCAGTGTCCACAAACCTGTTGGGACAGGGCAGCTTGTTTGCTCTTCCCAGGGCCAAGCCTGGTGGGGCCGGACCCAGAAGTATTGTGTTACTGAGCCAAAAAATTCTTTTCCTTGCCTGCCACCATTTATGAGGGGGAAATCAAACCCTGAGGTGTATGCTTTCAGGGCCCTGAGCCAGGTCCTCAAGTGCCATTTCTGGGGAACTGCTTTCCCCAGGGCAGAGTGCAGCCTCCAGGAAACCAGAGCTTTTCTTCCCCTTCCCACCTGTGGTGGTGGTGGGCCTCCTGCAGTCCGTACCCACCCCCAGGAGACCTTGTGTTTTCCAATACTACCTGAGAATATTTTCCTCATCCCAGGTCTCAGCCCTTGAGAACAGAGTGGGGCTTGGAGCTTCCCTTGTCCCAGTAGAGACTGGAGCTAGGTGGCTGGGTGTCTGTCCCAGCCCCGGGTGGTGCTGGTGCTGGTGCATTCCAGCCAAGAGAATGACCAAAGAGGTCTTTTGCCATTGTCTGTGGCCTGGTGCCTTCATCTCTGTTTAACTTGAGAAACTGAGATGGGTTTTGGATTCTCCAGGGCATGTGCCACCACCACACTTCTGAGTTCTGGTCAGAACTGGGCAGCCCCAGGGAAGCCTGTACCACCAGCCTGTCTCAGTTGCATCTCACTGGAGACTCCCAGGACCAGGCGAGGCCTGAACTTTAGAGACGTGCTGGGTGCGATTTCTAATTCTGCAGCCAGAATTAGAAAAGCTGATGGAGTAAGAGTGAGGCAGGGAGAGCAACGAGTGAAGGGGTCAATACAGATACGGTCCAGAACGTGGGCTGGGAACACTTCAAATCCTTGCCTCCCTCCCCCGTCAGGGAAGGATGGTTGTTTTTCCATCTGGAGGAAGAGGGATTGCTAGGAAACTTGAATTTGAGTCTAGTGATGCTACCAATTAACCATGGCAAAAACATTTTATATCCCATGCCTAAATTTATTCATTTGTAAAATAAAGAAATCAGACTGGATTGTCTTTAGGATCCCTTCTATCTTGGATGTACATTTTATGACCATTTTATATCCCTGACCCAGTGCAACTAAGAAATGCTGGTTTATGAATGCATTCTGGGCACCCCTCCTTCCTGCTTCACCTACCGGCAAGTCTACCTGACTCAGCCCAGCTGAGATGACAGAGCTTCTAGAAATACTCCTAGGAGGGACAGATCTATTACTTGAGAATTAGCAGTAATATTGTAAGATTCAGTTTCTGAAGAATATGAAAGTTTAGTTTTCAAACAGCATAAGGCAATATATAATTAAATTTGGCCAGCACTCTTCCCTGCCTTCAAAACTATTTCTCTGTCTCCCACCTGGCAGGACAAAACTTTATTTTCTCCTGTCTGTTCATTTCTTTGCATCTTACTTAAATGCTGGATTGCAGTTTAGCTTGTCATGTGTGTTTTTAGTATCCATAGCACAGCTTTGAGTGATTTGGGCATAGGGATCATGATCTACATTCTTTTATGTCACCTCACAATGAAATGTCTTGCTCATAAGCATTCCCCAAGAGTGTTAGCAACCTGAGAGCTTTACCTGTGTGTTCACCCTTCTCTCTCTAGCCCCAGGAACAGAGCCTGGCACACAGTGAGACTCAATGAATATTTGTTGAATGACTAGAATGTCAAAGGCATGAAGAATAAGTATTCCTAAGTGCTCCCAGATTTGCTGCTGCCCTCTGACTTATTACATTATCCTTACCTCTGACAGAGTCCCGTTAGCTCCACTCTCAATGTTTCTTGGTTTCCGGTTCTCGGGCTTCTGCTCCGACCCCTCTCTGTGTCCTGCATTGGGAACCCCAGCCACTCTAGTGACAGCATCTACTACTTCAGTGCAGATGGCACTAGGTATGTGTCCTCAGCTCTGAACTTTGCTAGAGTTGACTTTTTACATCTCCCGTTGACTGTCGGGCAACCTCCAGAATCACAAGAACATCAGTGTTGGAAGAATTTAGCAGTCACTTAATCAGATCCTTTTCCTACACTTCCTGTGCTTTTGCTAGGCTGCCACCACCTCCCTCACAGAGCAGCCCGTGTGGTTGTTGTTGTCCAGCCCCGGCGGGGTGGGGCACGGGGTGGTGGTGGTGTCCTGCCTCCTGCTTCTTCCCTTTCACCTGTCCTCTTGCCTAACTTGTAAGCCTCTTGACAGCAGTGGCCATGTCTTATATGAACCAAGTAACAACTGTTTATAAGTGGTGAATATTTGATAATACGAAGACATTTACTATTTAAACTTAGCTGTTCCCTAAATAGGTTTTGCAATCTTTCCCTCCTCTTTCATTTTGAAATCAGAAAGGCCTGAGTTCAAATTCTAATGCTATTACTTAGTAACTAGGAATTTTAGGAAACTTCCTTTTCTGAGTCTTGATTTCCACATTCATAAAGCTATACCTACCTTGTAGGTTTGGCATGTGGACTCATGAGATGTGTAAATTCAGTGCTTAGTACAGGGCCTGACACATACCAGGGGCTCAGAAATGGGAGTTATTGTTATTCCTACTAGGCTGACATTAATCCTGAGCCTGGGGGTCTGGGCCAGCCACAAGGTAATGTGTAGCGCTTGCCCAGCATGTTCCCACCCGCAGTTCATCTCTCAGTACGTTATTGAAATGATAGTTCTCCTTTATACTGAGTCAAGGGACACGCATCAGTTCTCCCTTGAGATAATTTCTGTTGCTGGATATGAAACCATTTCATCCCCAACATAGACACTATGGGGGCACAGGGAGAAGAAGGAAATGAATCTATGTGGGGCCTTGTGCTGCTTTTATAACATGGCACCTGTTCTTGAAGTGCTTGTAATGTGGTAGGAAGGAAAGGCCTATATGTGTGCAATAAGTAGGAGACAATATAGGCTCCAGGTGATGAAGGGCTACATTGTGACAGCCAGTCTGTTGAGAGGCCTCTTAATACTATGGGTAAGAGGTTAAGTTCTGGAATCACAAAGACTGGGTTTTTTTAAAATATATTTATTGATTATGCTATTACAGTTGTCCCATTCCCCCCCTTCACTCAACTCCATCCTGCCCACCCCCTCCCTCCCACATTCCCCCCTATAGTTCATGTCCATGGGTCATACTTGTAAGTTCTTTGGCTTCTACATTTCCTACACTATTCTTACCCTCCCCCTGTCTATTTTCCACCTATCATTTATGCTACTTATTCTCTGTACCTTTCCCCACCTCTCCCCCTCCCACTCCCCTATTGATAATCTTCCATGTGATCTCCATTTCTGTGGTTCTGTTCCTGTTCTAGTTGTTTGCTTAGTTTGCTTTTGTTTTTGTTTTAGGTGTGGTTGTTAATAACTGTGAGTTTGCTGTCATTTTTACTGTTCCATTTTTTATCTTCTTTTTCTTAGGTAAGTCCCTTTAACATTTCATATAAGAAGGGCTTGGTGATGATGAACTCCTTTAACTTGACCTTATCTGGGAAGCACTTTATCTGCCCTTCCATTCTAAATGATAGCTTTGCTGGATAGAGAAATCTTGGATGTAGGTCCTTGCCTTTCGTGACTTCAAATACTTATTTCTAGCCCCTTCTTGCCTGTAAGGTCTCTTTGGAGAAATCAGCTGACAGTCTTATGGGAACTCCTTTGTATGTAACTGTGTCCTTTTCTCTTGCTGCTTTTAAGATTCTCTCCCGTTTAATCTTGGGTAATGTAATTATGATGTGCCTTGGTGTGTTCCTCCTTGGGTCCAGCTTCTTTGGGACTCTCTGAGCTTCCTGGACTTCCTGGAAGTCTATTTCCTTTGCTAGATTAGGGAAGTTCTCCTTAATTATTTGTTTGAATAAGTTTTCAATTTTTTGTTCTTCCTCTTCTCCTTCTGGCACCCCTATAATTCGGATGTTGGAACGTTTCAAGATGTCCTGGAGGTTCCTAAGCCTCTCCTCATTTTTCTGAATTCTTGTTTCTTCATTCTGTTCTGGTTGGATGTTTCTTTCTTCCTTCTGGTCCATACCGTTGATTTGAGTCCCAGTTTCCTTCGCATCACTATTGGTTCCCTGTACATTTTCCTTTGTTTCTCTTAGCATAGCCTTCATTTTTTCATCTAATTTGTGACCAAATTCAACCAATTCTGTGAGCGTCCTAATTACCAGTGTTTTGAACTGTGCATCTGATAGGTTGGCTACTTGTTCGCTGCTTAGTTGAATTATTTCTGGAGCTTTGATCTGTTCTTTCATTTGGGCCATTTTTTTTTTTTTTTTGTCTTGGTGTACCTGTTACGTAAAGGGGCGGAGCCTTAGGTGTTCACTGGGGTGGGGTAATGCTGGTAGCTGGACTGTGATGCTGTATGTGGGGGAGGGGCCGAGAGGTAACAATGACGCTTGCTCTACTCTCTGGCGGATTTCAGTCACTCCCTCCACTACCCACAATCAAACTGGGCCCCTCTGGTGCTGATTCCTGAGTGGGTGGGCTTATGCACGCTCTAGGCCCCTGTGGGTCTCTCCAACGACCTCTCCTGTGAGGCTGGGAGTTTCTCCTGCTGCCGCCTCAACACCCACCGGTGTTCTCAATCAGAGGTTTGAGGCTTTATTCCCGCTCCCCCTCCACCCCCCCCCCCCCCCCCCCCCCCGCCGCACTGCAGCCTTGGGTTGCGTGGTCTCCTTCGCTCCCCCCACTGTTTGTCCAGGTTTATCTATGCGTAATGTTGGGCCTCAGGGTCTGCTACCCACTGCACTGCCTGCCCTTGTTCTCTGCCAGTCTGAGTCCGGCCCTCTCGGTTTATCTGTGCATGAATGTGGGGCCGTGGGGTCTGCTAGTGGTCGGACTGCCTGTCTGGTTCGTCCCACACTCCGCCAGTCTCTGGGTCTGGCTGCAGCAACGTGAGTCCTCTCTGCCCCAGCTGCCCATCTCCACCCCTCCTACCAGTCTGGATGAATGTTTCTTTTTTACCTACTTGGTGTCGGACTTCCTTGCCATTCAATTTTCTGTCAGTTCTGGTTGTGCAAGGAGGCAGAGTGTGTCTACCTACGCCTCCATCTTGGTTCTCCAAGACTGGGTTTTAATTTTGGTCCTGCTACTAGTGCTTGTATGACTGACAGCAAGTTTTTTAACCTCGTTAGGTCTCAGTTTCCTCATCTGAGTCCTTTTGTGAGGATCAGATGAGCTTGTGCACTGAGAAGTGCTTAGTGCCCGGCGGGCACACGGCAAGGGTTGCCTGGGTGTCACCATCGCCATAGCTGTTAAGTGTTTTCTGTGTTCAGGGAAAGAGCTCACTGAGACTGTGCTAATCAGAAGGGATAGGATTTAAATAAATTAAGAAGAGGGGAGAATGCACTGTAGACGGAAAACAAAACAACAATAGCGTAGAGCCAGTGAGGACTACGGAATGTTTTATGGCAGCAGGCTGTGTATCAGAACTTGAATGGAGAACATGATCTGGGAAGATAAGAGAAATAAAGTGGAAGCAGCTGAAGAGGAAGTAATGTTGGAGAGTCGCTTCTTTGTATGGTGCTTTGCTCAGCAAATGCTTTTTATTTGCTACAGAAATTCTTGGCCTTATTAGGCGGGCCCATGTCACTTTAGATGAGGAGCCTCACAGATTTGGTAATCTTCAGTGCTTCCTTTTAGTTTCCTAAAACTATCTGGTTCAAAGCTCCATAAATGGGCCCTTTCCCCTAATATCTTCGGATTTGGTTAGAAAATTCAGGGGGACCTCATCTGTACTGTTTCTCGTTGAGAAGATAAAAAGCATCTTTCTTCCTAGACCTTATCTTCCAGACAGAAGTGTCTGCCCCATTCTGGTGTCCGACAGCCTGACTTCCCCTTGTGACCTGGAGCAAGTTACTTAACCTCCCATGCTTTCCTCATGTGCGAAATTAGAGTACTGTGCCAGTTATCCATTATTGCCTCTAGATCCAAGTTCACCTGCCAGTACCTGCTCTGAAACACTGTCTGGTCTCTAAGCATTTCCCCTCTGGTGAGCATTGTGTTAAACTTTGTCACCAGGGGGCACAACCTCAAAGCAGGTTCTCGCAACTGCTTAAAGGCATGGGCTGATAAAAATGTTGTGGAATTAAATAAGGTGATGGTTGCACAATATTATGAATGCGCTGGAAGTTACAAAACTGTACATTTATGTTTAAAATGGTGATTTTTAATTGTTAAAATGATCTTACTACCCAGAGCAATCTATAGATTCAATGCAAATCCTATCAAAATGCCAATGACATTCTTCCCAGAACTAGAACAAATGATCCTAAAATTCATGTGGAACCATAAAAGACTCTGCATAGCCAAAACCATCTTGAAAAAGAAAAACAAAGTTGGAGGTATCACACGCCCTGATTTCAAACTATACTATAAGACTATAGGAATTAAAAAAGCCTGCTACCAACATAAAAACCAACACATAGAGAACCCAGAAATACACCCATGCATATATGGCCAACTAATCTATGAGAAAGGAGGCAAGAATATACAATGTCTTTTCAATACATGGTGTTGAGAAAATTGGACAAGTACATACGCGCGCACACACACACAAACTAGACCCCTCTCTTATACCACATACAAAAAGAAACTCAAAATGGATTATAGACTTACATGTAAGGCATGAAACCATAAAACTCCTAGAAGAAAACATAGGAAGTAAACTATTTAACATCAGTCTGAGTAATATCTTTTTGGACCTGTTGGCTGTAACAAGGCAAATAACAGCAAAAATAAACAAATGGGCCTCATCAAACTAAAAAGCTTCTGCACAGTGAAAGAAACCTTTGACAAAACAAAAAGCTTATTGATTGGGAGAATATATTCACAAAGGATATATCTGATAAGGGATTGGTATTCAAAATACTTAAGGAACCGACACAACTCAATAACCAAAAAAATATAATAATCCAATCAACAATGGGCAGAGGACATACAGATGGCCAATGGACAAATGAAAAGATGCTCAACATCACTGATCATCAGGGAGATGCAAATCAAAACCACAATGAGATACCATCTCACACCCCTCAGAATGGCTATTATCAAGAAGTCAGCATGTGTTGGGAAGGAGGCAGAGAGAAGGAAACACTTGTGCACTGTTGGTAGGACTGCAAATTAGTGCAGCCACTGTGGAAAGTAGTATGGAGATTCCTCAAAAACTATAAGTACATCTCCCGTACAAGCCAGCAGTTCTGCTTTTGGGCATTTATCTGAAGAAAATGAAAACACTAATTTGAAAAGATATACACACCCCTATGTTCATTGCAGCATTATTTACAATGGCCAAGATCTAGAAGTAACCTAGGTGTCCACTGATGGATAAATGGGTAAAGAAGATGTGATACATGCACAGACACACACAATGGGATATCATGCAACAACAAAAAATGAAATTTTGCCATTTGTGGCAACATGGACCTAGGGTATTCTGCTAAGTGAAATAAGTCAAACAGAGGAAAACAAATATCACATGGTTTCACTTATATGTGGAGTCTAAAATAACAAA
This sequence comes from Desmodus rotundus, assembly GCF_022682495.2. Taxonomy (NCBI): domain Eukaryota; kingdom Metazoa; phylum Chordata; class Mammalia; order Chiroptera; family Phyllostomidae; genus Desmodus; species Desmodus rotundus. Next base: position 81,853,341 of record NC_071391.1, on the reverse strand, counting down.
ATAAATGAACAAACTAAACAAAACAAAAACAGACTAGTAGGAACAGAGACCAGAGGAGTGGTTTCCCAGGGGAGGGGCCTGAGGGGATTGAGGGGTGAATGAAAAAGTGAAGGGGAATATGGTCACGAATGTTGTGGTAAGTTTCCACAGTGACAGATGATTACTAGATTTCACGGAGTGAGCACATTATAAGGTATAAAACTGTGGAATCAGTATACTGCACACCTAAAACTAATATAACTTACGATAAATTTTGTTACGTGACTTTACCGCAATAAAAAAATGTAGGGTGTTGTGACAATGGGACAAAGTTGCTAATGGAAAAAGTTTGGAAGAATGCTTGGAACATAGTGAGTGGTCTAATATAGTGATTATAATTTTGCTTTATTATTTAGTGGCCTGTTGTTGGACCTTGAGCTATTGAAACCCTCACACTGTCTTCCTGGTTATCAGAGCCTGGCTGCCCTGGAGCTCTTCCTGTCTCTTGTGCTGGTGTGTCTCAGGCTTGTGTGTCTCACGCTGGTGTGTCTCAGGCTGGTGTGTCTCAGGGTGGTGTGTCTCAGGCTGGTGTGTCTCAGGGTGGTGTGTCTCAAGCTGGTGTTTCTCAGGGTGGTGTGTCTCAGGCTGGTGTTTCTCATGCTGGTGTGTCTCAGGCTGGTGTTTCTCATTCTGGTGTGTCTCAGGGTGGTTCCTCAGGGAGCTAAGTGAATGCCTGTACTCACACTTCTCCTGAATTGCTTTGGACTGTTGATGGCCAGGTAGGTGTTAGGAGTAACTCTGCAGAGGAAAGAATGGCTGGATAACAGATAGGAGGAAAAAAACCCAATTTTATGGTGGGCATTGTGTCCCAGAGTTCTGGGCCTCTGGCCAAAATTTAGCTACATAATGAACAGCACTGTTTATGCCTGACTATTGTTCCCTGGTCTCTCCACTGCTGTGATTATTGTGGAGCCCAAGCTGGGAGCTTCCAGTTCCTTCTGGGGAGAGAAGGAAGATCTCTAGTTGGGGGCTCTGAGAGCTCTGTAGGTAGGTCAGCAGGGTCTGAAAGGCTCAAAGGATGGGGATGCAAAGAAAAGCAGCAGGAATCAATGGTAGAGTTTGAAGAAATCCTGGGGGTTGGTTTGGGGAGATCTTTTTTTTTTTAATTCTCACCCCTCACCTGTGGATATGTTCATTGATTTTTAGAGAGGAGAGCAAAGGAGAGGAGAAGAGAGAGAGAGAGAGAGAGAGAGAGATGTGAGAAACATTGAACACTTGTCAACTGGGGACTCGAACCTATGACCCGAGGCATGTGTCCCAGCTGGGAATTGAACCAGCAGCCTTTTGGTGTACAGGATGACACTCCAACCACCGGAGCCACCCGGCCATGTGGGAGATCTTTCTTTAGGATGTAATCATAGATGACGATGGAGGGAGGGAAACTGGAGAAAGGTGTAGAGAAACAAACAAGAAACTTAATTCCTTCATCTTCTTTTTGTTCTTTCATGGATGTCATACTCCTTGTCCTAACATTTAGTCCAGAAGTTCAGTATTTCCATTCTATGCTCTATCACTTGTACAGAAGCCAGAGTTTTCAGGACAGCCCGACTTCAGAAATTTTCTATCCTGGTATCTCCATCTCACTCACGCCCTTGTCAGGTCACTCATCCTAAGTCTTGGTTAGGGAAATACGGTCATGAGTCATATCCTCTCCTTGCAGCTTCATGTTCAGATGGGGCTGCTTGAGGGGGGAATTGTCAGGAGCAGGAGATGAGCCAGCTACCTGCGTCCTGGCAGAGCTGTGTGTCCCCAGACTAATGCTGGGGGTGGGGGAACACCAAGAGCACGTGTCTTTTGTGATGTGACAACTCTGTCATTTTGTTGCCACTTTCTACTGAGCCAACTCAGGAAGCGTCAGGGAGCAAATGTCTGTGCAAAAAGTAAGAGAAACCAGCTACCTGCATTCAGGGCCCGCACCTGACCCCCACAGCTTGTGGGTGACATTGGTTTGGGGTCCCTGAGCTTCCAGGGTATCCCTCTGAGGACCTCCCCTCAGACACAGTTACCAAACATGTTTTTCATCTTCATTAATCTGCTCCTCTTCTCACATTTCTCAGGTCACAGCTGCATTGTTATCTGATGGGCTCGTTGCCAGCTCTGTGAAGCCTGACAGTTACAAAGGGTGGATTAGCTGCAGAAGATTATTTATTAGGAAAAATCCCTTTTTATTCTCCTGTCCTTTTATGTGGAGTTAGCCATATCTTGCCTGGGTGAGATAGGAGAACTTTGCGAGCTGTGAGCAGAGGCCCAGTATCTGGGTGACTAGCAGTGCGGGGGCGTGGCATCGATTCTTCCTGCCCGCTCTGGACCACCTCTCTTCCCTCCTCTCTTGGAGGATCGTGCTCAGTTTCACAGCTCAGAGAGTCTGTAATGCGGCTGCCTGTCTCCAGAAAGAGAAGAATCTGTGTAGAGAAGTCATCATTTATAATTATTTTTCAATTTAGTACCTCCACTGTGCTGGGGTTTGTTTAACATCATTATAAGAGAAAAGACATGTTCCAATAGAAAAATGGAGGTGGCAGTGACTTTTCTTATCCACTTATGAAGAAGCTGCCAGTGAGGGAATTCCAGGTCTCTAAGAAAATCAACCCATTTGTGAGAAATCGATTTTCATTCTGCTTTTGAGACTTTGGTGGTGGGATTGCAAGTAAAAAGTGTTTGTATTTGACTGCTGCAAGCCTGAGAAATGGGCTGATTGTGCCACGCAGAGTCTCTGTGAGGTCCCAGAGGACCTCTCTGTTAGGGACACACACTTTGAGTAAACTTGGAGGAGCTGTCACTCCCATCCCAGCCTGGGAACTGCCGTGCCCGACCTGCCTGGGCCTGCGGGCTCTGATGTAGCATGACGTGGGGCACAGGGGTAGATAAAAGGCCCTGGGCGCTGGCCAAGAGGGTGACTGCTGATGGCAGTCATGGTCATCATCTGGAATCGGGCCAGCCTGGGCTCAGGGGGTCATGGGAAAACTGACCAGTCAGGGTCTCCAGACCAAGAGTTGGGGTCCCTGGGGTGTGGAAGGAAAATCACTGTCAGGGCAGACACCAAAGTATTAGAGCTACAAGAGATATTGGAGAAGAATACCCCTTGTCCACTCACGACCACTAGAAATCCAAATCACCCCCTACATCCCCACCACATTTGTCACACACGTTTCCACTGAACTCTCTGTTGCGTGGTCTCCTGAGGTCTGCTGTGGTTTTTAGAAGGGAAAGTGTCCTTTCAAAGAGATCAATGGGTGCTAGGGTCTTGAGGAGATATAAGTGCTCACTATTTAGCCCTCTGTCATTTTTTCACTTCCCTTCCCTTCCCACTGGCCCTCTCTTCATGGTTTCTTGGCTATTTTCATTTGAACAGAATACCCCTTCCTTCTCTGGTGGGCAAGACACTGGGCAAACCCTGCCTTAACTTACCTTCTTTCCCATCCCAGTGTGTTCCTCTTGACTCCCTGGTTTTGGAAAATGGCCCCAAACTTTCTGTAAGTCACACAGGCTCCAGAGCCCAGATCAGTCTGACACTTTTCTTGTCCTGCCTTCTGCACCCAGCTAGTTCCCAAACCGAGTGTGGTTTACCTAGGTAGAACCTCTTCCACTCATACCTTTACTTTCCTGGGTTTTGGTCATCATCTCTTATCTAGGATACTACAACAGCTTCCTGACTAGACTTTCAATTTTTACCCTTTCTTCTTAAATTTGTCTTATAGTCTGGGGCCAGATTAATCTTCCAAAAGGCTGTGATCACGACATTTCAGTATTAAAAACTGTCACTAATTGATGTGCCAACCTGAAAATCCCCAAACTACTTAGAAGGGTAGAATTGGGGGTTCTCCAGTTTTCCTCTTCAGTCTTGTTCTTGGAGGGACTGTGAGCTCCACGCAGTGAGGGACTTTGTGTGTTTTGTTCACCGGTCTGTCCTGCGATCAGCATAGAATCTGAATGAATATAGCACATAGATGCCACGGGCACACAGTGATGCCACTACTCCCTGCACACAAATGCTGCTACTTTCTGTCAGGAATCCTTACTGCTTCCAAAAATGACCCTTCATTCTCCCAACCTCCATCACTGTACATGTTTTCCCTGGAGTGCATATCCCAACATCTCTGTCTGTTGTACTTCTACCAGTTTTTCAAGGTCCAGCTCAAATTTCACCTCCTTCATGAAGCCCTCTGGGATTGCCCAGAGAGACATGACCGTCCTCTCTCTGTGCTGGCAGTCATGGCAGTTTGTTTCCCCACATGGCACTCAGCATAGTTTGTCTTTGTGTGAGGCCTTCTGATTTCTGGCTCTACTAAAGACCTTTTTTTATTCAGCTTTTCAAGCACCTAATGCAGTGTCTTCCTTTGGAAGATACTAAGTAAATACTATTGAATTAATAAACAAATACCTACATAAGTGGTGAATCTTTTATCTGCGAGCCAGGTTCATTAGTAAGCACACAGTCTTACAGCTTTAATGATGATGAATAACTCTGAGGACAATTAGCTTTCATCTATACTGCTGCTGCTACTGGGCTGATTAATGAACTCAGAAATGTGAACAAATTAGCATTTGTTGTCTTATAGCAAAAATTGCCTGAAGATGAATCCAGTGCCGAGTGGTGAGGGTACTAGGTTGTACAAACCTGGGCTGTGATGGGAGATGCTGTGAACTGGAACCCATGAAGACCTCCAGCATTCCCCCAGCTGACTGCTCTCTCAGATCCTCAGAGGATGCATTGCATAGTGGAAGAAGAGAAGGTTCCTTTTTTTCTGGCAGAAGCTCAGGCCTTAGAGGCCTCCTGGATCCCAGGGTCCTTCCTCCTTGGGGTTTTAGCTCACAGCTCTGTCAGGTTACCTTATCCCTCTATGCCTCAATTTCCTCATCTGCCTAATGGGGGGTTGTAGTTGAGGATTAAATGGGATGGCCAATGTCATGCACTTTGAAAACCAAGTATATTATATTATTACTCATCTCGTATGAGGGACATGGACAGGTCCCTCGGAAGCTGTAGGCTTATCCTCGTTTGCCTGTGGTGTGAGAGGTGGGCAAAGTGTCTAAGAATTCCTTTGTGGCGAGGTAGGCCAGCTCTCTGGGGGGGAAGTCAGCGTGGGCATTTATTTGAGTTGCCTGGCACACATGATTCTTTGAGCTTCGTGCAGCAAGAACCCTGGAACACCTCCCATCAGTCTGGCCTGGCCTGGGTGTCAGAACTTCAGACAGAAGTTCTGTGTTTTCTGGGGAGCCCTGGCACTAATATAAAGGGATTTTCTTCAGAAGATCTTCCTGATAAAGCCATCTTTATTTGGGAGTAGTAGATTGAGGGGAGCTGGAAGGTATTCATGGAACCTCATTTCACAGATGGGTGACTAGGACAGAGGCTCACCCACCCTGCAAAGCCTTCTTGGGCTTGCCACCACAGTGAGCTGTCAGCAGGGGGAGCTCTGTCACTGCGGTGCCTCTTCTTGCTGCACTTAGGGTGAGGGTCTGGGGGCCTGAAGACAGGTTTGAGGAGTGCCCAAAGGGGACTTTCTTCCACAGGTATATACTGAAGAGTAGCCAGGTCAAGGGTCAAAGACTGCAGGAGCCTCAGTTGGAAAAGAAGTGGAAATCCACTGTGACTAGTGCTCAGGGTTTGGAAGGGTGCTCAGATTAAGCACACAAAGAAAATGCACGAATGTCCTCACTTAGGGTGTCTTGGTTAGGAAGAAAGGGATGGAGGGGTGTGGTCTCCCTACGACTAAAGCTGCCATTGCATCTACCTACTAGATTTGCCCTCCCTTCCTCCCTCACACAGTGCTCCCCTTGGGGGCTGGCTACAATGGAGTCCCAACATGGAACCCGGAGTTCCCGAGTGTGTCTTGTGCGAGTGCATCATTCCTGTACCCACTGAGCAGCCCCTGCAACACCCTGAGGGGTGTCTGCCCTGGCCTGGCCCATCTGCTGCAGCCAAAGGCAGAAAGGTTCTAAGTGAGAGTGTTTCTGAGTGGTAACAGGTTCTTCTGGACTCAGTTTTACTATCTTGCCATGCACCCGACCCCAGCCTCGGACAGGGAAGAGATGAGGATAAGACAAAGGGTGATATCTCTCCATTCCAGAGTTTGCGGTGACCATGTGGGCATTTAGGGAGACAGATGTGTGTGTAATGTGTGTCCCCAGGACTCTCTGGGTAGGGGCATGGGGTGAGCAGCATGGAGGTTCATCTCCTGCAGGTCTGAGGCTCAGATGGGACTGGTGTTTTCCCTTTCTCAGGCGGCTGCAGGGCCACTTCTCCCCCATCTGTTTCATGCTGGATGAAGTCCTGCGCAGCCTGTGGACAGAACATTAAGATTGTAGTCAGTCCTGCATGTGTGAGAGTTGAGACTGCACGATGCGAGTCCAGGCTTTGGAACAGGGGGAGGTGGGAGGTGTGAGAGGCCAAGGCCAGAGCCATTGCTCATGGGCGGGTAGGGAAGAAACCAGGTGAAATTGGGGCTGTGTGGTGTGGTCTTGTCCATAACCACTGTATCCTTACTGATGACTTCTGAGACAAATCTCTGTGCCTTGGACATTAACACTGAGATTGAAATTAGGCTGCAGGAAGGGTGGTTGGCTCAGAGGTAGGGGAAGGATTTGCTGGAGCTCTTTTTGAAGGTCTCAGACCAGGAGGACCCTCTCTGCCTTTTTCCTCTTTGGGGTCAGAGAAGAGACTGTCTGGCTAGGAGCAGTTTAGGGTAGATGGGGTTGGTGGTGGTGGGTAATTAGAGATGCCCTTTTGGTGAATGGAGAAGGGACAACCTTCCTGTTTGTGACGAAATTTGCAGTGAATCACAGTTTCGGAGATGGAGAAGGCTGACCCTCCTTCATAGTTTTGTGCTCTGTAAACCCATGAGCTTGATCTCACAGGTGCCAAGAAAAATCACTGCAACCTGCCCCAGCTCCTCACCTTTTGTAGGCCTCAGAGTGGAGCATTGCTGGTGAGGCCAGCCTCACTTCCTCTCTCCTGCAGCCTAGGCAGTCTGGACCCTTTGCTCTTCAGACACTATTTAATGTGTGGCTCAGCTGGAGCCCATGGGGTCGTCCTGCCCTTCTGCTCACACAAGTGCAAACCTGAAGTTCATCTTTGCAAATCTCTTGGACAGCTCTGCTCCCTAGAGACAAAATAATCCTTGAGTTGTCCAGTTTATAGTTTTCAGATCATGATGGACCCAGAAACAAGGTCAAGTCTCCCCACCTGCACCTAGGGAACATTAGGTAAGGGGGGGGCTGAGTGCTCAGGTTGACATACCTAGTTATGTCACGTCTTCCTTTTCTGAGCCTTCCTATGACTCCCTACTGCTTGTAAATAGAGCTCAAAACCCTTTAGAAAGTCTACATGGCCCCACATAATATGGCCTCCTAAGGAAAGATGCTCTTCAGACTCATCTCTCATCATTCTCTGGATTCCAGCTACTAGGGATCTTTCAGATTCTTGGTTCTGTCATGCTCTTTCCAACCTCAAGGCTTTTGCATTTGTTGCTTCTTTTACCTGGCATGCTCTCTTCTCTCCATCCCATTCTTTTATCTATGTAATTCCCACTCTTCCTTCAGAGGCCAACCTGGGGGTCACTTTTCAGGTAGCCTTCCCAGGCCTCTCAGACTAGGTCCTGTTGTATGCTCTCAAAACCCATGGAAGCATTTACCACAATTATAAATACATTGAAATGTATAATTTAATTATTTTCTCTTTTCTTCCTAGAATGTAGGCTTTGTGAGGCTAGGGCCTATGAGTTTATCTTGTTCACCTCGCAGCATAGTGCCTACTAGAAATCAGATACTCAACAAATATGTGCTAAATGAGTGAATGAATGGGGTCATCAGTTTGCCAGTGGAATCCCTCCCAACTTCCAGCAGACAGACTCAGGTTGTGTGAATGCTCTTTTATGTTCTTACCCATCAAAGGGGAGAATGAGTTGGGCTAAGGAGTTCTATATGCAGTACCTGTGATTTTTGAGGCTCAGCTCTTGTAAGATGCTTTCATCTTCTGTATTATCTCCCCCTATAAAGGTAGGGTCCATTCCCTACTATGTCCATTGCCTCCTTCCTCCCAATTCTTATCCTCTGGTATTTGTGTGAAAAATGTGGCTTTCTCCAGGTAAAGCCCAGAATGCTACCTGGTCCAGGGAAGGCTGTTGGCTAATATCTCCTCAGTGACAATGCCAGAGCTAGGTTTCTTAGCTCGGCTTATGCTGCTACATATGCAGTTTTAGAATGAAATTAAGGAGCAGCTCATTTGGACTGCTTGGATGATTTGGGATGAAGCTTTAACATCTCCTTGGAGAAGTCAATATCTGGTTTCTGCAAGTCCTCTGGGTCTTTACACCTTGAGAGCTGGCATGGGGGCAGCAGAGACCCCTGCCTGTGAACTTGCCTTCCTCTAGAGAACTGGATGGCAGCTTACTGGCTGAGCTCTGTGCACTTCTAGGCTACTCCAGTTGTCTGTGGTGGGTGTGCTCCACTCCCAGCCACTCCCTCACCTGCCTGTCCTTGGGCTCCCCTCGCTGAGTCAGCAACATCCCCCTGCTGTCTTGGCATTGTGCAGCCAAGCTAAGCCAAGTCTGTTACAGTGAGTCGGTTGATTTGGAAGCTCACATCCTGTACTCTTTTCCAATGTGAAATTTAGCCAACTGGCACCCATTGATGAAGAACAATCCTGGGGATTGAGGCTGGTGAGGACTCATGTCCCTGCACAAGCTAACAGCAGGGGCCATGCTGAAGGGAAGGCTGTCCTGCTGGCAGGCTGCACTCCCTGCTCCATCTTGGTTCCTGTCTAGCAGCACATGGCTCTGGCTGGCAGTCAGCAATCCACTGCTGGTGCTTGTCGGTGGCTTGGCTCTCCTCCATCTCGCCAGGGTATTTGGATCTTCTTTCTATGTTCTGCTTATGGGCTTGGGAAGCAAGCCAGTAGTTCCCTTGGAAATTGCCTTCATTGATGTTATTTAGCATCCTAGTCCCAAGGGAGGCATGATTTTTTTTTTTCCACATTGATACCTTCTCTTGCTCTTGGCTCAACTGCAGAAACCTCAGGTCATACCAGTGCTGTAGGGAGGGGAAGGGATGAAGGGGCACATACAAGAAATGGGGCTGGGTTGGTAACCGGTGCTGAATGAAGCTTTAAATCTCCAGACTTCTAAGTCAGCCAAGTAGGGAGATATCACAGGCCTAGTTCTTGGAACCTGGGTTGATTGGCTGTGGCTTGGAACCCTCTGGTGCTTCTGTGAGCACCCATGTTGATGACCTCTATTATGGGCAGAATTGTGTCTGTTTGCCCTCCCCCCACTTCAATTTGTATGTTGAAAACCTAACCCCAGTACCTCAGAGTATGACTGCATTTGGAGATAGAGTCTTAAAAAAGGTAATTAAGGAAAAATGAGGTCATAAGAGGGCCTTAATCCAATGTGACTGGTGGACTTCTGAGAAGAGGAGATAAAAGAAAAGAGCACGTGAAGGCACAGGGAGAAGGCAGTCATCTGCACGCCAATGAGAGGGGTCCTCAGAAGGAGCCAATCCTACTGATCTTGATGTTAGACTTCCAGCCCCCGCAATTGTAAGATAGTATCTGTTGTTAAACCACCCAGTCTTTGTTACGGCCATTTTAGCAAGTGAATTCAATCTTCTCCAGACAGAGCAAAGGTTTGCAAAAAGGCCAATAGAGCAGTAGCTAAGATGATCCCATTTTGACTGGTTTCAGGGGGTCTCAAGATTGGCAATACCCCTCTGGCTTCTCCAGTACTCTCCCCTTCCAGCAGCCACCAACCTCATCTTGTCTGGGTGTTTATCCAAATATCTACCATTATTGGTGGCTAATTAATAAAGCATTTCTGCTCTTATTTTACTTCCCCTTTGTGAAAACCTTATAATATGAGCTGCAGAATCTCACTGTCACCTAGCATAGTGAGGAAGAAAGACACAAAGCTCATTTCACAGCAACATGTAGGTTCCATGATGGTGGTCAGCAGAGGGATATAGGACCACAGAGAAAGACAGCCTAAGCCTGCCTGAGAAGGTCATGGAAGGCTTCTTGGGGGTGATAACACAGCTGGGAGCCTGTTGCTTCTACAAAGGCAGAAACTTGGTCTTGTCACCTTCCTTCACCCATGGATTCTGGCAGAGTACTTTGCAAAAAGTAAGTGTTCATGTAGTTTGTTGAGTAAATGACTCTCTTGAAGTACCTTCCAGCTTTATGATTCCATGATTCTGTAACCTCAAAGGCCCACAGCCGTCAGATGCTGGAAGGTGCTACTGGCAGACGGTGTGAAGATGTACAGATACGAGGTTTGTAGTATGCAAAGTCATTTATGAGCAATTGAACTGGAAGTGAGGGAGGAGAGCATAATGAGCTTCCCTTCTTAGCATTTCTGGGAGAATCCTCGGGCGTAACGATAGGAACCCAGCCAGTGCACCTGCCCCACGTGCATGATCAGAGGCGACATCTCACTCTCCACAAAGCGAAGGTTGGTCAAGCTCCTCACAGCTGTTTCCCGTAGAGAGGAAAGCCCCTAAGTTCCCAGGCAGTGTAAACTGACCGTGTGTTTATAAAATATGCCCTGTGGCCCAAGAACATGAACAAGCCTCAGAAGCACAAACTGGCAGCTGCTCAGCAGGGATTCAAGATGCTTGGGAGCAGGGAGGAGCGTGGGAGCAAGAATGGTTGAATGCCAAATCAGCGTGGCTCTTTTCTGGAGAACACCCAAACGGATCTAAAACTGAAGTTCAAAAAATAATAAACATACAAGCCTTTTGAAAACAAATTATTCCAGACATCTTTTAAAGCTGAGTGGTTGACCCCCAGACAACGCTATGAGGGAGTTGGTGTCGACCACCCAGCACCCAAAGAACTAGGGGTAGCTAGTGCTCTCTGTTGGAAGGCTCAAAGGGTTTAGATGAAAACCCTTTCTGCCTGGCTGTTGAAAGATGGAACCGAAAGAGCCACTTACGAGAGGACAGGAGATTGAGGAGGGCTGTCCCCTCCCTCTGCAGACGGTGTGAGGCCCTCAGATGAGCTGTTTGTTTCACGCTGAGCTGAGCTCACCTGGGTGATGACCGTGTGACGAGAATACCAACCTTGGTCCAGATCAGCAAAGAGAGAGCAGGAAGAGGAAGAGGAAGAGAAGCCAAGGCAGCCATGCGAGGCAGTGACTGGCAGAAACCTGGTCAGAACTGCTGGTTAATATTACGTTTAGTCCTTCAATCAGACTTGATAAAACTTTGACAAGGGCAAGTTCTTAATCTCTCAGTCTGTAAAAAAAGCTGACATGAGACAGAGTTGTTGGAATCACCAAACTCTGTCCAAAATGTAGGCCCACCCTCCGACTGCACGGGGACCTGAACCTCAGGTCAAACTAACATATGGCAAGTCGTGTACATGCTAAAGTCCTCAAGAGCTTCCTGGGATTTGGGAAAGGCTGGGGGGACTAGTTTCCTTGAAAATCTACACAACAGAATTCACTGCAGGCCCAGTGAGGTTACTGATCTGGGGAAAAACAATGATAATAGGAATAAAGATATTAAAGACTAGTTGTCGAGCGCTTGATCTGCTCAGACACTGTGTTAGGCATATACAATATATCATTTAATCCTATCAAGGAACATTATTATCCCTTTCTACATGTGAGAAAGCAAGGTGCAGAAAAGCCAAGTGACTTTGTCAAGTTCACAAAGTACATGGTGGAGCCAGAATACAAATCCAGGAGCTCTGACCCCAAAACCTGTGCTCTTAATGGTCACAGTATCCTGCCCTGACGGACATCTTCTGTGCCTCTTGGGAGGTTCAGGGTGTGCTGGGATCTTGAACTAGAGCCAGGGTGTGCTGGGATCTCCCTGAAGTACCCCAAATTATTCCATTCCATTGGCATGACTGATGGCTTTTCGAATCTGTTCTTCTGACCTGAACTCAGGAAGCCAGAGTCCCCTAAGATCTGGGGGCCTCAAGTGAGGCACACATTATCTAGGAGTAAATGCAATACTATAACCAGGTCAGAGAGAGAGAGAGAGAGAGAGAGAGAGAGAGAGAGAGAGAGAGAGAGAAAGGGAGAGAAAGGGAGAGAAAGGGGGGGAGAGAGAGAGACTGACTCAGTTCTTTCTATTTTGGGGCTTAGAAAGGAACCAACAGAGTCTCTATAGACTAAGTCTGTACAACCTCATTTTTATACCACCAGTAATACACAAACCTCCCCCTTCTCACACTCTCTGAGTCCTGGTGCCTTAATAGCTAGACTTCCTAGGTTGCCCGGAATGGAAAATACCCTGAAACTTAATAACAACGGAGCTGCCATGTTTCATTGTATTTCTGACTTCTGGGCCTGTATCCTCTGCCCCCACCTCAGGACTGCACATCAATCCCTTCCAACTCTGTGGCCAGGCACACTTTCATTCTGAAGGCTAGATTGGATGTATCTTGGGAGGCTGTTGGGCTGGCCATTTGGCGACCTATCCCCAGGTCACGAGACCATCCCTAGGTCACATGAGGCCACAAGCCACACCTGTCTCCTTGTCTCACCATTTTTCACATCAGGAGAAGCATAAAGAATCTCAATCTCTCGCTCCTTCTCCCCTCCCTTTCCCTTCCCCCCAACTCAGCCTGACCTCTGGGACCTAACCTAAAGCCAGGAGGGCCTGATTCCTTTTAAATAAAAAGAAAAATCCCTATTTTTAAATCCTCTGCCTTTTCAAGCCCTCTGCACAGTGCTATCTATCTTTCATACTTACTCTCTTTGACTTCTCAGTAAACATTAGCACCAAGGTGACTGGTATTACCCCAGCTAATAAAATGAGGGAGTCTGAAGAGGAATGAAGGAGAAGGAGAAGGCTTAGAGGGGTAAGGAGTGTTCAGAATTAGGTTTCCCTCCTCTGGGGCTGGCAGAACACACTGCTAATCAGCAGACCAGTCACAGGATTTTGCTGAGTGGGGCTAATTGTGCACTCTGCACTGAGGGTGAGGCAGGGGGTCACCACCTCCAATTCAAGCTGAGTTCTGGAGGAGTTTGTCCATGTTGAGGCCAGCTTGAAACTGGAACCTGATTCAGAGCCAGGGAAGAAGCGGGTTTGTGTGCATAGCCATTTATACTTTTTAGCTATTTCTTCCTTTCAAAGGATATACGACTTTGTATCCTTTTGTCTTTCCAGAGCAGTCTGCTCCTCTCTCCCTAGGCCCCCCGATGACCCCCACAGTTAGTTCTCTTTTAGTGCTCATCTCCCCCCACTCCCTAGGGGAGATGGAAAGTGGCAGCATCTTCTGCAACCTCAGGCTTGAGCCTCCCTCTGTGTCGTTCTGAATAGAGCCCATGCAAATCAGTTTTGCCTGGAGATCTTCTGAGAAGAAAGGGAAGCTCAGAGGCATTGATCTTCCCTGCATTCTGGGAAGTAGTGTTTTTTCTTTACTGCTTCTTTTAAGTGACCCATATCTCATTATAGATATTGACATGGGGTGCAATTCTGAGGAGGCACCTGAGAAATGGGAACTTGGTTGCTTGTTGCCTTTTGAGGGTTGGTAGGAGAGAACCACAAGCCTGTCTACATCTTATCTCCCCAGGAAGGGGCAGGAAAACAACATAGCAAAACGGCTGCCCTGGCGAGAACTCCACCTTGTATCTTCACACCACACACCCACGTGTGGTGATGTTGCCGTTTCTTATGAAGATGAAAGTGGAGGGTGAGGCACAGCAGGGATTCCCTGAGCCCCTGGATGGGGAGGTTAACTGGGACAGTCTGTCCAGCCCATGGGGTAGCCCCACTTAACAATCAGGACTGGTCACCTCCACCCTGACTGCTCTACCTGGACGGGTCTTGAGGGGCCTGGGAAAAGCTGGGCTGCCTTCACACTCTGGAAGAGGCTATCTGTCACCAAAGCCCGTTAAATACATACTGTGTGTCTGCCTTGTGCTCTGGGGAGTCCAATTAAATACAAGATACTCCTGGCCCACGTGGAACTTCAGAAAAACTGGGTGGAGAGACCAGCCACAAAAAAAGGAAGAGTTAACACACAATACACACATAAATCACACACAAGAGTTGTTACAAGTGGTACCTGACTAATTGTCACATGAAAGATGAGTTCACTCTCGTTTGCCCCCACACTGACATTTTGCTGAACAAATGGAACAGAAAGATAGCACATCACAGCTAGCTGAGCTGGGGGAGGGTCGGGGCCAGGGTGCTCAGAGTAGGCAGCATGTCATGGTGGGAGCTACCTCCACTTGTCCCCTGTAATAGAATCAGAAGGACTTGTTTCTGAAATAGATTCAGGGCCGATTTGCCATGCTTTCAGAAGGCCCTGGTTATGTCTTCCTACAAGACATCAACTATACCTGCTCACAGCTGCCCCCTTTCTTTCCATCCCTACGGCAGGAGCCTCCTCCATTATTCACTACGCACATTTGATGCGTGCCAGCAGCAGTTCTCTGTTAATGTCCAGGCCAGGCCACTCCTTTCTCAGGCCCTTAGGATGGATTTGCACTGAATTATCAATGTGCATTAAATTTGAAGCAAATTGGTTTGGGAACAAAGTCCCAGCCCTGTTGTGTGACTGCGACCATGGGCCTCTATTTTCTCATCTGCAATGTGACTACAAACAGGATATCTTCAAAACAGATATCCTACAAAAGGATATCTTCAAAGAAATTTTTTTAAATCCTCACCAGAGGATATACTGACAGAGAAAGAGAGGGGGAGAGAGAGAGACAAACAGAGAGAGAGAGAGAGAAAGAGAGAGAGAGAGAGAGAGAGGGAGGGAGAGATTGATTGGTTGTATCTTGTAACTGTCCACACCAGGGATAGAACCCGAAACCTAGGTACGTGCCCTGACCAGGGATCAAACCCACAATCTTTTGGTGTGTGGGACAATGCTCCACCACCTGGGCCACTTGGCCAGGGCAAGGATATTTTTATTGTATGACTATGATGAGGATCCAAAGGGATCGTGAATGTGATGTGCCTGACGTGTGCCTGGAGTCTAACGCTGTGTGAAAATTCACCGAAGGCTCTGTTAAGGCAGTACTACTCAAACCTGCAGGTACATTCAAGTTACCCGAGGATCTGGTTTGAAAATGCAGATTCAGATTCAGTACAACTGGGAGGACCTAAATTCTCTATTTCTGGCAAGTTCCAAGATGAAGCAGATGTATCTGGTCCGAGGACCACGTTTTGAGTAGCAAGGTACTGAAGGACTTTATGATCAGTATCCTGCATTTCCCAGGTTTTCTCTGGTGCCAGCCCTACCGTGTTTCTAGTCCTTACTTAGACTCTTGCCTTCTCTGTGTTTTGAACCTCCTGCCTCGTCTTTCTGGTCTCTATTTTGCCCACCCCTGTTGACATTT
Source organism: Desmodus rotundus (assembly GCF_022682495.2). Taxonomy (NCBI): domain Eukaryota; kingdom Metazoa; phylum Chordata; class Mammalia; order Chiroptera; family Phyllostomidae; genus Desmodus; species Desmodus rotundus. Next base: position 81,837,997 of record NC_071391.1, on the reverse strand, counting down.
TTGGCACTTTGGTCTACTTTCCCCTCTTACCTCTGCCTCGACTCTTCTCTCTGTTTGACTCTGCCCTCTAGAGTAGCATCGTTGCTCACACTGACTACTCCCCGCCTCTTCGATGTTTTTGGTTTAGTCTCACAAGCTTTCCATAAGAAAGCTTATGAGACTTTTCTTAAATTTTTTATGATTTGCCCATGATTACAAAGGGCAAAAACCCATCACAATATCTTTTTCCTCTGGGCTGCTAGGAAGCTCATAATTAAGTTTTGTGGTGAGTTTTCGCAGTAGTCTCTTCCCAAGTTTTCTGATCATATCAGTCTGCATGGGCCATCCTTTCCTCCTTTAATGACTTGGTTCTTAAAGGACTTATTTTTTGTTTTATTGTATATGTTGCCATTTTCTAGTTGAGTGATCTTGGATTTAACCTCCCTGGGGTTCAGCTTTATCCCCTATGAAGTGGGGATAGCAATGGCAGCTACCTCATAAGATTTTTGGGAGGGTTAAATGAGTAAATACCTGTAAAGTCCTTAGAACAGTGGTTTGCACATGGCAAGGACAACATGAGTGTTATTTATTGTTGTTGTTACCTTATAAAATCCTCAAACCCTTTCTGAAAACCGAGATGGGTCTAATTATCATCATCATCTTCCTTACCAGCATCACTGGGAAAGCCAAGTTGATGTTAATGCGGCAGACGGTATGTCATGAGACCATGGCATGAGACTGGAATACTTGAATTCTGGGACACCTCCTAAGTTAGAAATAAATTTAGAGCAAATTAAACCAAATGCAGTGAATGGTAAACATTAGAGTATATGTTGCCTATATTCTAAAATTAGATCCTTCCAAGATGGGTTGAAGTGAAATGGAATTTGTCCTTTCCAACTCTGTGCCTTTAAACGAGACCAGTCCACTGATGCACCATAAATGTGCTTATGCTGTCACGACTAGAACAATTTTCTTGAAACTTCTCATTTCTCTTTTGCCCTTTCTTGGCTTTCCAGTCCATTATAGTCTCTGACTCGTGGACCTCACGTCTCATAGCTGGCCCAATGCATTTCTTGAATCTAAAGATTAAGTTCAGCTGACTGATTTAATCCCTTCTCTGGCTTGTTGCATTTCTGTCTGCTTCAGGATATCATCCCACTGTATTTCACTTCAACTCCTAGGACTATGTTTGATGGGTTTCTGAGGTTCTTGCCATTCCTGCTATGTACACACAATTCACTCATTCATTTACTCAATGAAACTTATTTTATGTCTATTCTGTGCCAATCAGTGATATGAGTGCTAGGGAATACAGGAGTAAACAAGTCCTGGCCCTCATGGAGCTTACACTTTATTTTATTTTTTATTTGCTTTTTAAAAATATATTTTATTGATTATACTATTACAGTTGTCTCATTTCCACCCCTTTATTCCCCTCTGCCCTGCACACCTCCTCCCATCCACATTCCCCCGCTTTAGTTCATGTCCATGGGTCATACATGTAAGTTCTTTGGCTTCTTCATTTCCAATACTATTCTTATCCTCCCCATGTCTATTTTCCACCTACCATTTATGCTACTTATTCTCTGTACCTTTCCCCTTCTCTCTCCCTCCCACTCTCCCACTGGTAACTCTCCATGTGATCTCCATTTCTGAGATTCTGTTCCTGTTCTAGTTGTTTGCTTAGTTTGCTTTTGTTTTGTATTTAAGGTTCAGTTGTTAATAGGTTGTTATCTTTTTACTGTTCTTATTTTTGATCTTCTTTTTCTTAGATACAGTCCCTTTAACATTTCATATAACAAGGCCTGGGTGATGATGAACTCCTTTAACTTGACCTTATCTGAGAAGCACTTTATCTGCCCTTCCATTCTAAATGATAGCTTTGCTGGATACAGTAATCTTGGATGTAGGCCCTTGCCTTTCATGACTTTGAATACTTCTTGCCAGCCCCTTCTTGCCTGTAAGGTCTCTTTTGAGAAATCAGCTGACAGTCTTATGGGAACCCCTTTGTAGGTAACTGTGTCCTTTTCTCTTGCTGCTTCTAAGATTCTCTCTCGTTTAATCTTGGGTAATGTAATTATGATGTGCTTGTTGTGTTCCTCCTTGGGTCCAGCTTCTCTGGGACTCTCTGAGCTTCTTGGACTTCCTGGAAGTCTATTTCCTTTGCCAGATTAGGGAAGTTCACCTTCATTATTTGTTCGAATACGTTTTCAATTTTTTGTTCTTCCTCTTCTCCTTTTGGCACCCCTATAATTCGGATGTTGGAACGTTTCAAGATGTCCTGGAGGTTCCTAAGCCTCTCCTCATTTTTCTGAGTTCTTGTTTCTTCATTCTGTTCTGGTTGGATGTTTCTTTCTTCCTTCTGGTCCACACCGTTGATTTGAGTCCCAGTTTCCTTCTCATCACTATTGGTTCCCTGTACATTTTCCTTTGTCTCTCTTAGCATAGCCTTCATTTTTTCATCTAATTTGCGACCAAATTCAACCAATTCTGTGAGCTTCTTGATTACCAGTGTTTTGAACTGTGCATCTGATAGGTTGGCTACTTGTTTGCTGCTTAGTTGAATTATTTCTGGAGCTTTGATCTGTTCTTTCATTTGGGCCATTTTTTTTTTTTTTTTTTGGTCTGGGTGTACCTGTTATGTAAAGGGGCGGAGCCTTAGGTGTTCACTGGGGCAGGGTAATGCTGGTAGCTGGACTGTGATGCTGTATGTGGAGGAGGGGCTGAGAGGGAACAATGACGCTTGCTCCACTCTCTGGCGGATTTCAGTCACTCCCTCTGCTACCCACAATCAAACTGGGCCCCTCTGGTGCTGATTCCTGAGTGGGTGGGCTTATGCACGCTCTAGGTCCCTGTGGGTCTGTCCAATGAACTCTCCTGTGAGGCTGGGAGTTTCTCCTGCTGCTGCCTCAACCCCCACGGGTATTTTCAATCAGAGGTTTGAGGCTTTATTTCCCTGCGCTGGAGCCCTGATTGCATGGTCTGTTTTGCTCCCCTGCCGTTCCTCCCAGTTCATGTATGCGCGAATGTGGGGCTACGGGGTCTGCTAGCGGTTGCACTGCCTGCCCCGTTTGTCCCACAGTCCTCCATGTCTCTGGGTCCAGTTGCATTGCTGAGGTAAGGTTTATTGAAGACATTTAATGGACTTTAATGATCACCTATTCCAGCTACCTCAGTCTGCAGATGAATAAACTGAGTCTCTGTGAGGCAAAGAGGCCGTGACCAAGGGCACATACTTGATTGACCATAGGGCATTTTTTTTTGTCCTTTCTCTTCATTACACGTCATTTTTTTCTTGCATGGATTCTAGGTCAATAAATTATTAAGGCAAGTTTATTTATTTAGGAGAATTTCTAAACCTTATGGGGTTTTGGAAATGTAGGAAAGCCATCTATAATATTGCCCATTAAAGCCTCATTTTTGGGTTAGAAGGCTCATGGGTTGGCTTCCAAGTGGCAATTCTTGATTTCTGATCAAGGAACTCTTAGGGGTGAGGGATAGTAATGGTGCAAGTTTCCTTCTAAGACACTACAAACTGAGAGTAAGAAAGGGTTTCAGAAAGACTCACCTATTCATTTACAAATAAGAAGATGGAGGCCTAGACAAATTAAGTGACTAATTCAAGATCCCATTGCAGGTTAGTAGTAGACAGAGATCAGGGCTGTCTCCTGATACACAATGCAAAACTTCAGATTGAGTGTTGGAAGGTCCATGTCTGACTCCCATTGTTTCCCCTAGTCATGCCCCTGACCTCCTGTAGGTCTCCATTTCTGCAGGCGTGTGACGCTGTGCATCAGCTATCCCTGTATAACTCAGCTTCTTCATTTGTAAAATGGGGTTGATCAAATGGATTAATGTATATAAGATTGTTGTATAAAACTGCTTTTTCCCCACCCTTACAAGCAACGTGTCTTCTGTAAAGCCATCCAGAAGACAGGAAGTCACCAGAATCCAAAATGAGTCCCCCATCAGGAAGAGAACTCTGACGTGGGAGGTGGGAGAGCCGTGTGAGTCTCATGAATGTATTGTCAGCTCCTTTTTCAGCTCCCTTCACCTGCTAACAGGGTGCTTTTAAAACTTTTCTCTCTCCCACATCTTCCATAACTCTTAGAGAAAATATTGCCTGTTGAATGTCTTTATTTCCTATAACTCCAGCTGACAAACATTTACATAAATGCTCCTCCTTCTGCATTGGCGTTATCCTGCCTCTTCTCTTGGTCAACTCTAATTCCCACTTACTTTTCACAGCTCAACTCAGATGTCACTGCACCTCACCCTATCCACCTCCCTTGGCTATTGGGTGCCCCTCTTCCGTTCTTCCATAGCACCTATGTGTCCTCTATTGAGCATGAATCCCATTGTCTTCCATATTTGTTTACTGGAAGGCCCCCCTCTCTAGAATGTAGGGATTCTATTTATCTCTAGTTACCTACATGTGCCCGTGGCATGTAGTATGTTCTCAGTAATGGCTTTTTGATAAATGAATGCATGCATGATGCCTACTTAGGTTGTCCTGAAGATGATACCATTAGCTTCTGTTTTATCATTTCTGGTAAGGAAGAGTCTCCAGGTTGTCCAGGCTGCCTTTGCACCTCCCAGCCTCAGGCAGAAATGAACAAAAGCAGAGCTACTCTGTTTTGGCTGGGGCCCAGCTGTGCACTTTCTGAAATCCTCTCTCAGCTGGTGCAGGTGAGGATGTTGAGGACAGCTTCTAGAAGATGCAGGCCTGGCCTGGCCAGTCACTAGGAGCTCCTGGTTTTCCCAGCAGCAAGCCTGCTCAACCATTCAGTCCTGCTGGGAACCTTCCCTGAGAGGCTCAGCAGCCTCTGCCCTCAGAATCTTTTCCCATCAACAGTGAGTCAGGCACATGGGACTCTGAGTATGCCATCATAGTTTGTATCTCAGCAACAAAGATACCAAAGGAAGTGGGGGAATGTAAGAGAGAGATGAGAAGAAGGGGGATGATTTCTTGCCTCCTATCACTCCATCAGTCAGGTGTGGTCCAAGCTCCAGAGACGTTGCACAACGATGTCATCCAGGATACCCATCTGGTCTACAATGTGAGCTTGGAGGCCTAGGATGGGTAAGGCTAAGTGTTATATGAGCCTGGCACTCATCTCAGTGGAGGGGGCTTTAGCATTCATTCTCTTTCTCTGACAGAGCTTCTTGACCTCAGCACTGCTTTCCTGGCTGTAGAGGCCTTTGTGCCCCTCCCCATGCTACTTTCCACACACTTCACTTTTCCTGCCTTTCTGATCTGTATCAAAAGCCATGTGTCCCAAAGAATAAGGCACGGTGGTTAGGGATTGGTATTCTGCAGGCGGTCTGATCTGGGTGCAAATTCTGGCCCCACCATGGACTACTGTGCAAGTTACTTATCTTCTCTGAAGATTTGTTTTCTCATCTAAAATGTGGCAAAATCATCCATTCATGGGGCTTTGTGAGGATTACATTAGATCAGTGATTTTCAACTATTGTGCCTCAAGAATTTTTAAAGTGTGCAATACATTACTATGTAGGCAGGGGCACTGACCTTTTTTTAACTTAGATTGTCAAATAAAAAAAATGACAACAGCCAACACAACAATAGCATCTGGTGTGAATGAATCAAAATTATACTTTTTTGTCAGATTAGCAAAAAATATATATTTTTTGTATGCTGCAGAATTTTAGTAATTAGTTTATGCGTGCTGTGAGATGAAAAAGTTTGAAGATTGCTGTTAAATAGTGCTCATAAAGGGACTGGCATATTTTGAGCTTTCAACAAATAGTGACTGTTACATTGTTTTATAACTATATCTTTCTTGGACCAACCTCGTCAGAAATAATCACTCTTTCCTTGGTGTTGCAATGGACATTTTAATAATAATATATAGTTATTATATAATAGTATATATAGTAATATATATTAATATTACTAATATTAGTATACTATATATACTAATATATACTACTAATAATAGTATATATAATAATATGCTAGGTATAAGCTATATATGCATATTATATACTTATATATGGTATACTATATATATTATATATACTATATGTATTATATATAGTAATAATAACTTATCAAAAGCTTACCATGTACAGATATTGTTCCATGCGTTCTATATGTATTAATTCACTGAATCCTGACTAGATAGGTATAATCATTATCCAAGTTTTATAGATGAAAAACTGAGGCACAGCAAAGTTAAGCAGCTTGCCTAAAGATATGAAGTTAGTAAGAGGAAGAGCAGCATTTGAAATGAGGTAAGCTGGCTCCAGTATTAAGAGTTTTCTTTGTGTGGGATTTTCACCCATCCCTGGGCTGTGAGTCTTGTGGTGCATTGCCTGTGTCTGACTCAACCTTGTAACGTCCCCAGGGCCTTGCTCCAGGTTTACAGTGGTCGTGGAAAGCCTGTACAAAGCAGATGCCATCAGAAAACATACTAGCTCTTGAGTAGCTAATAGCCTGGGAGGGCAGGCACCAACTTTATGCTCCCCAGCCCAGGGGCCCAGTTCCCAAAGCCCTGACCTCCTGCTCGTTTCTGGTCCAACTCAATAGGCTATATCTGAGCCTGGCAGCAGATGGCAGATTGTTTCCCCCCAGGAAAAAAACACTTAGGGTAGGCAAGGCAAGCTATACTGAGACAAAATGATCACCAAGCTAATTAGAATAAGAAAAATAAAGGTTCGTTTTGCAGCTAGGGATTGTATTTGAGGAGTGAGCAGAGGTAAGACATGGAATTAATGATGTGGTGGTCAGTCAACAGAGCAGAATGATATGCAGGATACTATCTAAGAAAACCACCTATTTGGCCTAGTAGGCCCCTGCTGAGCCACCTGCCCTTGCACCACGCCAAGCATGGTGCATGGCGGGACCCAACTGTCCCCTGAAGATCACTATCTGCACCATCACCAAAAGGTAAGAATGGTGTAGCAAAGTGAGCAAAGGAGTGTTAACAAACACTTAAGTCTTCTGATCTTCATTTTTCTCTTACCTAAAGTGAGGATAATAATAAAACTCATGACTTTGTTGGGAGAAAGTGAAATATCATTCATTGTGGAGAGTGGTAAAGATACCTTATATCTGAAGAATGCTTTAATAATAATAAATAAATAACAATAGCAAAAATAATATCTAACCTACATATAGCATTTTCTATATGCCAGGAACTCTTCTAAGTGCTTTATGTATATTTAATCCCCATAAGAGGATTGTGATAGGTAGTATTATGTCCATTTTACAGATGGAAAACTGAGACACAGAATGGTTAAGTAAATTGTTCAAAGTCACACAGCTAGTTACTAGCACAGTAGGCATTCAAATGTAGACAATCTGACTCCAGGTCTGTGCTCTTAAACACCAAGTGGTTAAAATGAATGAGAGCATGTGTATTTGTAAAACATCCCTACATCCATCATTTTAAGTAATCCCCCCTGCTCGCTGAACAGAGGAACTCCTTGGCACAGGGGAAACTGGGCCATTCTTCACTTTCAGCCGAGTCCACCTCTTGAGGAAGTGCCTTGACTCTATTATAGATCCCAAACATTAGGAAAGCTTGCCTGACGCTTGCAGAAAACTATCAAGAGGGTCATCTTTGTTTTATAGTTCAGCTGGATAATCTCTTCAAACTCTGGATTCTCACTATTGTGACATCTCAGTGTCCATCACAGTCCCCAGTAGCTGACCCTGACTGCAGTGGAGGTGCCACAATAAATCAGATTATAGCCCTGGATGGTGTGGCTCAGTTTGTTGGGCATCTTCCTGCAAACCAAATGGTCGTAGGTTCAATTTCCAGTAGGGGCACATGCCTAAATTGTGGGTTTGGTCCCAATTTGGGGAGTGTGTAAGAGGCCACCAATTGATGTCTCTCTCTCCATTGATGTTTCTCTCCCTCCTATATAGAATCGATACAAGAAAAGAAATAAAAATAAATAAACCAGACTACAAATATTTATTAGGCACCTACAACTTGCCCAGCACTGTGCAGGGGCATGGGAACAGAATGAATTAAAGAAGCAGTGGAAGCAAGGGAGGGAGGTGGGTGTGGATGGGGTGGGGGTGGGGGAGTGGTGGGGAGAAAAGGCAGACAACTGTAATTGAACAACAATAAAATAATTAAAACAAAAAAAGCCAGAAACAGGATTATGGCACCCATCCACAAAGAGTTAGAAGTGACTTGCTAAAAATTAATGCTGACAACTTTAATTACCTGTGGTGGGAAAGAAAGAAAGTTAGTTTTGATTGGATGGACTATAGGGTGCTTCTCAAATCGCCTCCTCTGCAGCTGTTGGGCCTGTCCTAGAGTTCGATTCTCCACTGAGGTCTCTCCATTTTTCCCATGAATAACAATGGTAACAAAGCAGGTAAAGGAGACCTTAGTCCACTACAATCATTTCCCTTTCCCCCTTTAACGATAGGGCCGTGGCAAAGAGAAGATGCTTCACTTCAGTTTTAGTCCATAATAATAGGAGTGCCTGGAAGAGAACAATAGAAAATTTTGAGGTTGTGATTCTAAAGCATAAAAAGAGCAGAGTTAATTACCTTTGGCTTCCCAGACAGATTTCTATGTACACAGTTGTGTTTCATCTTTGTAACTCGAGGCTAGACTTTGAGGGTCTCTGAAGCAGGGAAATTATCCATGCTGTGTCCAGAGTCATGCTCCAATTAAAAGCTCATGGACAGCAATACTGCTTGGGGACCCCACAAGAGAAGCCCTTCTCTGGAGAGATGTTTATTTGGTAATTCAGAAGAGTAAAGGGATTCATTCTAAAATTTTTGCTTGGGGGCTCTCAGGTCAAGTTCTACTCTGCAGAGGGGTGTTCAGTTCCGTTGAATTTCTTCACCAAGTCAACACAAATTTCAGTGTGGAAATGAGTGTGTGGAGACATTTCCGACGTGGTGTTTCTTTTTTTGCCGTTGGATAAAAACACAGTCAGACCTTTGTGCACGGTGCGGATTCTGGAAGGCCATGGGAGGCAGAGTGGGAGGATCTCTAAGGCATCTCAGGGGAACATTTAGCACAAACACAGTACGTGCCAACTTGCCTTCAGGCTGGGAGGCTGAGAGCTTCTCTGCAGCAGCCCCACTCTTCCCACACGCTCACCTGAAAGGAACTGGAAGGCATCCCCTTGGCTTGTTCATGAGGCTGATTCATTTATCCATTGAACAAATATTTGTTGGGTGTCAGCTAATGCCAAACCTATTATAGGCACTGAGAATATGGCAGTGAATAAAAATAGGCAAAAATTCCTACCAACATAAATTCATTTTTCCCCAGATTCACTTAATATTATTATTGTGCTCTCTCTGGTTTTATGTATGTATATTTTATATACATATTCTTAGATTTTATATATTGATCTCAGATTTCTCAGATTTATATGTAAATGATATATATTAAAATATAAATTTGATATACAAAATATTTAAATATATCTTATTAGATTATAAAATCCAAGAATCAGGGACTGAGTTTATCTAATTATCTGTATGTAAAGCCCAGAATAGCATCATTCATTCATGCATTCATTCATTCAACACATACTCATACTGAGTTAGGTGATAGGGATACAGTTATGAACAAGGCAGAAAATCTCTCATAGAGGTTATAATGTAATTTAGTGACTATGAAGACAAAGATAGTGATGCCATGGTTTTTTGACATTTAATTCAGGTTTAATGATGTACACATTTTAAAACTTACATTTGAAAAAAATACATTCAAAGAGTAGTGCCATATTCACTACTAGTTGACACATTTCCAGCATTAATGACTTTGTCCACCCTCTGTACAGTCCTTCATCTTTTAGCTTATTATTTTGAAGTAATTTTAGATTTATGAAAGTGTTGCAAAAATAAAGTACACAGAATTCCTGGGTACCCTTCACCCAGCTTCTCCTTATGTTAAGATCTTATATAGCTACAGCACCTTTATCAAAGCTAAGAAATTGACATTGGTATAATACTATTAACCAGATTATAGACTTCACTTGGATTTCACCAGTTTTTTTTTCCATTAGCATCTTTCTTCTGTTCCAAGATCCTATACAAGACACCCTGTTGCATGCAGCTGTCACACCTCAGCTTCCTCCTGTCTGTGACGAGATCACATTCTTTCCTTGCTTTGATAACTTGGACAGCTTGGAAGAGTGCAGGTTAGGTATTTTGTAGAATGTCCCTGAATTTGGGTTTGATGGCTGTTTATTGTTACTACACTGGGGCTATGGATTTTGGGGAAAGAATGCCACAGAGGTAGAGTGCATTTCTCACAGTGTTATGTCAGGAATGTGTGACAGTACATGGTTTCCCACTGGCCATGTTAACCTTGGTCTCTTGGTTAAGGTGTCTGCCAGAATTCTCTACTATAGTCATTTCCCCCCTTTGTATGCTCTGTGTGATAGGAGTTAGTTCCTGAGTTCACACTCAAGGAGAGGGCAGATTCAACTCTACCTCCTGGAAGAAGGCTTCCTTTGTTCTTGACATTTTCCTCACTTAGATATAATATATGAGTATTTTGGATTAAGGGCTTTAAGGATCACATATAATTTCCCCTTTAAGTGATGTTAAAGTTATGTGAAAATTCATAAATTTAATCTGCTTGTACAGCACCTTGTTCAGAAAACCTTCATCATTTAACATGAATGAGAGAGAGAGAGAGAGAAATATTTCTTTGGAGGGTTCTAAAGTTCTTGCAACTTGTAAATTAAATCCAGTACTACAGATGAAATAACCTTTTAAGTTTAACACAGTTGTAACAACTGCTTATTACGTGTATTTTAAAGTAAGTGACTCAATAACAGTTCAATTCACATAACCGTGGAATCATAGATAAAACACAAGAATTATCTGGTCCAGCCTCTTCAGTTTATACATGAGGAAATTGAGGCCCAGAGAGGAGGTGCTACTTTTCTGAGGTTGCTTAGCCAGTTACAGGGAGCCCAGGCCTCCTGCTTCTCAGGGCTCTTTTCCTGCAAATACCTCTGTCTGGTCTCCCCAGCAGCTGAGGGCATCTGTACCATCTCTTCCCTTCCCCCTCTCAGCTATTTCCACAGTGCAAGGCCTTCCATTCTTTCTGTGGGTCAGGAAGAAGGCCTGTGTTCGGCCATCCTCAGGATACCACAGGATTAAGGGAAGCATGTTTTACAAACGTCCTCATGCCCCACTCCCACCCAGCTCTCATCTGCAACTGGGGAGCAAGAGGACCTGGTATCCTCCAGTCTCTTCCTCAGCTGATGGCTGGAGGCCTCGCTCCCAGTTTAGCAGGCTCTGCTTCGGGCTGCAGTTGCTACAGTTTGAAAGTGGAGACTCTCTATTAAATGTAGAGTTTATTCTTAGAGCCTGCTGTGCCAAGGACAACAAGAACAATTCCTTAGAAGACTGGGCTGGTTTCAAGTTATGAAAGAGCTAAGCTAAGCTATTCTCAAGAGGCAGTGAGAACTATATAAAAGTTGGCATTGGGAGAAGAAACTAGAAAAATGTTGTTCTCTCTGCCCACCACTCACTTCAACTGGGGTTAAAAGGCAGTGTGATAAATGCGTGACTGAATATGCTCAGCTAAAGAGATATGTCATTTCTCCCTGTAAAGTGAGTGGAAGTCCCACTCATGTCCTATGCACAAGGGGAGTGCTGAGGACCAAATCCATGTGGAAGTGCTCTCTCCCCAGTGTCTCTGTGGACAGTGAGGTGCATGTGAGGTTAGGGATCTAGGTCTCAGGCAGACAACCTGACCAGCTGTGGTTTCATGTCCATTTTGACGGTCTTGGCCACGGTCAGTGAGACTTAGAAGTAGAACCAAAGGGAATGAGAGCCCGAGGAAGTGGCTGCAATTGTAGCAGCAAGGGCTCCTCCTGCAAAAGGCTTTCACCCCGCTCTTGGTAAGGTAAGTAAAGATGGTTTTTGACTGCCTCAGTTTCCCTCCCTTTGTTGTGCCTCCTCCATATATGTCCCTCTGTCTAGAGCCTTCAGTACCTATTCCTTTCCCCTACACCAGAATCTCTCAGAAAAGCTTGGGAACTCCTTAATACTAGCATGTAAATCACTGATTTCACTTCAGAGTGTCAGCTCTTTAGAAGGACCATTGCCTGTAAACAGGCATAAACACCTACACGTGGTTCTCCACCTTCCCTGTGCATCAGCATCATGGGTGGTACACTGATGAATGCGGAAGCCCAGCACGCACTCAAACTCTGCATTGTTCAAAAGCTCCACAGCTCCATAGGTGACTCTCAGGCATGAGGAGGGCTGAAACCCATTTCTAGTTTAAGTGAGAGGCTCTCAGTGTGTGGTCCCTGGGGCCAGCAGCATCAGCATTGCCTGGGAACTCAGGAATGCAAATTTTGGGGGCTTGAATCAGACCTCCTGAATGAAAATCTCGGGGGGTGGGGCCCAGCAATCTGTGTTTTATTGTCTTCCAGGAGACTCTGATGCACACTTCAGTTTGAGAACCACTGCTTTTAGCAAAAGGAGCAAGGTCTAATGGGAACATTTTGGTCAGGAGGTATGTAAGTGTGGATGGAGGGCAGGGGTGCCCTCTGAAACCACACTCCATGAACGGTTGGCTAGTCTGTACCCACTAAAACCATCTCTGGTCACTTGTTGATCAACGGAAGCTGTCTCAGATCCACAGACCATCAGCAATGTTGGAACCTTTTCTTCCAGTAGGAAGGATAGGTTTTCTTCAAGTGGCCACAACATACTGGGTAATAGTACTGATTGGTGGTGGTTATGTCAGTGGTCATAACTCCCCCTTCCTTCCTCTTCTGCCCCACAAGCCACAGACCACAAGTGAGGCTGGTGGACAGGGCAGGGGCACAGAATAAGGTTGTGGTATGGGAAGTGATTTGACTTGTTGAGCTGAATTGGGCTGAATTAGAGGCCACGGAACTCTTCTGCACAGTATGTCTTTACTTTTTTAAATTAAATTTATTGGGGTGACATTTGTTAATAATAATATATAAGTTTCAGGTGCTCATCTTTATAATACAGCATCTGGATATGCTATTGTGTTCTTTAATTGTAAATTTTATCTCACAACAGTAGTCTCAAAGCATTCACTTGAAGGGTGATGTCTTCATGGCCTGAAGCACTGCATGTGTGAAAGATGTCCTGAACATTGGTTGAAATGTGGGGACATTTCAGTTCTATTCAACTAGCACTATTCTTGGCACTGGGGATGCATCAGTGAACAAGCGGGACACTGTCTCCAACCTCAGGATCTCAGAGAGAACACAAACAGGTGAGAATGCCGCTAGTGAAGAGGAGACACAGAAAGGATGCTGTGGAGTTTCCCTGTTCTTACTTCTGGGGATCAGGTAAGTCCTCTCTGGGAGAGTGGTTTAATCTGAAAACTAACAGTTGAACTGGAATGAGCCAGGTGAAGGGATGCAGGGGAGGGAAGAAAAGCGAGGGAAGAACATTCTAGACAGAGAAAGAGCTTACGTGAGACCTGGAGTTGAGAGATAGCCTGGTATAGAAGTTCTAAGAACTGCAAATTGAATGTGTGGGACCCTAGAGTGAAGGGGACAAGGTGAAGTTAGAGAGGCAGCAAATCCGGATCCCCCAGCACCAAGGGAGTTAGATGAAGAATTTGGACCAGGGCCTAAGGGCAATTGGAAGCCTCTGAGGGGTTTAAAACAGTGAAAGAAAATGACAGATTTGCATTTTGGAAGGTGTATTGTGAGGGGAAGGTAGGTATTGAGAGACAGAAGATGTGTGTTTATATAGACTAAACTTATGAATGTTTGCTTAGGAAAAATATTAAATGAACTAAAAAATTATGAGACTAAAATGTGTGTTCCTCTTTTTCAGCCCTAGTTTTGTATCTCTGGATGAAATAGATCGATAACAGCGACCTTCAAAGAGTGCCTGTTTATTTGACAGACAGGTGGAGTACTGGCCAGTGGCGTAAGTCAACTGATGCTAATCGAACACTGGCCATTTGCAAATCACAGAATAAAACGTGGCACTGGACACCATGGGGGAATTCTAGGAAGGTTTGGTCCTGCCCATAGGGAACAAACAATCGAGTTACAGAAATAAACAAAAACACTGAAATGTTCATTGAAAATTCAAGCAGAATATGATTAATTATCAAAAGATGAGGATGGAATCATCAACACTCTAAAAGGAGTAGTAGGAGAAGTAGCTTCATTGAAGATGTGGGTCTTGGGCAAGGCTTTGAAGGATCCCGGGAAGTGGGTAGACAGGCAAGTGTGGGGAGGACAGTGTGTGGGGTAGGGCGGAGCCTGAGCAGTGGGCATTGTGGTGGGATCCACATTTGTGGTTTGTATTTGTCTTGATTTTCAGGGAAAGTCAACTGAACCTCAGGTGTAATTAAAAAGCACAGTAGCTTTTAGCAAAGCATAAGGGAGCAGTAAGTTTTCCCATCTTACTTAGTGGTCACCTTTCTGCCACACCTGCTGGAACTGCAGCAGAATAGGAGCACGTGTGTGGACTTGTCTGGAAAGGCATGGGGGGGTGATCTGGAAGACACCTGGGAGGGTGGAGGGGACCCTGGCACTGCCTCAGGGAAGTTCAGTGAGTCTTCTGTAACTACTGATCACCCCAGAATTCAGCATGCTCTGGTTTTTAGAACATCATCTAGTGCCAAGGCAGCTTTAAGAAGTTACATATAACACAAGGGGCCATTTCTAAAGTCACATTTACCAGAAGCCCCGACTCTGCCCCTTGCCACTGAGACAATCTGCTTGTGCAGACGTTCAACTCTTTTGAAGGATAGACTTGGCTCTGAATTGCTCTCAAGTCCCAGGTACAAGTTGCCACTTGATGACCACCTGCCACCACCCTGGGCAGCAGACTGAAACTGGACCCTGTAACAGGAGCATCAGGTCTGGGCCAGAGTGAGAGAAGATAGGCACAGTCTGGCTAGAAAACAGTAGTCTTTCAGATGCATTGAACTGGGAACGTCATGGGCGGAGCATTTCTAACCATGGGTATTGTCTGGAGAAGCTCATGGGGCTGCCTGGATAGAGGACCAGAGACCAAAGACAGCCTGTGTGCCCCGCCCTGTTTTCAATGGGGTAGGTCCTCTTCTATCTGTTCTATGTTTTGGGGGATCTTAATAATTTATTTCTGAAAAAAGGATTCAGATGGCAGAAATGAGTAAAAAAATCTTTGTCAATAGAATGTCCTTTTCACAACATGCTGTGTTGGTCCCTGCTTGAAGGAATGTCCCCAAAATAGGGAAGAGACTTGTTGAGCACCCTGACTCTGGTGCCCACTGGGGTGGCAGCACTGAGCCCTAGAACCTCAGCATGTGCAAACCGGGTGAGGCTCTGCAGGGGTCACTGGGGGCAGGGATGGGGAGCAAGAGCTCCAGCGGTGCCAATGCCAGTGCAGGAGGAACAATAGACTAGTGTGTGCTGCCTAAGGGGCCCAGCGGAGCTGACAGTCCACCAGGGCTGCAGGGCATGTTTGTCCAGGCAGGAAGCCACCGGGCATCCCAAGCCATCCTCCCCTGGCACACACCCTGACTGCACCTGCAGTGGAGCCATGGGCACCTGAAAGATGGCAGGAACGGTTGCTGGGAACCCTGTCCCAAACCACCTGGCCAGGCCAATTCCTTTCTTATTTCCTGGTTGTGTTTGAGGACTGTCCCCCTCCTCCCAGCCCTGCCCCCCCGCCCCCCTGAAAAGACTCTCCATTGTGTCTGGGTTGCTCAGCCTTCTCTCTTAGCCACTCATGGCCTCACTATCCAGACATTCCCTGAGCTGGGGGGATTGGGAACTACTGGAACAGCTTCCAGGAGGAAGGGTCCAGTGGGGACCAGGTACCTCACAGGCTCTCACTGATATTTTTGTGAAATGAATAATTTTATGAATGTGCTTCTTTCTTCAACCCTGCCCAGCTGTCCCCCAAAGATGGGAGTGACTAATGAGGAAATTCTCCTAGGAGTCTGATGGTGCATCCAAGATTTAGGGCTAAAGTAGAAGATCTCCAGATACACAATTCTCTAGGTGGCCAGTGTCCAGGGACCCACACTCAGTTACTTCTTGGTTTCAGCATGTACTTCTCAGGCATCCATGGGGACTGAGATTCACAGTTAGCTGCTGATGTTGCCTGAAGGCTTTTGAAGGGCTGGACCAGAGCAGGTGTTCAAAAGTTTGAGGTCTGTCATTTGCTTTGGTCAATCTAATCAGTCCAAGCTGGCATCACAGCCTTTGACAGGTGGGAACATATAGCTGCCTAGATTAGATTATGTGACTCACTGTCATTTATAAAGTATGATTTATTAACCTGGTTCCTGAGAAATAACAGGAGAGTGCCATGATAACATGGACGTGGAGGAATCCTGGAGAGATCAAGATAGTGCCAGCCCACAGCGATCTCTCTGCTCTAGCAATCTGTGTACTCGTTTATGAATCTAGGTGACTATATCATATAATTTGTCATCACTCTGTTATCTGTTCTCATGCCTCTCTGGTCCAGGCAGTACCACAGGACTTCCCTGAGGCCCAGGCATGAACCCATCTGTGATATTGTAATAGTAAAAGCTATCCCTTTTAGATGTTTACTATGTTCTGCACTGTTGTAGTGTTTAGTGTATAATAACAAATCTAATCCTTACAAAAATTTATAATACATGAACCCAGATTAGATAAGTAACTTGTCCAAAGCTGATCGAGGCAGGATCAAACCCAGGCATTGTTGATCAGTCACCCAGCTACATAAGATCGCATGAGCTGGAGTAGGCTGAAGTACTTATTCTCCCCAAATTTCAGAGCCAAGCGACGGGAGACAAAAGAGACAGGCCAGGCTCTGCTCCCTGAAAATGAAGGCCAGCTGTGGTAGGGGGAGAACTGGGTAAGGCAGTCATTCTCAAATGTGATCCCTGGACCAGTGGTATCTGCATCACCTCAGAACGTGTTAGATAGACATGCAGATTCTCCAGCCCCATCCCAGACCTACCAAGTCAGAAATTCTGGGAGTACTAATTCTGATATGTGATAAAGCTTGCAAATCACTGGAACAGGGAGTCAGGGGGCTAGGTTCTAAGCCTTTCTCTGCCCTGGTCTAGCTAGAAGACCATTCACAGGTAATTATATCGGTCTGATTCTGGTCTCCTATCTCTAACA
Organism: Desmodus rotundus; assembly: GCF_022682495.2. Taxonomy (NCBI): domain Eukaryota; kingdom Metazoa; phylum Chordata; class Mammalia; order Chiroptera; family Phyllostomidae; genus Desmodus; species Desmodus rotundus. Next base: position 81,820,927 of record NC_071391.1, on the reverse strand, counting down.
TGAAGGGCTCACTGTAGACTCATTCACTTTTCCTTAATCCAAAAAACGTTTCTTGAGTACTTACCATGTGACACATTCTGAGAATAAAAAGTCACTATGCCTTCTTAATGGAACACAATAATAGCTAGGTGGCTTGACCATCTATGGTCACCACTTGAGGTTCAACCCTAGTTAATTCTTAATGGGGCAATTGTTAGACTCTTTCTCTATCTCCTCTTTCTTCTAACTCCAATATAGCTCCACACTGTTGCCAAAGCCACGTTTAAGAGAGGCATGACTCTGACGTTGGTGCTCCTCATTTAAAATGTTCCAATGACTTCCTGTTGTGTGTTTTCCAAATGAAACATAATGAAGGCTCAGCCTGCTTCTGATCCTTGGAAACGGTGGAGGCCTCAGACACAGCTCTGTTCACAGGCCTGTAAGATGGTTGGAAGGGAGGAGTTGTGGGCAGCAGAGGCCCTAGGTTCTGCAGAAAATGAATCCAGTGGCTGAGAAAAGAAAAGAGTAAGATTCTTGTGCAACATTTGGCAAAAGTCTGCTCTTCCTTGGGGCTTATGTGACATTTCCCTGGAAAAACCTAGTTAAATTTCCTGCCTATATTTCAAAACCTACAAAAAGTTTGGACCAACAGAAAATGGGTGTTATTCATTATTAATAATGTTAATGATAACAGTAATGTCTACCGCTTACAGAGCCTTTACTGTGTACTGGGCATTGTATATTTTGGTGGCTAAGTCATTGCCTGGACCAGGAGATCACGGGTACTCAGGTACTGATTGACTGTCTCTGACTGACTGATTGACTTTGTCTCTGGACTCACTGAGGCCAGCCTTAGCTCACTAGTCTCTCTCTGGTGTTACTGTGGTCACATATACGTCACATAGAGTTACTGCTTGAGTGAATTAACTGCTTTGTCTTCAGAGGCAGATCTTTTTTTTCTTTGAACCTTTCAACATGTCTAAAATTCTGAAAGGTCTTTCTCCCTTTCTTGCCGCTTTCTTCATCCTCCACTTATATTTCAATCTCCTTTTCATCTTCTCCATCGCCTCACTCATTCATTCAAGTTGCTGTCCCACTAAATTAGAGAAGTGGCAGTTCAAAAAACCAGCACAGCTGCACACCCAGCAGCTCCACCCGTGACTGCAAGCTGCCCAGGAGCATGGCACACATGCAAATAGACTTGTCTTGACATGCTAGAGGCTTTCCCGTTTTGCAGTAAAATAAAACTTTGATTAATAAGGAAATGGACTTTGACTTTATTGAAATTCCTATTTCCATAGTGCTTGGAAAATCATGAACTACACCTGGTGAAAATCCTGAGTCACTGGAGGGCTTCGTGTTTCAGGGAGAGGAAGAGGAGGAGGCTCTTTGTTGTATTTTCAGAAGGAAGGATGATTGACATGAATCACCTCAATCATTGGACAAACTCCCTTCACTTTACTCCTTAGAGCCTGTAGCTCAAGTAGAATAGGGGCCAACAGCATCCCTGATATCTATTGTTTTGGTGGCTCTAGTCTCTTGGGGGTCTTTTAATGCTACACAGAGAAGCAGTGAGGCCGAAGGTTCTGAGTCATGGGCATGCAGAGTGGGTGTGAGGTCACAGAGTCCCCTGATGACTATTCCTTGGCTGGCGCGTGGAGAGGGGAGACTACTAGAAAAGGATTGTCTCTGGGTGCAGATCTTCATGGTGCCAAGCTCCCTCCTGTGTGTGGGAGAAAATGGTTATGTGCTTAGCTAGACAAAAGGCCTTCCATGCTACACTTAAGCTGGAGATTATTTTTCTTCTTAATCATGGCTTTCTAGGGGCATTCCAATGGATACAAGTTTAAAGAGGATAAACAGAAAAGGAGATACTGAGAAAAAAGGGATGACTAGTTTTTGATTGCCTAGGTTAGTGCTTCATAAACCTCAAAGTGATGTCACCTGAATTTTTTCTTTTTCTAAATTTTTTACTAAAACTAACCAACCAAGTCATTGATTACTCAGACCTACCGATTCAGATTTTTTGAGAATAAGGCTCAGGAATATCTCTTTATAATAATTATCTTGTGTAATATGAATGGGAACTGCTCTCTAGAAATTCCTGTGAGACTTTCCATTAATTAAAAAAAATCAGATTTTTCATACCAGGATTGTGTCTTCCTCACCTTGGGATCCCTAACATCTAAGTTAATTCCCAGCACAGAGCATTTGTAGATGTATCATGGAATATACTTGTCAAAGGTGACCATCAACTGTGCAAGCTGTGGGGGAAGCTGCTATTGGTGGCATGAAGGTAAAACTATCAAATTAAGATTATTATTCAGGGTGTGGTGCCAAATAATGGGAAAGCAAAAAGAGAAAAATTAAAAAACCAAGCAACAAAACAAACTTAAAACTCCCTTTGTCTCTTTACCATAGAAGGACCACATGGTGGGTAAATAGCCTAGAGACATTTTCTTTTGCAAAGGCTGTTTTCCAAAGCTCCATGGTGACAAGGGCATCAAAAGTCAGTATGGCCACTATGTGTTTTTTTTTTTTAACTATTTTCCAGGATTATTTATGGCAGTTTTAGGCCATAGATGATAATTAAAGATACCTGGTCCTTAGTTTTCTCATCAGCCAAATGGGAGCATGGATGCTTTCCAGCTGCCTGTGTTAAAGCGAGGTGGTCAGTGGGACTAGACTTTGTCTGTCTAGTATCAGACAGCATTCAAAGGTTTCCATAAAGGGAGCTGGGCATCCTCCTTCTGGCCACAGAGGCTAGGCTGGGACACATAGTAAAGCCCTAGCTTCTGAGCACTGGTGCCCATCCAGGCCACTCTGGCTTGACTCTGTGCAATTGCTACTTCATCAGAATAAATGTGACTTCTTTTTTAATTGTTCCTAGTCATGACCTCTATGGAAGGTACAATAAAGCTGGAAATCCCAACCATTAAGCTCATTCCTAGATTAGGACCTGCCATGCAGCTGTTAGCCATATCACAGACGGTGGCTGGGACATGGGGATGATGAGTCATGGTCAGGATCCTACCACTTTTTGACATGGGCAGTGAGACCTGCACTTCTCTTGGAAAAGTATAAACTGACAAAGCTTGAAGGGGTAGGGACTCTTGTGCATGAATTTTGAGAACAAAAACATGAAAGGGAATTTAGTTATGTTCTTGATTGGAATGAAACAATGAAAATTAGTGTATGTAGAGGACTCTGCACTAGACTATTGCAGCAACTATTGTTGTTGTTATTATTATTATTATTATTATTTTGATTTGGATTTGGAAAAGGAGGAAACTAAAACTAGGAGAGTTTAAACAACTTACCCAAGATCACAGTGGTAGCAGTGCAGCCAGATTCCAAACTAGGTTCTCTGACTCTAAGTGATCTCTTCACTATGCCCTGCTGCCTTGTCCAGAGGCCAATTCTATAGAAGAATGAAATGATATGCATTTTCCAGAGAGATGAGAAATGGGCTTAGCTGACATAGTGTGTGAAGGAGACATGGGAGGCTGCCTGTAGGCAGCAATGAAGTTTGATATTCTACCCACATCATTGGAGGCCCATTATTGTTCTAGCTGTAAGCATTTGTAAACATCTTATATAATCTATATAAAAATTTGATATCATAATATTTCTCCAAAATAAACAGTGGTTCTTAACCTTGAAAATCTCATGAACTCTGAGGACGGTCTGCCAGGAAAATGTGTATGTGCACACAGGACACCCCTTTAAAATGACCCAGGTTTTCCCTTCCTCCTACCCTGACTCTCAGGCCAAGAATCTTTCTCTAGATACTTGACTTTACAAATTGCTCTAAATTTCTGAGCCACAGGTAATCTTTATAGTGTAGTGGTTGTTCAACCTGTAGGCCATCAATTTTTCTATGCTCTAGTCTGTCCATATCTACATTTATGATAAATCATTCATTGAAAGGTCGTATAGATTTTGTGTCCACCCAACATCAAATATTTGGCTATCTAATGCTAACAGTTTGGGGGTTTGTTTACTGCTGTGTCCCTAAAGCCTAGAACAGAACTTGGCACAACTATGTGATATAATCTATATGTTTTATTTTTTTGTTTAATATATGTTTCTGAAAATTATTGTGTGAAAAATTTTTAGAAATTAATCACATAAATGCAATAGAACAACTTGTTCTTACAGGGAACTTATCTATAATTTCTATCATTATCTTCATCACTATAGATTTTTGGTATATAAATTTTACCAAGCTAGAAAGTTTTCTTCTAGTCCTCTGATTTTCTAAGGGGTATTTTTTAAAATTACAAATAGATGTTGGACTTTACCAAGTGTTTAGACACTGCTTAAGATACTTTCATAACTTCCCTCCTACAGTTTAATGCAGTGAATTGATAAAACTTTTAAGAATAATTCATACTTTTATTTCTGGGTTAAATTTTACTTTATTGTAATGTATTGTCATTGTTATTATTATTATATCATTATTATTATCATATATTATTTTTAATGTCTGATGATATAATTCAGCAAACTAATATTTTCTTTAGGATTTTTGAATCTATGTTCACAAATTAAATGGGCCTAAATTTTTCTTTTCTGGTATTGAGCTTATCTAGTTTTGAAATCAAGAACTATATTAGTCGTTTATTTGAAAACTACCTGAGGTTTTTTTGTTTCCTTTAACTATATCTAAGAGTCCACATATTGCTGGATGTTTTTAAAAATTTAAATTCAATCCAGGAATCAGTATCTCTTAATTTGTAAATTTAATCTTTTTATATTCATTATAGTTACTGTACTATTAAAACTTATCCAGTTACTCATTTCTGTTTTCCATTCACTATATATTTTTTACTATACCTTTCCTGTTTCTCCATAGAAAGATCCAGTTTTCTTCAGCTGGTTTAAAAATTGAACATTCTATTTCAGTTCTTATTCTAAGAACAAAGTGGCAGCTGCCCCTTACCTCATTCTTACATTCATTTTTTCCTATTGAGTTCTTAAATTTATCAACAGCTATTTTCCCCCTTTATAAAACAAAAACATTGCTATATTTTAATTTTCTTTTGATTTCTTTGGGGGCCACACATTACATGTCTGCACAAATAAAATAAAACAAAACAAAATAAAATATGAATGGTGTCCCCTGGACTCGTGCAATCAATATTGATATTTTCTATACATTTTGTAATCAGTTCTTATGGATATATTTTCTCTTTTTTTCAGCTTTAAGAAAATTCCTATAATAAACTTTATCCAGGTATTCGATCGCCTTTTGTTCCCACATTTTTGTAACATCCTCCCAGATTGCCTTTTTAAATTGAGTGCTTCCTCCAAGAGCAATTCTACTGTGAGACGGTGTATACTTGAGAGTACCTTTGTTATGTTACAATATTTAAATGACAGTTTGGCTTTACTTAAAATTATAGGTTCAATGCTCTTTACTTCAATACTTAAAAATATTTCATTGTTTGCACCTACTTTTGCTATTGAGAAGTGTATTATCAATGATTCTGTTCCTCAGCTATTAATATACTTTTTTTCTCAGTAAAGTTTTAGAGTTTCCTTTTTGTATTAGTTGTTATTAAATTGCATAATAATGTGTCCAGGTGTTAGTTTTTCTTTACTTCTATTGTTTGACTGTTCGTGAGCAGTCTTACATATTTCATATTTCATATTTTAAAAAATTTAGGTATTTATCTTCATCATATCTTCAACACAAGGACAAGATAAAATAACCACTATCACCATTGCAGGTGACTGGCCAAGACTGTAAGGAAACAAAGAAATAGAAATGTAAGCTTGGAAGGGAAAAAATAAAACTGCCATTGTTTTCTGAAGAGATGATCATCTACCTAGAAAGACCATCATAACCAACAGATGAACCACTAGAACTAATAAGAGAGTTCAACAAGTTTTCCAAAAATTAGATAAACTCACAAATATTAGAAATGTTCTATGCTAACAATAACCAACTAGAAAATACAATAAAAATTGAGGTACTATTCAGAATGTCAAAAGAAACTATAAAGTAAATAAGACTTAATTTATCTAGGAATACACTAGACTTCTGTGGAGAAAATTTTAAAACTCATAATAAAGAAATAGAATATCATCTCAACAGATGGAGAGCTATCCCATGCTTAGATGGGCCAAATTACTCTTATGATGATATCAACCCTCCTTAAAGCAATCAATAAATTAAATAAAAATCAATCAAAATTTCAGTTGGATATTTTCGAGGGACCTAATAAATTTATTCTAAGATTTTAAGATGCACTGTGATAAATAATAATGAAACTTCTAAGGTGTTAGTACAAGAACAGACAATGAGATCAATGAAATAAAATAGGGTTCAAAGGCAGGCCCATATATATATAACGTACGTATGTCTATTAAAAAAAGATACCGTGAGTCAGTTAACAGATGGCAGATTAGGAGAAGAAATTTGCATTGAGTAAAACTGATACTATCTAGAATTTTACACGTAGAATATACAAAAATTCCTGCTAACCAATAAGAAAAACACAGCAACCCCAGTAGAGAGATTGGCAAAGGAATGAACAGGAATTTTAGAAAAGAGGAAATCTAGAAGGTTAGTAAGCATATGAAGAGATGCTCAAATTTATTACTACTAGTAATGTAAAATAAAGCCACAGTGAACTATCACTACATCTGTTAGGTTGGCAAAAATTAGAAAGCTGAATGATGCAAAGTCTGGTGGTGAGGGCAGCCTCATGAACTGCTGCAGGGAGCCTGGAGAGCAACCTGGTTGTATTTAGTCAACTCAAATATATACCTCTCTGCATACAACCCCAAGAAATTTTCACATGCCTCTGTACAAGGATACATAGCAGAATGTTTAGATGCTTGTTTTGTGAAGGGAGAGTTGGAAACAATCTGGTTAAGTAAAATGCAGTGCTTGCGTTCCATGAAATACTTTCAAGCCTTCCATATCTTGGTGATTGTAATGAATATAGGGATGCTTATGCAGCCCAAGTGTCCATCAGTAGATGAATAGATAAAACAACTATGGGACATTTACAAAATGGAATGCTACTTGGCCATAACAGAGAAGAAAATTTTACCCTTTGCAAGAGTATGGATGGACCTAGAGAAAATTTATGCTAAGTGAAATAAACCAGTCAGAGAAAGACAAATACCATATGATTTCACTCATATGTGGAATCTAATGAACAAACTAAACTAACAAGGAAAATGGGGACAAACTCATAGATGGAGAGCAGGATGACAGCAGTTGTGGGGAGGTTAGGGGGAGGGGATTGAGCAAAAAGGGAAAATGACTCATGGACATGGACAACAGGGAGGTGATTGCTGGGGCGAGGGGGTGTAAGGAGACTAAAAGGTAATGTAAAAAAAATACAATAAAAAAAGAAAAAAAATACTTTCAAGCCTTTAGAAGTGACAGATGAAATGTATAATAACAATGTGGATGGATTTTGCAACACAGTGAAGAGATAAACAGTATGAGCTCTCTAATACTATACCACTTACAACAATTAAAAATCCGTGTGTGCAAAACAATACACATTTTATGAGAACAGGCTACAGATGTGTTTTTTTTACAAAGAAGGGGATCAACATCAACCAGATGAGAACAGTTGCTTTAATTGGAACTAGGGACTGCTGGAGGTGAGTGGAGACAGGAAAAAGAGTATGCATGGGAGGTGGGGAGGAAAGTGAATGAATGAATAAATGATGAATGAACAAAAGAATGAATGAATAAATAGGTAAGAGAGGGACTTTTTGTGGACCAATGATGATAAAGTGCCATGAAGAAAGAATTAATACCCAAATGAAAAGGGAAAAATAAGGCCTAATATAGCTGATAACACATAATGAGTACTTAGTAAACATTTGTTGAGTGAAGGAAGAAAGACAATCTGTGATTGAATCCTTTTTGCAAAGCTAAGAGTTCTTTTTGGAATATGGATCAGTGCTCTTTACTGAATTATTTTAGGAGCTTTAATTTTGGTATGTCAAATGTTTTAAAAATGTGAGCACAACTATACTTGGAGACATCTGGATGGCATTAACAATCCTTTTTCTCTTCCTCTGCTTCTTGAGCTATTGCATAAACATGGACACCTTGTCCTATTTTGAACTATGCTATGTAGTTTGACTTTTGATTCTGAGTCACAGAAAATGTTTTCTCAGCAAGTATTTGCCATTTTGATCAAGTCTTGTTTCCCAAATATCTGTCCATATGTGGTCATTGAAATCCAGGGTCTTTGTTGGAAGCACGGAGCTGAAATCTGCTTCCTGAGCTTTGAGGTTGTCAGAAGTGGCAGGTTTTATAGATGGCCATGATGGTGGACTTGCCAACTGACATTTTTTTCTCCACCACTCTACAAGATTTGATTTGTCAGAGCACCACTGGGTTTGTTCTCCTCCCATTTTCCCAGAGAACAAGGATTTATCCCGGGGGCTATAAACTCCTATTGATCTGCTCCAGGTTTTAATATTAGTGATCCTATACTACTACTAATAAACATGGCTGACATTTGGCATTCACTGTTTCAACTTAATGAATATCAATTAGTGTAGTTACTTAAAGGTCTGGCTTTAGTCGTATGAACTTGGGTCAGACACTCAGCTGGACTGTGTCACCGGGTAAATCAAATTTCCTAAACATATGTTTTTTTCTCTGAACTATAAGGACAGAAGTTTCCTCAGAGTTGTGTGACTAGATAATACAGTTAAGGCTTAACGGGGAGTTTGGCGTGTAGCAAGTAGTTATTATTACTTCACGGGAATCAGTATGCTAGCTAGGCCTGTGAAGAGAAACAAAGATGAACTTTTAAAAGTTCTTAACTTTATGGAATTTGGGGAGAATAAGACAGATGCCAAAAATACAGAGCAATGTGAGGGGACCCATGAAGTCACATATCCTTCTGAGAAACTAGTGAAACATTCTGAGAACTGCTTCTTCATTTCATAAACAAGGAGACTGAGACTCAGAAGAGTCACCTGGCTTGGTTAAGGGGCCACAGCAAGTGAGTGGCAGAGCCTTGATTGGGACTAACATCTTTATGACTGAACCAGGCCTGAAGGCTGTGTCTGCTTCCAGGGGACCCTTCTCAGTATGGCCCTAGGCCTGATCACACTGCTACCTGCTGGGCTGCTGTCAGCACAGGGCCCTCCATGTCCTCAAGTCGAGAGGCTTTAGGGTGAGGGCTCAGAACTCAGCCAGGAGATAGACTTCTCTGTTTTTGAGTGAGTCATATATTTGGTCAACATTTCTCAAGACCTGCCCCCAAACCAACCCATTAGCAACAGCAATTTATTAAATCCATTACTTCATTAAATGAACATTTATTGAGGGACACATATGCTCCAGGTCCTGTGTGGGGCACTGGGGAGACAGGTGCAACCTCCTTGAGGAACGTACAGAGTCATGCAACAATTTGCTGTTAAATAATGAACAGAGGGCCCCAAGAGCTAAGAAAAGAGGGACTAATCTTTTCTGGGCCAGGTGGTTTGGTGGGCCAGAACATTTTTCACCAAAAAAGTTGCTATCTGAGCTGGATCTTGAAAAATGAAGAGGTGATTTTCAGGTGAGGAATCGGGGAACGAAGGTACCTGACAAGAGAGGATAGCAAAGTCAAAGGTGGGGAATTGCATGGGGGGTGTGCAGAGTGGAGCTTAGAAGTCATTGGGGACCAGTGGCAGGGATGGGGGTGATGGTGTCGGGGGATGGGGTTGGAAAGATAGACAAGGGCTAGATTGTGAGGGGCCCCATGTGCCTCCAGCTGTGTGGCTGAAGGGAGTAGGTGAAAGCTTTTTAAAGTGGAGAATGGCTTTATTCAATCCAGGTTGTGTAAGATGGCTCTGAGGCAGCTGTGGGACAGAGGGGCAAGGCCCTCCCTAGGGGGTCCTCGCCATGTGGTCTTGATCCCAAATGGTGGGGCACTGGGGCCTGAGCATGTGGAATTTACATACACAGTGGCAGAAAGCTTCCAAACTGGGAAGAAGCCCATAGCTTAACACCCTAAACACTATCTGATGATGAACCCCATTACTTTCCCTTGAGAAGCTTCATGCTAACAGGTGGGTGGGCACTGGGAGAGAGACCCTGTTCATATGTGCCTGCAAGTTCCTTCTGAGTAACCAGCTCCAGTTAAAGAGCGTGGGTGTCTTGTCCTTTCTCTCCTCAGTGAGTTGGTCTTTCTCCGTGGGCAGATGGACCGTCAGAAGCAGTGTCCCCCCATATTTAAGCATGATTAAACCTTGCCGTTTGGGTGGTGGCTGGGGGCAAGGGGAGGGGTTATTGTGTTTTAAAATGGAATAAACAGAAAAGCAATATTTAAAAAAATGAGGAGGTTGCTTAGTGAGGCTTGAAGAGACTACAGGTGTTTCCTCCTGCAAATGAGAACAAGTGACCCCTGGGAATAGCATTTCCCGTTGAGAAGGGCCCATGGTGGACTGAGTCCTGCTGACATCCTGGTGGTGCAGAGCATGAACGGGGACTACAGAAAACCTGGTTTTCCACGGGGCCTTTTGGGCTCATCGTTTGTGTGGGGAGATAAAACACTTGACACACATGGTCACACAGTTCCCACTCAGACACACTCTCACACTCACCCTACATCACATCACAGTCTGTGGCCACGTCTGAAGGACCACGGCTTCGTGTGCTGTGTTGTTGTTCAGATCCAGCTGACTGGCTCTTGGAGTGAAGTGGTCTGTAGCCACTGGGCCTCCGAGGGTGCGCACGCTGGCTGATAGGCAGCCTGCTGAAGACCAAGTGCATGGGTGCCTGAGGTGGGAGGATGTGATGACGTTGTGCCCCTGCGCAGCGGGAACCTGGGCGTTTAAAAAGCTGAGGAAACTGCCTCTGAGCAAGCAGTGGCTACACTGGAGGCAAGCACACTCAGGTCTCACATTAAAGAAGCCAAACTGTCTGCTTCAAAGAAAAAAGGCAACATCCTGTCACAGGCCATGCTCTGGCAAAAATGTAAGTGGTTTGGCCGTGGCTGTCAGAGCCGTATCAGCATGGGTAGGGGCTTGGGGCTCACCAGTGAGCCTGTCTTTGAAGAGGTGGTGGTGGTGAAGGGGGCCACAGGAGTCTGTGTTCCCAGGCAGGAGAGCAGGGAGGAGTGAGGTGGGCGAGACAGAGCCTGGTGGAGAAACCGGCCTGTCAGAGGTGATGCTGATTTTCCAGGTTGAAGGGGAATGAACTACTGTTCCAAGGAGGGACAGCTCATTGTAACTTCACAGCTGTGCATGAATCACTGTGGTGAAGAAAGGGCAATTTATGATTCACAAACAACAGCCAAATGTGATATTGGTTTGGGGTTGGGAGGGGAAAGCCGTGGAGTTCTTTACTTCACTTTATTTTATAAACAGCTACTTTTTGGCCCATGGTTCAATTCCATGGGCCTATTTCTCTCTGAGTTACTGAGCTTTCCTTTTCTCTCTTTCTTTTCTTTTCTTTTCTTTTTTCTTTTCTTTTCTTTTCTTTTCTTTTCTTTTCTTTTCTTTTCTTTTCTTTTCTTTTCTTTTCTTTTCTTTCTTTCTTTCCTTCTTTCCTTCTCTTTCTTCTTTTCTTCTCTTTCTTCCTTTCTTTCCTTCCTTTCTTTCTTCTTTTTCTTCTTTTTTTAATTCTCACCCGAGGACATGGTCATTGATTTTAGACAGAAGGAGGAGAAGGGAGGGAGAGAGGGAAAGAAACATCAATGTGAGAGAGAAATAGTGATCGGCTGCCTCTTGCACACAACCTGATCAGGGACTGAACCTGCAACTTAGGCATGTGCCTTGTTTGGGTATGGGGCTGCAACCTTTTGGTTTACGGGATGATGCTCCAACCGCCTGAGCCATGCTGGCCAGGGCTGAGTTACTGAGCTTTCTGCCTACTAAAGATGTGATTTGTTTCAGAGGGGACAATTTGGAAAGTTGGCTTTGTCAAGCATGTCTTTACCCACTTCACTGTCTTGCCTCTTGTCAATCTTCTCATTCTGTGGCAGGACTTGTGTGTACCAGTGCAAAAGGGCAGCAGGTTTATCTTGAATCTTAATGTTTATTCCTGGAGTTGGATGGAACAACTGTGAACTTTATTTTCCATTATGTGGGACTGAACGGAGACTCGTGTTATTAATAACTGAAATCACACAGAGATTATCTACAACATTCCTTTCTTGAAATAACAAAGTCAACTCAATGGCTTCATGATTGTTGAATCTTATTGGGGCTCAGTTCTGTACTTCCTCAAGAAAGAAATATTACCAAAAAATTGCTCTATTGGTTTTTTTAAAGGTACTTAGGGGTTCAAAATGTCCTTTAATGAATTCAGGTATGCCCTACCTCAAGCAAACTTAATATAAGAGGATCTAGATTTACAGAAAAAGATAAATTACAGAAAGTATTTATTTTATAAAAAGATATTTTATTGGAGCCCTTAAAGTTCTGAAAATACACTTTCATTGATTAAAACATAACTTACAGTCACTTTATCACCAGTTCATTGTTTCTTTATTTCTTGTGTAAACTCTCTGGAATTGAGCTGGTTAATATGTAATATGAGGAGTGATTTCAAAATTTCTCAGATCGTGGAGTCGCATCATATTGGCAAGATGCAACTTTTTAAAAAGAAATGAATTCTAATTTAGATCTGAGAGTTATGCAATCCTTCCAAGATAATTGGGGATATTCTAGTGTGGGTGGTGTGCAACTGCTACCTGAAGGAGCATTAAGCAGGACCCTAGTTTTGGGGACACTGGCACCCAGCCCTGTGGGAGTGCCGTGCGGCTGAGGGCAGGTGGGCATAAATATCTTTACTGGGAGCTGCTATGTGTCCCTGGGCCATTCACTTAGCTCTGAATCAGTGGGTTTTGTGTGATCCCCTGGAGGGACTTCTGCTTTGGTTCCAATCTACTCAGAGCAAGTCACTCTCCTTTTAGTCTTAATTTTTGTGTTTCTCACATGTAAAATGGGGTAAAGATAATACCCATTCTGCAGAGCTGTCCTCAGTAAGCTGAGATACCACTGAAATAGTGTTGGTTGCTCTGGTTGTGCTTCAGTGTCTGAGGCAGGAGTTGCTTCCCTCTGTTCATATTCTCCCCTCTTGGTTACACACTACATTTTCCTTCTTTAATTCCACCTAAGCGACTAGAAATTTTATAAAAAGGGATGCTGGAGGAATGTTCCCTGCTCATACCTGAAGTCAAATCAGGGGCCACAAAACTCCATCCTTAGGAAGACCGCACCGAAAGCTTGTCAGTGGAATAACTGTGTGAACATTCTCAGTGTTAGATGCACACAATTAAAATGCTCCTTAACTGTTCTTTGGCACCTTAAAGGAACTTAGGAAGGGCCCTGGGTGCTGGACCCCTCCTCTTACTCTGAATCCAAGTAAGGCCCTTGTCTAGGGTACCAAGGGCACAAAGGGCACCTGGGTGACTAAACCCTGTGTGAAAACCAGTAAAAACAGGGCAACATTTGTCAGCTTAGAATCACCTGATGGAAGGGCAGGGTTTGAAATCAGACACCAAGAGTGCTGAAAGGGCACTTTCTTTTTTCAGAAAACACCCTCAAGGCATGAGCTGAAATGACTGTACTGCAGGTTCTGGAAAGGGTTAAGAAAACATTCACTTTGTAATTGTTGCCTCCTCCCTACCTGACCCATGACCCTTGTTTGTGGACTAAATGTGAACAGGGGCTTTTGGTTCAGATCAGCTCAGAACTGCTGGCACGCAGAAGTGGAAATCTTAAAGCCTCATCCTTGGGCTCAAGATTTGCTTGGCTGATCAATTAGTTAAAGAAGTCACTCTACTTGCAATTCTGCCCCAGGCTTCTGCACTTGGTCCTGCAGGTCTCTCGTGGATGTGAAGCTTTAACATCCACCCCAACAAGAAGCCCTTGTTAAGGCCATCTACTAACTGCATCAGAGACAGCAGGAGTGATGGAGAGGGACAAGTCTGGATTTGAAAGTTGGCTCTGCACCTGAATTATTTAACCTTACATTCGTAAAAACCTAGAATATGGCGGGGGGACCTAATCCCTGCCTTACACGTTTTTTTCTCAGAGCTAAATTAGAGAATGCAGGATGTGTTGTCAATCTCCTGATAAGTAATAACAGTAATGAGAGAGCCTACATCCTCCCGGACACCTCCCTCGGGCCCACCTGGAGTTATCAGGGTTATGACAAATTCCCTCATGTCTCTCCTTTTCCATACTTTGATTAGAATAGTTAAAAAGTCATAGTCAGAAATTCATAGTCAGAATATTGAATGATAGGCTCTTACAAACTGTTTCCAAGGGTTTATCTAAATCAGGGGTTGGCACACAATGGCCAGGGTGCCAAATCAGTCTTGACACCTGGTTGTGTAAATACAATTTTACAGGTTACATATTGTCTGGGGTTGTTTTTGCTACAACAGGAGAGAAGTTGCCACAGAGACCCTGCAAAGCCTAAAATATTTACTATCTGCCCCTTTACAGGAATGGTCTGCTGACCTGGGGTCTACACTGACATGGGTAGTTGCTTTGGTATTCATTTCCGTAGGTCACTCAGTATCCTGGGATCACACAATGCCAACACCAATGCAGGTAAAGCTTGCAGTCAGTTGAGTAGGTGATTTGCACCATGCCTAAATCAGATTTGGTTGACTTCCTCTTTAAAATCAATGAAATTGTATGTAATGAACTCAATCCCACCCATTAGAAAATGAAGTAACAACTGTTTTTTCTTGTTGTCACTTGTGTTAGGGAAAGGTCTTTGTGATGACGGAAGGGAGGCCTGACTGATGTTCTCTGAATTAGCTGGTTGTCTTGCTGTCATACTCTGAGCCTTGGCATTTCTTTGGCGTAGTGCCCAAGGAGGCACCTAAGAACAGGGAATAGTTATTATCAAATTATTGTGTATGGATGTGCCTTTGCTTTCAGACAGCTTTCACAGGGCAGAGGTTCACCAGGAAGATAAACTAGAGTCTCAAAATTCTCATTAACAGACCTCTGGATTTACTCTAGGGTTCCACAAAATGGCCAACTAGTTTGAGGCAGATAAAAATGCAGTTAAAGATAAGGAAAACCTGTAATATATATACAATTTTGGGAACTCTATCACCTGCATAAATTCAGGCAAAGTTACAAAAAGAAATAATTTAGGTTTGTGGAGTGCTGCTTAACATTTCTATTCTGTTACCACCTTTGCTTACTTAAGAAGCCTAGTAAGCACCTTTATTTCTTACCAAGTGTATTTATCAATTCGGTGGTTTTGTTGATAAGGAAAAGTAGGATCCAGAAGACACACAGGGATTCCCAAGCACAGAAGGAGGCGGAATAAGTGATACACGTCCACTAAGCACACACATTAATTGGTAAAAGAGCAGATGATTTTCAAGGTGGAACTTCACTTCCTTCTCTCTGTATTTACCAAAGAAAAATGCCAGCTTTGTCTCCCTCTATACCCAGAAAGTTCCTGAGTCATAGATTTTGAAATCTCTCTTTAAGTTCAAAGCTGCAAAACTGCTCTATTGTGAGAAACAAAAAGAATCAAGGTCATCTACAACTGTTAGCTAAATATCTGAACACTTAATTCACATCATTAGAAGTCTTGTAAAGTGTTGCTTTTAAATTTTTTCAAAGTAAAGGTATTTTTCCCTCTGACTTATTTCTAAAGTTTATGTGCCCATAAAGTAAGGATGTCCATCAATTTTTCACTTTGAGCCAACCAAACCATAGTTGGCCAATTAATGATGATCATGAAATTAATATAATTTTCAACTTTATGAAATATTTAGCAACACTCCAGTTTTCTCATTCTTGTTCAACAACTGCTTGAGAAGAGAGGGCCTGCCTAGGATGGGGAGGCCTTCTTTGAAACCCTGTGGTCCTGTCGTGTGAGGCTATGGACAAAGAAAGCCCATGGACTGTACTTTCCAGTCATGTGGGTCTTAGGCAGCCACCTAATTGCTCAGGGTCTCACGTGTTCAGCAGTAAAATGGGACTTGCCTTTTCCTGGCTCAGGGCAAGGAGATTGAACTTCACTGAACTCCTTTTCCAGCTCAACTTACTGAGCTTTCATGAGTGCATATACAACATAAATACACATTTTCAAACTCGAGTCCTTAGTTTGACAGAAGCAATTCTTGCATCTGCTTAGAGCACTGCTTTTCAAACTTGGCTACGTGTTGGAATGTTCTGGGACATTTAAGAAATGCTGATGCCTAGCTCCCAACCCAGAGGTTCTCTTTAAATGCCCCTGGGCATTAAGTTTGCAAATGCTTCCCAGGTGGTTCTACTGTGTAGTCAATGTGAGCACTACTGACCTGGAGGTTGAAAGAGATGGCATCTAACACACTTTTGAACATTGTGCTGCTGTGAGCAGGAAATGTTCAATTATCTTCAGAGGGATGAATATTAGCTATGGGGCATGGAGTACTTATTTGACGCTGTGCAGTGTACCAAATGTTCTTTTGGATCAGTCTGGATTATATTTGGTTGCTAGTAAAGAGACCAGAAACAACATGGATTTAAACAAGACAGTGATATACATTCTCTCACAAGAAGAAGTTTATAGTAGGCTGTGCGGGACTCTACAGAGTCTCTATAGTGCCCACAATGTCCCAGGCTACTTCTGTCTTTCTGGTCTGCTGTCCTTGGCATATGGCTTTTGTCCTCAAGGTTGCCTCATTGTTGCCACTGTAGCTCCAGCCATCACATCTGGACAACAAAGAAGAAGATGAGGGAAAGGCAAAAAGACCATGTCTCTCCATCATTGCTCTCCTCCAATATGATACTTCTGCTGACATTTAATGGTCAGTTCTATCTGTAAGGGAGAATGGTGTAATTTTTTAGCTGGGCACGTTGCCACCCTCCACATTGCCTGGGTTGTTATTAAGGAAGGAGAAGGCTGATGTTGGGTGTAGCAACTGTTGGTTTTTGCCACACTTTGAATGTATTATCTCACTGAAATGTAATAAAAACTCTCTGAGGTAGGTTTTGTTTTAAGCTCCATTTCATAGATGAGAAAACTGAAGCTTAAAAACTGGGTTAGTAATTCACTCATACAATAAAAATACTTTAACAATAAAAACATTAAAATACAACTACATGTAAAGAGATAAACAAATCCAATTTTGAGCCAAATAATGCAAACATAATAATTATTTACTCATTTATTCTCTTCATGTAAAGTTTAAAAATCAAAAAACTAATAGACAATGTCAGAAGCCATAATACTTGTAAACTTTGGAGAGGAGAGAAAGGAATGTTTGAGAGGGAATGTGAGGGAGACTTCTGGAGTTTTCAATATTATGTTCCTTGAATTATTTAGCAAATTAATAATAATTTATTGAACTCCATATATGTCTTAATGTAATTTTCTGTGTTTATATTTATATGATAAAAATGTAAAAGGATATTTGATGTTGTTTAGAATAAAGAAAAATGGAAACAGGTGTAAATGCCCTTCAATATGTTGAAAACTTATTCTCAGTGCACATGTTTCAGTTTACTTATTGAAAGAAATAAGGTCATTCCCCTGCTGCTATACCTCCTCTATGAGGCTCTTTGCAGATACCGTAGCTGCAAAGCAGGACTCAAATGGGAGAGAGAGACCTAGAAGCTCCCCCAAATAGCCCAGTTCTCCTGTTTTCTGGGCAGCACTAATGGAGAGTCCTGTGTGGCAGCTTGTGCTGGGGGCCAAGACTTCTCTCTCCTTGGCACTTCCTGCTTCCTTAAACTGTCTAGACTTCAGAAGAGTCAGGCCATCCCTTTTCGTGTGTGTCTGCACAAATTCACGCACACACGTGTGTGTGTGTGTGTGTGTGTGGAGGTAGGGGTGTGGAAAGCAAGGTATAGAGAGTAGGGTTTAATTTTGAATTAGAGGGTGACATCTGTGTTCTTTCTTTGCCCTTAGTGGTTTAAAGTGAGCCGCTGGGGCAGGTAGACCTGAGTTTGAATCCTAGATTTATGCCTCACTGGTCATATAATGCTGACAAGCCTACTAGCCTCGCTCTGCTGCCATTTCCTTATATATACCATGAGAATGTGGTTCTTCATAGGGTTGGGGTAGGTGTTCACAACAGTGCTCAGCATTAAGGAAACGCTCAATACTCAATAAATATTAATTACTATTGTTATTTTCTCATTTTCTCTCACTTTTACCTCTGAGGACAAAGGTTATGCAGCTAACTCTACATTATGATTTGTGTGGCCTCTGAGTTCTGCATTTCTTGTGAAATAGCAGGACACATATTTCCAGTCTTGTAATTTATGGTGAGACTAGTGATCAGGGCTTATGCTGACAGTTCAGCTGGCCATTCTCTTACTGAACTTGGAGCTTGGGCCACAGTTTCCCACCAGCCTCATAAAGAGTGATGACAGAAGGCTTGTACTGACTGGCAAACTTATATTTGTTTTTTTATTTTACAAGATTGAACTGAGGTGTTTATAATCTATCTGCGGGGAGTATGACACTTGAGTATGCAAAAAATAGCACAGATGATACCGAAAACTGAAACAGCAATGTGCTGGCTCTTTTCTTAGTAATGGTTTCATTAGTATCACTTTCTGGGAAGAGCAAGTAGCCAAAACATTATAAACCAGGGTCATTCTCAGACCAGGTGTTGGGACCAGAAAGGATTTGACCACGTTTAAGAAAAGCTGAATTACCTTTCAATCATCTGGAAAGAATCATAAATTTAATTGTAAGAGGGAAAGAGTCCAAAGTTATAACTTTCTAGAACTGAGAAATGCTTGGGAGAGGGAAAAGAAAGGAAGAAAGAGAGGTAAGAGGATTGAAAATAGGAGCAAGTTTGAATGCTGAATGAAAGCCACAAAATTCAAGAAAGAAAGGTGTATAAGGAAAATCAACCATCCATTTATCATCCCATGCATGCACGCATCCATCCAATGACAGAATTATCTTCAACAGGAGGGAAGCAAAAATGGAATTAAGGAAGGTGTCGTGGAGCATATGGCATTGGATATGAAGCCTCAAGAATAAATGATAATCAGACTTTTTGCATAGATACTGGGAGTGAAGAGACATCTTAGGACATAAATATGAGTGTTGGGAAGAAAATACAAGGATACCTAGGTTGACATCTACAACATTTTTGTCATAAATTGCTTTATTCAAACAAAATCTATTGCAGAGCTCCAACACAAAAATAAAAATGGAGCAGTTTTGGGGGCATATCAGAGCTCAGATCACTCATTTATTCCTCCACTTCCTTCTCTATTTTGGCAGCTGCAGGCACCTTTGCTGTATCCCAGGTTCTTTAGATTACACAGAATGACAGCCCTGACCTGGACCAATCCTCCATTCCTTCAGCAAGATCCCTAACAGCTGGTCATAGGTCCTTGGTTATTTCCAGGGTAAGGACCTCATTCCTAGAGCAAAGTGAGTCACTGTGAAGCATGTTAAATTGGTCTCCACGGAGCTTTGAGGCTGTGAAGATCATGCTTTCAGTCTATATGGGTATCTTGTGAATTAAAAGGGGGACATATTTCTTAAAGACTGAACAAGTGACTTCTTTCCTAGGCTTCATATTTGAACAATTTCTCCAGTGTCTTTCACAAGGGAATCCCCTGCCCTCCCCCTCAATATCATGGAGCCATTGGTTAGTAAACCAGAGACCTAGAAAAAAAGTTCATTTTGACTGGCAGTTATATCTTACATCAGGAACCAAAAATCAGGGCTACTTTCACTTATATAGGCTATACCCCAGGCTACCATGAGCCCTGGGACTTGGGTAAGTGGGTCAGACCCCAAATACGCAGTTGCTGTTGGGTTTAAAGAGTCCTTCCTCCAAGGAAGTGATCCATGTTTGAGGGTCTAGGGAAAAGTTTATTTCTTTTGTAAAAATCTCTTTGGTCTTGAAAATTCCAAACTAGGTTGTTTAAATTAAGGGACAAGCAATTAAATTTACTCTCCCCCAGCTGCCTAACCACAGGTTTTTCCTGCTCTATGTCAGACTGGCAATGCTAGATTCAGGACACAGGTCTTGATCTACTAAGGAAAGAAGTATCAGTCTCCTCTGTTCCACATCCTCACTTAGGTGTTGCCTTTCTATAGAATTTGGGTGGGCACCTGGGGTTGGTTCACCCCCTGATATGGTCCTATGCTCTCAGTGTGGGTCCCTTCTTCCCGTTTTTCATCCCTGCTGCTGTTAATAAAGCTGAGACAGTGCCGGATATGACAGCCAGAAGTCTGCCTTGCCCTAATAGATGAAAAAAGTCCCTTTTCTGACCACTGAAGAGCCCTTTGAAAAAGTATCTATGACTATGGCCTTAATCATGGCTATGTCCCTATCCTTTTGGAGATACAGTTTCTTTGATGGGCCACACCTGATGTCAGGACAAGGGCATGCCACCTTACTTTGTTTGCCACTCAAAAATCTCCAACATGCTCCTTGTTGGGGTCGTCCTTTAAAAAGTCAAATCTGCCACAAACCTAATTCTCTGGTGGCTTCTGAAGAAAGAAGCCCTCCTGCTTAGCTTATGGTGTCTTACAAGAGGCCAGTGTCAGGATTTTGACTCCTCCTGTCCAGGCTTGTTCTGTTTGCATGTGAGGTCTTGGACCAGTCTCTCTGCAGCATCATTGGCTTCCTTGTGTCCTAAACAGGGCTTTCCTGCTACTTGGGGAAACCAGCCCCAGGAATCTGAGGGATGACCTCTAGGAGAACAATGAAGGCGGGTTGAGACAGGCCTGGCTGGCGGCAGAAGACCCTGAGTGTATTGAGGAGAGAGACATTCAGTGTCAGGATGTAGCAGGACAGGGCATAGTTAGGGCCACCGTCAGGGCTTTCTCTGATGAATGAAGGGCCAAGGATTTTTGGCTGAGATCAAAGGAGAATCAGCTACATGCTGAGCAGCTGTTATATACTCAGTGTTTAACTGTGTTAATTTTATACTTTCCTCATGATAATCCAATGGATGGATATTATCTCATTTTGCAAATAGGGAAACTGAGACACATGCAGGTTAAGTGATTTGCCGAGAATCACACAGCGATAAGCTATGTAGTAGCTGTTCAAAATGAGACAGCAATACCATAACACTTGAGTCCTAAACAATACCATAACACTTCTCAATACCGAGAATTTTAGGGTTGCATTAGATGCTTCTTTCCCTCCCAATGGAAATATGTCCACCCTTAGATGGAGGTGGGCTCTGATTTCATTGAGGGTAGTCTGAATCAAAAGCCCCTGAAAATTTGAATTCTAGGATATTTTATTTGAGACTCAGTATAGAACCTCTGGGCCAGCTGATTTGCATCTTAGAATCTGAGATCCTAGGACTGGTCTTCTCCAGTGGGCTCATCAGGCAGGAAGGGATAGGGCTAGCTGGTGAAAACATCTTTGGGTTTATTCAGGATCCCTGGGCTGGGGAAGGACTCTGGACATCTGGGGTTATTTTGTGTATCTTGATATGGGCTGAGCCTGGCCCCAGAGCAGTCTCTCTGCATTGGGATAGAATGATCATGGCTCTTTTCTCTTTGCACAGCTCCTATAGACTGGGGCACCCAGCTTGCTGGTCATGCAAACCCTACCGAAGCAAGTGTAGGTAGAAACCAGCCGGATGAGCCAGACAAGACAGAACATTTCAACTCTGAGGCAGATGCAGCTCTGTTACAGTTTGTGATTCTAGGCTTGTTTGCACAATTATTTGATTAGGTCTTTATACCCCACCAGACTAGACAATAAGCTCCATGATAGCAAGGATGTGGTTTATCTACTCAGCAAGTACTTGTTCAATGAATGCTCTGCCAGGGGTCTCCTGGTCTTGCTCCTACCCTGGAGCATGATGCATCTGAGATGGGAGCCCTTTCTGCTTTGGTGACCCAAGTTTCCGTAAAAGGCAGGCAGATGCAGCTGCTTTCTCAGGTGGACCTATCCACTGTCATTTCAGTCGAAAATACCAAAAATAAAACTTTGCGGGGAATTGCTTGGGTCTCTCAGTTCTCGTCACTCCTCATGTGAGCAGACTGCTGGTAAGCTTCTCATGGACTTTTCTCTTCTCTTTCGGTTTGTCAACAACATTTCTTGGGGGGAATTGGCCATCAAGGCAGACTGAATCAGGGTGGTCCAAGCCCAGACTCCAATTGGAGGAAGGAGGGTTAGAATGGGACAGTGGACCATTCTATGCCTGACCTCCATTGTTACCTAGAGAAATAAACGTGACTTGCTTGGGTGGGGAGGAAGCAGGCAGTGAAGCAGAAATGGACTATGCTTGGAATCAGAGGTCCTGGGTTTAGTTAATCACTGTTATTTACAAGTGCAGTCCTTGGGCAAGTCACTTAACACCTCCGAGCATCACTTTCCTCATCAGTGAAAAATAGGGTAAGAGGAAGAGATCCCTGGCCTATTTCAGAAGTTGTGGTGAAGCCTCACATGAAATTATTTGTGTCAAAATCTTTTTGAGGCATAGAACATCACAAAGGTGAGTGTGTTCATTTCTGAGTGCCTGGGAGTTAAGGTAGTAAGTGAGGAAACCCGTGGACCCTTGGCATGCATTCATTCAACATACTTGAGTCTCCACACAGAAAAGACGTTACACTGACACTGTCTCTGGGAGTAGAGAGCAGAATGCAACAGCCTTCCCTGTCTTCCTGGTCTGCAGGAGGTTTAGAAGGAGGATGGATGAGTCGTATGAAAGGTGCTGAAAAGTGCTGAGGAAGGATGCCCCAGCAGCAGTGCCTATGAGGAATCTGAAGGCTCTGGCAGTACAGGCCTTTTGACTGACCCTGTCCAAGGTCATGTATGGGGTAGGGAATTCAGAACATTTGGGACAATCCATGTAATTCTGAGGCTGTAGAGAGGGGACATCTTAGGCAGGAGCTTGGTGCATGAGAGTGGCCTGTGAGTAGATAGGCTCCCTACTTAAGCCTAAAAGAGTTTGAGAGGAGTGCAATCACTGTGGGTGTCCATTCCAGGCTGGCTGTGGCTTCCTTTTTGTAGGGATCACTTGGCTCCTAGACCCTTTTGGTCTGGGGCTCTCTGGTTCTAAATTGAACAATCCTCTGCAGTCATCCTAAACATACTTGAGGAACTTCTCCTGGCTCCTCTTTGTCAGGGTATTCCCTGAAGGTCCTTTATGCTTGCTTAAAGTTCTGGGGAAATTCTAAGTGCCCATGGCCCTCCTTAGTCTTTCCTAGTGGCCTATGGTTGATGAGTGAGCTCTGTGAGGGCTGATGGGAATATGTCTCACAGAATGGGGATGCAGGGAGGGCACATGCCCTTTCTTTCTCCAATCAGACCAGAGAAATGGAGTCAGCCACCGTCTTTGGTCTTTGAGATCTTTAGACAGAGACATAAAGACAACAAGACTTAAGTCCTCATGGGCTGTCCAAGCAGTCTTACAAGCAAGATCAAACTGTAATGCAGTAGAGGTTCCACTTTCTCATATCTCTGGAACACCTTCTTTAAAACCACCTTTCCCCCTCTGCCCTGGGTGTTATCCAGATTGCTAGAATATATAGTGTTGATATTTCCTGGCTGCAGGGGCCTTTCAGTTCAAACATTGGTGAATAGAAAGCCTACATTGACATGCATATGAGTTCTCTTTGTTGGCCTATATTAAAAAAAAATTAACTACAATCTAGTGTAAATTGGTCGGGAAAACCTCTTTTGTAGCGTGTCAAGTCCTATTTTGGCCAAAGCCCAAGTTCTTTCTTCCTGTTTGGAAAAAAATCAGCCATTGTCTGTGAATGGAAAGAACAAATTTGAAAACTTTGACACTCAGACCTTCAGTATAGGAAGAACACTTGCTTTAGTGTTTAAATTAAGGATCTCAGTAATCCTTTAGCCGACCTGAGCTAAACTTTCCCAGGAGGCCTCAATGATTATAGGCCTAGAACATAAACAAACTTCTTTACGTTAAAGGGAAAAGTGTCAGCTAGCTTTTTTTTTTTTTCCAGTTAGAAGCTAGGGCAAGTTTGTTAGCCCTAGGCTTGAAGGCTTGAATTCCTATTGTTCAATTATTTGTTTTTGGTTTTGCTACAAGTAAAGAGAAAATTATTTGTATTTCTTCTTAATGGGTCTTTTTATAAAAATAATACTGAAGATTCAACAGCAAGAGAGAAAAATATTTACTGTGGTTACTTGGAAGGATTAATAGTGTATCACGTGTCCTTTTGGGTAGGGAGGGTTTTGTCTTTCAAAATGGCCCTGTTCAGAGGCCTTGAGGTGCAACCACTCAGTTGTAAATGGAAACTGGCTTCAGAGAGCTAGACAGTCAAGACGGGTAGGAGAGGTTTGTCTTCCTGGTTCCCTGGTGAGAAAAATGTGGGCTTATTCTGCATCCCACCTAGCCGTTAGTTACAGCAGCTGGTCCAACCGGTGTCCAAATTATTGCCTGGCTATGCTGGTTCTTTGGAAATCTGTAGCAGGACATTGGTTGGGAGGAGAGTCTTCTTTTAAGAGCATCTTGACGGCTGTTCTAGGGAACACCTGTCTGGAGAGGGCTCTCTTACAGCCTCCCAGAGCACAACTTCCAGCGACCAATGCCTGGGTGTCAGCTCTGCTAGGAAAGCAGAGTCCTCACTTTGGCATGAATGTGGTTTGCATGGGGTCACTAAATAAACAAGAGCTGACAATTTTGCATATTTCCTCGGTGATATTTAGCATGCCTTCATCAAGGCACTGGAGGGCCATGTTTATTTAAATCAGTAGAATCCACATATTCCCTAAGCTTGGTGCAAAGCAAGCACAGTGCCTACATGTAGCCAGAGCACTGTCTGAGGTGTCCAGTCGACTGGCTCGCAGCCGTCATGGTCTATGCTCTCCAGCAGAGCAGCAGCTGCAGAACTCTTATTTTTGTGATGTGGAGCATGTCCGGGTGTGTGGCAGGGGGAACTGAAATGTCTTCTGCTGACTTTTTATACCTTCAGATTTTCTAGTTGCTCTTTTTGAAAAAGGGAAGCCCTTACTGGGGCTGAATTCATAGGTTTTTCTGTAAATGAGTATTTTCCCCCTCCAAAACTCCACTGGTGACTGATTTCCAGTGGTGGAAAGGCAATATGGCAGAAGTTTCTGCCTGAAAAATGAGATTCTCAATGAGGGCCAAGGGGCTTGTGTTTAGGTGAAAAGTTTTTTCTCAGTGATGGATACTTGGATGCCCACAGGAGACTTACAGAGCCTTCAGACCACAGGATAAATGGTGAGAAAGCTTCAGGCTTTGAGGGGGGTTACCCAGAGCTGCAATTTCATAAGAGGGTATTATATTCCCTGGTCAACTCTATCTACTTTGGGAAATTGGATTTTTATCTTCTAATATTATTTAAATCTCCTGTTTTATTTTCTCTGGCTCTTCTTTTATTATTATTATTTTAAGAAATCATTTAACAATCAATTTTTTTCTTTTAAATATTCTAGTTTATTTGTTTTAAAGCGAGCTTAATGCAAGGATACAGAAGCTCCACAGCAAAGCAATCATGATTTCAGACAACCTTCTTTTCTTTTCCAAATTTGTATTTGTGGGCTCATTTCTCATGCCAGTAGCAGTAGGGAGTACAGTGTTTATTGTAGAATTAGAAATGTTTATTGTTGCTTTACTAAGGCTGGTGTGAAATGCACCAATCTCAAGTTTTCATCTTGCAAATACACTTGGCCGTTGGGCTCTTGTGGGAATTGTCTTGAGCTTCAGATTCTGATATTTCCCAGTCACTTTGCAAAGCTACAGTCCGAAGCACCCTCCCTGTTGCTCATTCACTGGAGTCAGTTACAAGATTCTGTGGCAGTTGGCGGTGCACTCACGGGTGGGCAGTCAGGACATCCTGGGGAGCTGTGGGAGTTCTGTGACTGCAATAGGTACTGCTCTCCATATGGTGGTTGTGCCAGGGCACACCTGTTGACACTGGGTTTCAAGGAACTCCAGACATCAGATGGTGATGCCTTCTGCTATAGCACCTCCCCAAGGCCTGTTTGTTCATTGATTCCAAAACAACAGGAGGCAGGAAGCCTTGCTTGACAAGATCCTGGAAATGCCCAGCTGGCCACTTTGCAGTCAAGTGTTAGGAGTGTCTATTCCTAGGAGGGAGCGGGATCTGGAGTGCTCTGCGTCCTTCCCCAGAAATGTACATGCAAATCGGGTGAGGGTAGGGGTTATATACTTCTCTTTGATCTGGTCTGAGATGTGTGCATGTGAGATCAAGCCTTTCTTGTCCCCAGTTGAATTAAGAGTGTGACCACAGTGCTCAGACCCCCAAATAACTCTGTGCCCTGAGTTTCCTGAGTGCAGAATGTCTCAGGCTACACTTTGTGCCTAAGAACAGCTGGAAACCCAATTGGAGACAAGTTTGGGTGAGTGATATGGGTACGAACAAAGCTGAAGTGGCCGTGGGCGACTATGAGAATGAGTAAGCAGAGTGTAGGACGGCAGGTGCCCCTGTTCTCTGCCATGGCAGGCCACACCTGGGGTCTGTGGTCAGCACTGGGCATCCCATCATAAGGGGAAGTGGTAAGTGGAACTTGTGCAGGAGTGGTGTGTGTAGAAGGAAGGTTGAAGGGATTCAACACATGTCATTAAGAAACAGCTGAAGGAAAGTGATATTCTTTCAGACTCTACAGAGGACCTGGTCTCCCATCAACAGATGCTGGAAAGGGCTGCTGCATTACTGCTAGTAATGAATATACAGGGTCAGGGGGAAAGTAGGTTTACAATTGTGAGTATGGAAAATAATACAGTAATTAATAAATAATAATACAAGAATAAACTCTGTGTTTTGTGTACTCACAACTGTAAACCTACTTTTCCTCCACCCTGTATTAGCTCACATTGATTCGATGCTTACTCGGTGCAAGCTCTATCCTAAGTATTTACACATAATTCTCAAATTACCTGACAAGGTACACACCACGATGATCATCTTTTTATAGATGAGGGAACTACTAATGTATCATGATTTGTGAGGTTCATTGCTAGGTAATTCAAGGGAAAGTGGTGCTTTGTCACCATGAGGCAGGTATGGTAGAGAATGAGATATTGCGGCTCTCCAGACAGGGTGGGAGCGGGTGGAGGGAGGGGAAGAAAAATAACATATATTGAACATCTGCCATATGCTGGACTTGGCTTGGGAGCTTCCCATGTATTGTTTCAGTTAATCCTCACAACTATTGTGTGAGACAGGAATTATTATCTCCATTTCACAGATGAGAAAACCGAGGCCCAGGGATATTAAATAAATCCTCTGAATACAAGTATTTTTGGCTCTCAAGTCCATTGTCGCTGCTACTTCGAACAAAGGTGATGGTGCACAGGTTGTCCTGGGGCACAGGCAACAACAGGCTGGCTCCTGCTATACACTCCCGTTTCAGCCTGAATTCACAAGTTGCAAGCGTTTTATTTATGCTTGTCTTTCCCACTGGACTGCAAGGTGCTTGTCAGCGGAGGCCACACCTATTTTGTTCAGCCATGTATTCTTAGTGCTGAGGGATATCTGAAAGAATGAATGAATACTAGTAGAAGTCCTTTGTTATGACAGGGGATGTTAAAAAGAGGAAATTAATCTCCTAGTAGATGTTGGAGAAAGTTTCTTGTATTAGATTAGGGATGAATTATTAGTGGTTCTCTCTTCTTAGCACAGCTTCCAAATCACCTGACTTTTATAAAATCCTGGGATTCCTAGGCCTACATTGGGCCCCTAGAATCAGACTTTCCAGGTGCAGAGCCTGGGTCTCTGTATCTTGTGTTGCTACTTGGCCAGGTTAAGAAGCCATCATGAATGCAACTGAGTTTGGGGTTCTCTGACTTCACACCAGGTGTTCCCTGGGCTCTCGGACACCCCTTGCCATGTCCTGCTGCCTTCTCTGCCTGCTGAGCTTTGAGGCCAGGCCACGAGTGTGCCTGGAGCACAGGTGGAGGCCTGGTGCTGAGTCAAGCAGGGGATCTTATCAGCTGAGTGTTTACCAAGCAAAGTTCAGCCAGGGCAGTGCTGCAGATCCGGGTTTTATAGATACCCAGGCTTCCGGGCCCTTATCGGTGGATGATAATGAATTCCCACGTGTGAGTCCTACAGGCCAGTGCTACATGTCTGGGTAGGCAGATTGTCACTGCCCAGTGATGGCTGCTTTTGTCTTGCTCTGACAGGATAGAAAGAACCCTATGGTCTTGTGCCACACTTTGGTTTCCTGGCTTTGATGACAAAAGGCAAAGGGAACAAGCCTGGATGCCCCTGGGCACATGGATCACCATGGGGTACTTGTCATGTGTCCTG
This sequence comes from Desmodus rotundus, assembly GCF_022682495.2. NCBI lineage: Eukaryota > Metazoa > Chordata > Mammalia > Chiroptera > Phyllostomidae > Desmodus > Desmodus rotundus. The sequence goes on along the minus strand of NC_071391.1, from coordinate 81,792,786 downwards.
GGAGCCATGGGGAGCATCGGAACCATTCACTTCAGCCCATGCAAAGGTCTGGGAGATGCAAAGGGAAGAGGAATGGCAGATAGCACATTTTAACTTATCATCCAATCAATTAATTAACAAGTAACTTACTAAGCTTATTATGAACATACTACTTGGGAAGGTATAGAGAAATAAAGTACCATATCTGACCTTGAGAAATTTATAATCTAGTTAGGGGCATCAGAAATTTATACCAAAAAGATAACATTATTAAATAGTAGACTAAAAATTAATTGAATGCTTACTCTGTATCTGATTTTATACTAAGCATATACTATGCTACCCATTAACTTATGTCAGTGACTCCTTATAGCATTCCTTTAATAAGATATTATTGCAGATTAGGAGGCACAGAGAGGTATAGTCACTTGCCCAGGACCTCACAGCTACTATGTCACAGGGGAAGGTTTAGAGGCCTGTGCAATCTCAGAGTTCCTGCTCTGACTGTCGCCCTGTACTGCCCCCTATGGTGTATACTAACCAGGTCTGGCAGTGTTTGAGTGACAGTAGGATAAAACAAATCTCTTTGGGCTGCTGGGGTGGTCCAGGAAGGTCGCCCTAACCTAGGGTTAGGAAGAATTAAGAGGTTAAGAAAAGTGAGAGGAAATCCTGACCATGGGAAATCCCAAGTAAAGATGAGGAGGTGAGACAGGCAAAGAACATGTAGAGAAGTCTAGATAGGCCTTCAGGCTGGAGTCAGAGTTCATGTCATATTTAGTGTGCAATGTGGTTGGAAAAATGGGTTGAGATCACCCTGTGAGGAACGTTCAATTCTAGACTAAGGAGCTTGTCCTTAATTGCCTGGGTAGAGGAGAGCCATAGAGGGTTGGGGGTAGGAGAAATACTGGGAGAAATATTCTAGGAAGTCTCACATGCTCATATACAACTTAGGTGAGCAGGCAGTCCCTTGAGGAGAGCAGGCACTTTGAGGTGGGGACTTGTCCGAGGAGGGAGATGAGCCCCAGTGACAATGCTTTCCACAGCCACAGCTCCAGAACAAGCCCCGGCCCCACCCCGGCCATACCAGGGTGTCCGTGTAAAGGAGCCAGTGAAGGAACTGCTGAGGAGGAAACGCGGCCATGCCAGCAGCGGGGCGGCGGTCACACCCACAGCGGTGAGACCACAGGGAGAGTGTGTGTATGGGGAGGGTGTTGGGCAGGAATGTACTTCCCCGCCCCATGGGATGCTCACTGGGGCACAAAGGCCACGCCTTGCCGTGGTTATGGCTGTTGCAGAATGGACTTGGGGTAGAACAAATTGGTGATTCCTTAAAGAGGGATGAGGGATGTGGGCTGGTGTGGCCACTGAGCAAAGCCATTGGGGCTGCTGCCAGGGCCTGGGTGAGTAAATGACTTGCACATCCTGTTGTGAGTTGGAAACCCCGAGGAAGAGGACAATAGCAGTCCCCTAAGTGCACAGCCTTCTTGCTCAGTGGAAGCAGGAATCCCTCAAAAGTGGAAGTGGTGGTGGTTAAGGATGGGGTGGGTGTTTTGTTCTAACAAGGCCCCCCATTCTCTCCTGCTCTGGGGCCCTCTGGGAAAATTTCCTGCAGGGGGCTAGTTGGAGATGGCTGAACACTGACCTTGGTCTTTTTCTCTCCCCCAGGTGGTGCTGCCCCATCAGCCCCTGGCCACATACACCACAGTGGGTAAGAGCTCCCCACAGCCTTGGGCTCCTCCAGGACTCTCACCCGGCTGGCGCCTGCAGCTCTGCAATTTCCTTCTTTCCACAGGTCCTTCCTGCCTTGACATGGAGGTCTCTGCCTCCACAGTGACAGAGGAGGGGGCCCTGTGTGCTGGCTGGCTCTCTCAGCCTGCTCCTGCCACCCTCCAGCCCCTGGCCCCCTGGACACCCTACACTGAGTATGTGTCCCATGAAGCTGTCAGCTGCCCTTACTCGGCTGACATGTATGTGCAGCCAGTGTGCCCCAGCTACACGGTTGTGGGGCCCTCCTCCGTGCTGACCTACGCCTCCCAGCCACTGATCACTAATGTCACGGTATGTCACACAAGGCAGAGCTGCACCAACTCATGCCTAGGGCACCCTTTTAGAACATGGGTGGCTTCCCAACTCCCAGTCTTCCTTGCTCTTGATTCCCAGAATAATTAGGTCATCTAAGTTCACCTTGTCCTCCTGGAAGGACTGCTGTTATTCCCATTGGTCTAAAATATCTTCCACAAAGAAGGCTCCTGGCCTCCCTTGCCATGCCTAATGCTCCTTGGGGTTGAGGCATTCTGCTTCTCTGTCCTAAAGCATCCCTGGGGCCCTGTGAGCAGTGAATCTGGGTTACAAGTCTAAGTTTTTAGTAAATGGGGTACCACGTGAGATCTCAGGGGGTCTCCTGCCAGAGTTAGACTTTTATTTCTATTCAGATAAGTTAATGGATGATCATTCCCTTAACAATGGGATTTACCAGAGACTTCTAGGCTGAGCAACAGGGGATACGCAATTTTAGAAAACTGTACTTTTGATGGAGTCTGACCCACATGCAGGGTTATTTTTTGAGTTATGCCTCTAGTATCAGATTGTTTGGGTTCAAATTCTTGCCTCTTCACTTCCTGGCTGTGTGACCCTGGGCTAAGTGACTCCATTTCTCTGAGCCTTGTTGTCTTCATCTATAAAATGGGACTCCTAACAAGAGAGTTGATGTCAGGATCAATGGAATGATGCATGTAGAGGTCTCAGCATAGTTTCTGGCATAGAGAAAGCACTCAATAAGTGCTAGTTATTATAATTATCTCAAATCAACTAACAATTTTAACCAAAGGCTGCTTTCAAGTGCCAAATGGAGAGGAATGGCCTGCTCCCCCAGGAATGAAGAAGGAAGAGAAATAGTTTAATGTGAATGGTATCTGTTTGATTAAAGAAATGGGAATTCCTTGAGTGTTCAGAGGACAAAAGGCCTATGGTTATAGCTATGTTCAGCTTTAGTCCAAGGAAAACTGGGAGGTGGACTTGAGGCCTCATGAGCAGTTGCAGAGCCCAGCCTTGATGGTGGAGCTTGCTTTAGTTCTCTAAGACCCCTTCCTTTCCCTCAAGGGCTCAGTGTTATCCTGATGTTCCCCTGCCCTTTGAGCATCATCCAGGCATGGCCTGCAGGAACCCTCCCACCCCATGCCTATCTGGCCACCCAGCATACAGGGGCCTGCATGATGCTGGACAGAAAGGAGTTAATTCAACACCTCTTCCAGGCAGCTAACTCATTTCCATAACAGGGGGCCTGGGCTGGGGATGGGGGACTTAATGGCTCCCAACCATTTCATGACCAAGGATTCCTTTCATTATTTATCCTTTCATCATTCCCACCTCCTGCTTTGAAAGTTTCTGTGTATCAAACAAACTATATTTACCAAGTAATAATTTATTTGTTTTACCATTTTGTAAATTGACTCATCAAAGCTGGTAAGAGCTACCCTGTGGGCACTCCCGATCAGCAGGGGATAAGATGAATCATGGCCCTGGGTTGATGTCATTCTATCCCTGAGCAAAGAAACATGCAGTTGCAATTGACCTACACAGGTGTAAAATGAAAAAAAATATGGGTTTCCATTTGGATTTTTGAAATATTGGAAATAATAAGGCATTGTTAGGAAGCTGAAGGCCTATAAGACACTTTGCAGCTCCCTCATTCCATAGGAGAAAACCCTTTAGCTTTGCTACTTAATCTGTGGTCCCTGGACCAGACACATTGGCATCATCTGAGATCTGATTAGACATGTAGAATCCAGGCCCCGCCCCTGACCTCCTGTACTGGAATCTTTGTTGTAACAAGGTCCCCAGGTCATTGAAATAAGCTCTTCCTAAATAACTAATAGTTTAGTCTCAAGACATGGTGGCAACTGGAGAGAAATATGACAGGGAGGGTAGGGGTGGTAGGGGCACACTTGGGCCCCTGATGCATCATTCCATGCAGAAACTTTCCTCTTCTATCTGCTTCCTCAACAGTGGGAGATAGTAAATGCGTGGGCCCCATCTCTCTCGAAGGCTTGGCCTGTGGTTTGCAGGGTGGTCGCTATGTGAGAGGCATTGTCTTAGAGTACCTGGGAGCATGGCTCTGACCTTTGTAGGTCGCTGCAGTGGCCATAGGGGCCCAGCTCAGAGACAGAGGATGCTGAGGTCGTGGAAGGTAAGTGGAGCTGTGTTGTTGGCCCAAGGGGCCCTCAGAATGCTGAAGGTGCTGTGTGCAGCCAGGATTGTCTTTATCTCTGGTCGGGACTGTGGCCACCTTTGTGACACAGCTACTGTGCTATGTGATAGTCTTATTGTTAGTATTTTCATTGATTTTAAGGTGCATATCCCCATTGTTAGCATTTTAATATCTCTGAAATTGGGATGAATTTTATAGTCAATGAAATTAGCTTCAGATGTGGAAGTGGCATGAGCAAAGATGTAGAGCTGGTGAGTCAGAGTCAGGGACACAGAAGTGTACCTGGCTTCTCCCTGCAGGGAGACCTTGAGTAGGTGGAGATGGATACCCCTGGAGTGAGACAGCAAGAAAGAGCCTAGTTAGGGGAAATAGAGATCCTCTAGAGGACAAGGGTGGGCAGTGAATACTCCAGGGCTGCTAACCCTCAGTCCTGTGTCTGCCCCATCACAGACAAGAAGCGCCACCACACCCACAGTGGGGCCCCAACTGGAGGGTCCAGAGCACCAGGCACCTCTCACCTACTTCCCATGGCCTCAGCCCCTGTCCACGCTGCCCACGTCCACCCTGCAGTACCAGCCTCCGGCCCCAGCTCTGTCCGGGCCCCAGTTTGTCCAGCTCCCCATCTCGATCCCTGAGCCAGTCCTTCAGGACATGGAAGACCCCAGAAGAGCCATCAGTTCCCTGACCATCGACAAGCTGCTTTTGGAGGAAGAGGATGGTGATGGGTACGCGCTCAACCACACGCTGTCGGTGGAAGGCTTTTAGGGCTGGTCTTACCTAAGAATCCTGGTCTCTGAAACTGGGATTGAACCTCAGATCTATGTCTGTATGGAGAAAAAACACACTTTTTATACCAAACTAGAATTGTAGACCGACATCCTTCCTTCTTCCCTTGCTCCCTTCTTCTTTCTTTCTCCTCCCTCCCTCCTTTGTTTCCCTCCTTTCCTTCCTTTCTCTCTGCCTCTCCTTTTCTCACTCGCATTTATGTTCCTTTTGAGGAAAGGAGTTATAGAGATTTTAGAGATAATACCGGATGGCAAGTGTTGCATATCTATTGTCTAGGTGCTTTCATTTCTGCCATGTTTCATTCCTGGGGAAGGCCCCTTCTCTGGAGCACCCACTGCTTCACTGGAGTAGCAGCCCTGCTGAGCTGTCTTTAGCTGAGCCAATGATGCCCTGCCCTCTGTCATTTTGAGATGTATGGGGTGTCCTGTGGGAAAACTGGCCCCGCCAGCACCTTCAAGGGCAGACTCAATGCCACAGTTCTTGAGCTGTCAGTTCTCAGAGTTGCTCCTTTGTTTGCCATTCTCAGTGTTGTCCTGATTTATAGCCTAGGCAGCAGAGTCTCAAGGTCTGGGGTTCAGGGGAGTGGGGGAGAAAAAGGAACACCAGAGTGGAGGATTGGGGTACAGTCAAAGGGACAGAGGGATGGGTACATGGTATGTGTATATGGAGTGTGTTTATATGGTGGGAGGGGGACTGTACGGGGAGGGGAAGGTTGGATTTTATAAGATAGTAGGAAAATGGAGTAATGATTTAGCTCCAGATTCGTTGATTGTTAAGGAGGATAAACTTAAGAAAAATTGCCTTAGCAGGTGGTTTTGCTACTCTCTTTGACGATACTTGCAAAGAAAGCTCAGCTCTAATAAAGAGGATGATGGATGTGTTTGCTGTTTCTTCCCATGTCCAGACCCCTGTGGTGCTGTGTGGAGGCCAAGACCCACTGAAGCACCCTGTGCCTGGGTCCTTGGTCAGTGCTGTCACATGTGCTTGTATCGTGTTTTAAAATCCTTCATAAGCCACCATTATGTGGAGCCAGGTCTTCCCCAAGCACCGTACTTCCTAGGAACCTTGGGAGGCTCAGCCAGAAGTACTATTAGATTGCTTTTCCTTCTTTGCTTCCTTGCTTCCTTCCTTCCTCTCTCCTTCCCTCCATCCCTTCCTTCCTTTCTTTTTCTTTTTCTTTTTTTGTCTGGAGGAATATAAGATTTGCAGGGGTCTTGGAACAGTTGTCACTGGGAGTGCTGAGCTCCTGAGTGTGGCTGTGTGGTTTGGGAATTGGCATATCTGTCTGCTAATGACATCATTATTAAGCAGACACACTAGTTGGTGGAATATGTGTAGAAGTAATGGCCTTTTCCAAGAAATGATGGTTCCTTTGACACTTTTTTTTTTTTTTTGCTTTTTAAAATAAAAACTCTGGAGAAAGTTGCCTTAAATTTTTTTTTTCTGGTTTGGATTTATTTTGACTCAAATTTCTCAGTATCAGACTAAAATCCTAATACAAATATCTTGAATTATTTTTATTCAGACTTAATTTTTAAATGTAAAAACTTAAGACAGCATTTTAGATAAATGATTTCCATCTTTGTTGCTAGTGATGCTGAGTAGGCCCTGGTGATGATTGAAAGCCCTGGTTTCATTCTGGCCAGGTTGCTCAGTTGGTTGGAGCGCCGTCCCATATATTTATAGAATTTGGGTTTGATTCCCCATCAGGGCACGTATGTAGGTTACAGGTTTGATCACTGTTTGGGTGTGTAAAGGAGGCAACTAACCAAACGATGTTTCTCTGTCACATCAATGTTTCTCTCTGTCTCTTTCTTCCTCTCTCTCTAAAATTGATAAACATATCCTCTGGTGAAGATTTAAAAAAAACAAAACCCTGGCTTCTTGTAAAAAACACTATGTAAATTTCTCACCTTACTTTTGAGGATTTGATAGGGCTCAGAAACAATCTCCATAAGAGCATGTAAATTGGCAAGAACTGGCAAAGAAATAAAGTATTTTACATGTTTGCTAACATTTAAATGGTGTTTTTTTCCCCTTTTTATCTTGAGGTAAAACGTTTTGGTTGCAGTAGTCACCTAGGTTTCTTCCTTTTTTTTTTTTTTTTTTTGCTAAGATGGGAACACTTTCAATAAAGACTTGGTCAGACTTTTCTGTGCCGAAGTATTTTATTATCAAATTAACCCCCCTTAGCTTGTAGTCCCATGTCTGGCAGTGTCATTATAGGAAGGAGTTTACAGCAGTCTTGTTGATTTTGCAACTAAATCTGCTGTAAGGGAAGATAACATCAGCCTCACTGTTCCTTTAGCCCCTTTCTCCCAAGCAGAACGGATGAGGCCAGTAGGTGGGTCTCTAGGAGAGCAGTGGTCTAAGGAGAGGAAGGAAAATTTTTAACCCTATTTTTCTTCCTATTAGTCATGTACATGGGGGACTTCTCATGATCCCAGGTGTCCTGGAAGAAGTTCAACCATTGACATTTCCACAGCAGGCTCGAAAAGCCCATCGGTCAGAACCTGAGGGCCTATGACAGGATGCAGACACTATGTCCAAAGGAAGCCATCTCTTAGGGCCACACATCTCATGCAATGGAAATTCAAGAAGCCAGCCAGTCCCCTGTAACGCCAATCCTTGGACTGAATAATGATTTGGAAGGGCCTCCTTTCCTGGTGGTTTTTACTGAGAGCTTCTGTGTTCACTGCCTTTATTGTTAATCTTTACTAGGTAATTATTATTATTAAAATCCATCTTATTCTTCCATAGCTCTTGTTTTCAGATTTTTGGGGATAATATTACATCTAGTCATTTAGCTCACTTTAGATGATCAGAATTGTCTTTTTTTGCTTATTCTCCATATTGATCATAATTCAGAAAAAAGACATGGAAGAAAAGGGATTTGAGATTCCTGTCCCCCTCAGCTTTATTGAGGCTCAACTGTAAGACCTTTTAAAAATGTGAAGGAAGTGTGAATACCTTGATCAGCAACTTGAGAGGAGTGACTGGTTTGGCGTAGATTGGTGCTTTGCCAGACACTAGTCCCTGAGTCTGTCCATTTCCAGCATGGAATAGGGGAGCAAGAAGGAGATGAGCATGTGGTGAGACGAAGAAGATGGACATCTACTGAAGAATGAAATCACACCAAGTGACTCAAATTCTCTGAACATTAGTCTGCACCCATGTCCAGTGGAAGTTTGAAGACATATGCTGAAGCTCAACATGATTTTCTTGGAATCATAAATCATAGATAACTTATTTAATTTTAATGTGCTTCACTTGTGGGTCAAACATGAGGTACTCAATAATTCCTCATTGAATTGAATTGATTTAAGAGGTTCTCTGTTACATTCATTCCATTTAGGAAACACTGATATGGATGATTGCAATTGGTTATACTGATATCTCCTTTACTAGACTTATAGATACATGATGCTTTTCTGAAGGTTTTTTTTTTTTTTTTCCTGAGTGTTTGTTCATGTAGAAAACTTTCATAATGGATGTTCTTAGTTTAATTGTCAGTTCTTTCATCTATAGCTATGGCTGCTGTGTAAGAGCTTTAATTCATTTTAATTAAAAATTGTTTAAAAGGTAAGAACACAAGAGATTTATCTTCTTTTTTAAATTAAATTTAATTTTTTTTATTCAGTTACAATTGTCTGCATTTTCTCCCCATCCCTCCACCCCACCCCAGCCAAACCCACCTCCTTCCCCCACCTCAACCCTCCCTTTTGATTTTGTCCTTGTGTCCTTTATAGTAGCTCCTATAGACCCCTCTCCCCACTATCCCCTCCCCTCTTCCCTCTGGCTATTGTTACATTGTTCTTAATTACACATTTTAATTGTACAATATAGTATTGTTATCTATAGGCACAATGTTGTACATCAGATTTCTAGAACTTACTCATCTTGCATAACTGAAATTTTATACCTGTTGCCTAGTACCCCATACCCCCAGCCTTTGGTCCTCAACATTCTATTCTTTGCTTCTTTGAGTTTGACTATTTCAGATGCCTCACATAATTAGAATCATGTAGTTTTTGTCCTTCTGTGAATAGCTTATTTCACAGAATGTCATCAATGCATACAGAAAAATATGGTATCTGCATACAATGAAATATTATTCAGCCTTAATAAAGGAAATTCTTCAATATGTGACAACATCTATGAATCTTGAGAAGAAGTTCATTTATTCATTGAACATATATTATTGAGCACCAACTCTGGGCTAGATAGGCATCATGAATTATTACAGATTTCTGCTTCAAAATAGTTTTCTGTCTCAATGACCTTTATTTTTAGTATGTGTTAATTCTTAACACAAGTATACTTATTTACTTATAAATTGTATCCCTGAACTACTCCATGAATAAAATATCCATTATAAAACAGTCATAATAATAGAAATTAAAAAATATGAAGTATAACATAGATAATATTTTAACTATTTCATTTATTAATAATAGAAAAATACTTTGACCTTATTATCTATAAATAATATTTAGAAGGAGGAAAGTTATCAAATATATCTAATTGCTTTAAAAAATATACCAATTTGAAGATTTGGGTTTAAGTTCAATTCATATCAGTACTCTAAATGGTTGTTGACATTACTGAAAAAGAGGCAACCCAAAGCCATTTAGATACAAATAAAAATAGTGTATTGTTGTTTGCGCTAAATATTATAAGAATCATTTTAAAATTTCTTCCATCAGTTATGCAAAGGTTGTATTTTAAAGTTTGGCTAATAAATTTGTATTTTAGCTGATGTCAACTATTCTTGCAACTGATTGAATGTGTTGCCTTTTTATATTTTTAACACATTGAGTTAAAGGCATTCAAATGGTTTATTTAGAAAAATTTTAAACAATCTAACAAAATATTCTACTACTTTTTAAGAGAACAGTGTGAAGATATGAGAGGTTTTATGGGTGACACAGACCTATATTGTCTTCGGCAAAAACATCACAGAGTGACAGAAACATTCCCAAACATCCATTGAACTACTTTTTAAATGTTTTGTCCATTGCATGGGTTTCTAAAAGCATCATTAAAATGTTGTCTTTATCTTGATGAGCCAGATTAAATGCAAATTGTGTTTATTACTTAAAAAATATCTGGAGCCTTCCCTGACCAGTGTGGCTCAGTTGGCTGAGTGTCATCCCGCAAAGCTAAATGTCGCTGGTTTGATTTCCTGTCAGGGCACATGCCTTGGTTGTGGGTTTGGAGGGACAGGGGACAGGGCACATACAAGAGGCAACCGATTGATGTTTCTCTCTCTCATTGATATTTCTCTCTTTCTCTTTCTTCTTGCTTTCCCCTCTCTCTAAAAATAAATAAATACAATGTATAAAAAATATCTGGAGCCCTGGCCAGGTGGCTCGGTTGGAGCATTGTCTGTACACCAAGACAGTGTCGGGTTTGACCCCGGATCATGGCAAGTACCGGAGGCAGCTGATAGATGTTTCTCTCTCTCTGTCAATCTCTCTCTCTCTCTCTCTCTCTCTCTCTCTCTCTCTCTCGACCCCGCTCTGTCTCTAAAATCAGTAAACAAACATATATATCCTCGGGGAAGGATGTAAAAATATATATCTGGAGGTAACATTTTTCCATAGTTAACGTACAAAACAAAAAAGATCAGCAAAAGTAATATGATATTTGTATTTTTAAAAAATACATAATTTATTTTTAAGTTTGATAGTTCTTTGAGATCTTTTACCATGAGAAAGTCATGGTAAGTCATTCTCTTACCATTATAAAGATGGTATCATTTAAAGATATGGTGCCTATAAAATTAATCACACTTATAGTCATCCTGTAAACCGCAGTATGTTGGAAGTCAATGAACTGACAGAGTGCATCATCATCATCACCCCTCCTCCTGTGAGTAACTCGTCCTGGGGGCGCTCCCAGAACTGGAGATCATACGTGACCAAGGTAGCCCACATTACTGTGACCAGTTCGTCCTGGTTTGCCTGGGACGTTATGGATTTGACATTAAAAGTCCTGAATTCCATCCTTCAATCAGGGGCCAACTAGTAGCCTGGGATATACAGCCATTACACGCCTCCCTAGAATTAAAGTCAAGTTTTCATAAATGGTTTTCTTTCTCCAACCTGGTCCTAAATGACAGCTATATTAATATGATAATGTGAACTCATCTGGGAAAATCTTAAGAGAAAGTAAATAGGGTTTTTTATTTTATATGTATTTTTAGCTTTACTGAGATATAATTGGCATATGTTTTTTGAGAAGAGAAATTTTGTTTATTTTTTAGTTGAAGTGTAGTTAGTATACAATATTATGTTATATTAGTTTCAAGTGCACCATAGAGTGATTTGATATTTTTATACCTTACAGTGTCATCCCCCACTAATTCCAGTAATCATCTGTCTTTGTGCAAACTTACCACAAAACTACTGACATTACCCTTCACCTTTTCACCCCTCACCCCTCATATATTCTTATTTAATTTTAAGGGGTACAGTGTATTGATTTGATACATTTATATATTACAAAATGATTTACTGCTGTTCCTAGCTAACACCTCCATCACATCACATAATTATCATTTATTTTTTTGTGTGTGGAGAATATTTAAGATTTACTCATTTGGCAATTATGAAGTGTGTAATACAGCATTATTAACTATAATCACCATGCTATACATTAGATTTTCCAGAACTCATTTGTCTCATAACTGGAAGTTTGTATGCTTTGTCTACCCTGCTAACCACCATTCTGGTCTCTGTTTCTCTGAGTTTGGCTTTTTTTAGATTTCACACATAAGTGATAGCACACAGTACTCAAACTCTTTTCACAAGGTCAAGGTGTCATCTTCTCCCCTGCAATTCAATTAGGTGGGAAACTGTAAGAGCAGTTCTGAACCTTGACTCCACATTAAAATCACTTGGGGAGCTTTAAGTGTCCCTGTGTCCAGATCACGCCTTAGACCAATTAACACGGAATTGCTAGGAGTGGGAACCAGGCATTAGGAGTCTTTAAAGCTCTCCACATGACTTCAAAGTGCAACCAAAGCTGAGAATCAGGGCTCGTCGACCCTTCCCCCTCCAGTGGTATTGGGATTGTTGTCCGGTCTGAATGCTGAAAGAGATCTCAGATGCAACTTGTATGTGCCACATAAAATTGATGCTCTTTTATTTAATTATAGTTGTTTTCCTATCAAACCAGAGTTACAGTATTGGCATAATCTCATCATTAGAAAGTGCAAGTCCAATGGCCTTAGCAGTCACTAGAGGCAACCTCTAGAGTGGCTATCCTCAATCGAGAGATAGCAGGTAAAGTTATTTTAGATGCTCATTATCTGACAGCAGGAGGATTTTCTTTTAATGTGTGCACACCCATAAGCAAATGCAAGAATGAAACATAAAGGAAATAGAATGTTGGAGATTTCCCCCCCTTAGTTTCAGCTGAGTGCTTTCAGCTGAAGTACTTTCAAACCTTAGTAATGAACTGATGTATTCAAATACGGAGCAGGTTGGGCCAGCCGAAAAGAAAACGGAGACAGAAGCTATGGTGGGCTCCTCCGTTTAAGTCTTTGCTGTGGTCAGCTCAGGGGCCTCCCTGGGCAGCAGCTTTGTGACATTCAAGACAAATCAAACTGTAAAGAATGAAGAATGTAGGACTGAGAAATCTGCTTATTGCAATAATAGGGATTAACTAAGTCATAAGTGATGGCCTTATTTGGTGTCCATATTTCAGTGGACGAAGATTTTGACGTCTGGAAGGCCTGAGAGAACTGAAGGGCTTGGCTCCCAAGAGCCTAAGGAAGGTTGTCACCTATGTCTGGTAAATAAGACTGGAGACCCATGCTTCATTTACCACATGCACTAGCGTTCAGTGTTGGGTGCCGTCAGGGAATTCGAAGAAAAGTCAGGCAAAGCCCTGGCCAAAAGAAACTAGGAGTTAGTAGGGAAAATGGAGGGTTACAATGCAGTAAAGTAAGTAGAGTGGTAGATATAAACACAGGTGCTTTACCTGGCTCACATTTGCTAATGAAGGTGTTACCACTATCTCAGTTAATGCTCTCAAAAGGCAAATAAGGAATGCACCATTAAAATTCCCATTTGTAAGGGGAAGAAATAGTTAATGGCCATGCTGGTGTTCACATTTTTTTTTAAGTACAGTTAACATTCAATATTATATTAGTTTCAGGTGTACAGCATAGTGGTTAGACATTTCTATAACTTATGTAAGTCTAGCAGCCACCCGACACCATACACAGTTATTACAATAATATTGACTGCATGTCCTATGCTGTATTTTACATCCCTGTGACCGTTCTGTAGCTGCCTAACCGCCAATGTACTTAACCCCTTCCCATTTTTCACCCTCCCCTCTGGCAACCATCAGTTTGTTCTCCGTTATCTACGAGTTTGTTTCTGTTTTGTTTGTTTGTTTACTTTGCTCTTTAGATTCCTCATAAAAGTGAAATCATATGGCATTTGTCTTTCTCAGTCTGACTTATTTTACTTAGCATAATACCCTTCAGGATTATCCATGTTTAAAATTTTATTCTTTTTTATGGTTGAAAAATATTTCATTGTATAGATGTACCATATCTTCTTTATCCATTTGCGTTTTGATTGTAGCATTTAATCTGTTTACATTTAATTATTGAACACCACTCTGGCCACCTCAGAATAACTTAGATTGTTCTTTTAACAAGCAAGGCTTTCTCTCTGGATTGAGTCACTTTCTGGGCCTGTGGGACTGAGTGACGCTGAGAGCCATCTTTCATTCTGGAGGTGGAAGATGGCTGAGGTACAACGTCTTCCCATCGTGTTTATAGCTAATATCGAAATTATATTAATTTTAAACATGTACAAAGGGCTACACTTTAATTCTAAAATTGCTTCTCATTCCTTTCCTTATATTGAGTTTTCTCTTTTATTCTGTTCAAGAGGAACAGCTTAAAACAAGTGCACACTTGGAATCTTTGCTGACTTTGCTCCTTTAGCAGTGAGCATGGAGGGTTAGTTGAGAAAAAAGCTTTATTCTCAGGAAAAGACTTGAATGATCATGTGATCCTATCATGTTTCAGTGCTGTGACAGCTGTGTGATTAGGGGAGTGACAATATTGTGTTGTACATGAGATGCCTGGTTTGCTTTCTGTCGTGGGAAGTAGAGACTAAAATATATACATTTCTCTAATTGAGTTGTTTAGAGGAATAACTAATGTCTCATATGATGTATTTACTTATTTTAAAAAGAGAACAGGAATGAGATGTCCCTGAACTGTACTTTTCTATCATTATAGGGTATTTAGGCATCACTGCATCTGAGTTATCAACATTGTCTCAAATGTTCTTACTGTAATTTATGTTCTTATATTTATGTATATACATTAAAACTGAAAAAAAATTTAAAGAATTTTCCTCAATATCTGTGCAAGATATATGTATAGCTTAAAATTACTTGTGACCTGAGGTTTGAATGTATGAGACCAGGGTATGTAACTCATATTTTAAGTGTACAAGATTGTGTGTATAATATATAAACATTAAAAATGGTTTATTGCAAAAAAATTAAATAGATTAATTACTGATAGGTATGTAGTCATTGCCATTTTATTCGTTGTTTTATTTTTTCTTAAAATTCTCTTTTATTTTATTTTATTTTTTTATGGTTGTTCAAATATAGTTGTCTTCATTTTCCCCCACCACATTCCCCCACCCCACCCATCCTTATCTCCCACCCTCCATCCTACCCCCCTTTGGCTTTGTCCATGGGTCCTTTATATTATGCTCCTTGACTACCCCTCTTCTTCTTTCCCTTATTATCCCTCTCCCCCCTCCCCTCTGGTTACTGTCAGTTTGTTCTTTACTTCAATGTCTCTGCTTGTATTTTGCTTGCTTGTTTGTTTTGTTGATTAGGTTCCACTTATAGGTGAGATCATATGGTATTTGTCTTTCACCACCTGGCTTATTTCACTTAGCGTAATGCTCTCCAGTTCCATCCATGCTGTCACAAAGGGTAGGAGCTCCTTCTTTCTTTCTGCTGAGTAGTATTCCATCGTGTAAATGTACCATAGTTTATTGATCCACTCATTTACTGATTGACACCTAGGTTGCTTCCAGCACTTGGCTGTTGTAAATTGTGCTGCTATGAACATTAGGGTACATAGGTTCTTTTGAATTAGTGTTTCAGGATTAGGGTATAAGAATCCTAAATCCCAGCAGTGGAATTGTTGGGTCAAAAAGCAATTCCATTTTTTTGTTTTCTGAGGAAATTCCATACTGTGTTCCATAGTGGCTGCACCAGTCTGCATTCCCACCAACAATGTATTAGGGTTCCCTTTTCTCCACAACCTCACCAGATCTTATTATTTGTTGATTTGTTTATGATGGCCATTCTGATCTGTGTGAAGTGGTATCTCATTGTAGTTTTCATTTGCATGTCTCTGATGGCTAGTGATGCTGAGCATCCTTTCATATGTCTCTGGGCCCTCTGTATGTCCTTCCTGGAGAAGTGTCTGTTCAGGTCCTTTGCCCATTTTTTAATTGGATTGTTTGTCTTCCTGGAGTGGAGTCAGGTGAGTTCTTTATATATTTTGGAGATCAAACCCTTGTCTGAGATATCATTTGCAAATACATTTTCCCATACAGTTGGTTCCTTTGTCGCCATGAGATCTAGAATCCAGATAGTGGTGTTTTTTCTTAAAATCATAACATGTTCTCTAGTAGTCCCATGGTATCTCAAACTTTCATCTCATGTCATGGTGCTGATTATTTATGTACTAATTTCCAAACCCTGTGGTTTTTACTACTAGTTGAGGTAATATCATTTTGGACCTATAACATACACATACAATAGATGAATGGGTGTAGATATACACAATTAGATATATTAAATGGGTTACACAGATTGTAGCTGAAATTCTCACCATTTTGTACTTTTGTAGTGTCTATGCAGCTTTGACTTCAAGTGACCTGCAGCCAATGGGTGGGTAGGCAGAGGCAGTGGCACATGTGCTGAGGCTATTCCTCAAGTATGTGGATTCTGAAAGTTGCCATTAAGATCCTGAGCCTGTCTTGCCACCTGTGGGCTCAGATTTTTTATTTTTCTCTATTAGTCAAAGGGAGTATCATTTGACCTTTTTTTAGGGTAAGGCATTCTGAGGATTAGTAGATGGTGGCTGCAAAGCATTCAATGCAAGCTGATGTGCTTTTCAAAATCAAGGGACATGATGGTGGTAGCTTTATTTCCATCATGCTTTGTTTTGGGCATTCCTTTGATATTTCATTCATCCATTTGACAAATGCTTTATGAGTTAAATTCTGCAACTCTTTCTTGACACTGTCTACCTGGTGATAGCATCAGATCCCATGGATTAAGGGCTCAGTCCCAGGAGACAACCCCTGCGCACTCTTCACATGCCAATTGCAAGTTCAGGTTGTCATCTGTGCTTCTGACTGACTGGCTGTAGATTGGAGGTTCCAACGACATCCTCCTTGGATTTAATTTGCTAGCGCAGCTCACAGAACTCAGAGAAACATTTGACTTAACAGCCAGATGGAAGAGAAGCACAGGGCAAAGGAATGGGGAAAGGCCCTGGAGCTTCCATGCTTTCTCCTAACGAGTCTGCGCCACTCCCCAAATCTGTGTTCATCAACCATGAAGTTCTCTGAAATGTGTCCCCACCTTCTTTTTGGGTTTTTATAGTGGCTTCATGACATCTGCACAAATGATTAAATCATGTCCAGTGGTGATAGATTCAACTGCCAGCCCCTCTCCTCTTCCCCAGAGGTTGGGGGGTGGGGCGAGTGAAAGGTGGGACTGGCAGCTCCAACCCTCTAATCACATGGTTGACTCCCCTGGCAACCAGCTCCATCTTCTGGTTACTTTGGGGCTTTCCAAAAGTCACTTCATTAACATAACAATAGATACCTTTCCACACTCAGCTCTCTTCGCTTGGGAAATTCCAAGGTTTTTAGGAGCTCCTTGCTGGTAATTGGAAGAAGACCAAATATATATTTTCCTTATTATTAATCACAGTATCAGAGAGGGCAGCTAGTGCCAGCCAGCCCTGGTGCTGGAATACTTTCCAAATAAAGAATTTGTTGCCTTACTTATCCTGACATATTTAATACAAATCAGAATATTTGAGGGGTTAAAATGAAATGTATTAAATATTTTGGTCAATTTCAGCCCAATATTTTGTTCTGGTAAATTACTTATTAAAGTCTCCAAATCTGTATTCTTGTTTAGAAATGCCTTTCAGAAGAAGGAAAAATGTGATCAATCTAAAGTATTTACAGAGATAATTTGAAATAGGTATTTCTCTCTATTGTGAAAGAGATTCTTTTTTGTTTTTCAAATGACTTAGACTTACATGTCCATGTTCCCCCTTTAAACAGAGATCCACAAGCCATTTGACTACAAAGAATCCCTTCTGCACAAGCCCATAGAGTCCAAGGGGGAAAGGTGTGCAAAAAAAAAAAAAGTAAATGCTATGGCCAACCTGGATTTCTAGAGGCATGCCTTTCTTCTGCTTAGGGAAATAAGTCAGGATTTTTCAGAGTTGCAGCATTTGGTCCTATCCTGAAGACAAGGAGGCAGACAGGGGACACTTGTGATGCTGAAGGGGCTTTTGAGCTGACCTGCCAGTTCACTGCAAAGTCCCAGGGACAAGTTCAGGCTGCTCTGCATTTGCTGCTGTGTTCCATGTCCAAGTCTTGACTAGATGCACGTTTGCAATGGAGTGTCGTGAGCAAGGGAGCATCCCTGAAAGGAATTACTCATTCATGTTTGCTTCTTTTCACGATGCCGGGTTTATTAGGGGAGACCTCCTCAATAAGCCAATAGAGTCACACGCATGCAGGTTACACAGAGAGGGGGAGCTGACACCCTAGAGGCAAGTAGAGTGAACATCCTCTTGGAAGCTGGGTCACTGGTGCCATCCACAGATGGAGAAGCAGGCAACGGTCTCAAGCCAGGAGGCTGCAGTGGCAGCACACATCTGGTGGAGTGGAAGTCCTGCAGGGCTCCGAGAACGACCCATGGTACAGCCAAACTTGAAAGCTCCAGCATTGAATGGTCAGAGCTCTAAGTTCTTGGAGCCCACAATGGGCAGAGGTCTCACTAATATCCATGTCCAGATGCAGTCCTTATCCCGATGTCAGACTTGTGGTCTTGGGCATTCCAGGCCCCTCTCCAGGGCTTTCCCGTTACACCCCATTACCTCAGTCTTGACAGAGCACTTGACTTAACTGTCATGGCTGACAGTGACTCTATACGGGATTACTAAAAGTGTTCAGAAAGTCTGCTCTGCTCTTGCTCTATACCTTGAGTACCAGGCTCTTCCACATATCAGAATCTTTGGTACCTCATCTAAGGTCCTGAAGCACGGTGGAAAGAAGAACAGTTTGGTGCAGATGCAGACAAAACTAGGTTTGAATGGGGATGATATATGCGATAATATAATTAAAGTCCCCACTGTAATATTTTACATGTCTTCCATAAGTGTTAGTTCCTCTTAAGTAGACAGTTAGAAGCTCTTCTTGCATCTTAAGGTTTTAAAATTTAAAAACAGCTCACCGGTATGTTACAAACAGTTTATATAAACAAGATTTAAGGACAAATTAGTTTTCTTATAGCCTATATTGAAATAGAATGTCCTGGCTAGAAAATAATTTGCCTTCCTGTTTATAGCAGTCATTTTTACCAGTTTTAGGTCTGAATAAGAGTAACTTTTATATGCTAAAATAATGTAGATGTCATAGAGTTTATCATACCAGTAACCACAGTTATTAAAATAGAATGTACACACAGATTTACTGTAAACACTGCATGTTCTTCTTCTGGGAAAATTCAATGCAGTGACGTGGGTTTATCAGAAGCCTGTCCATGGTGCAGGTGAGCTGGTGGGCTGATAAGCAGTGGGGAGAGGAGAAACCCAGCTACCAGAGGATGGATTCCTCAGGGTGATGCCCTGAGGTTACCAGGGAGCGTTTTGATATTTCACACCATTATTACTTTGTTTGTACCCATCTTTTATTATGAAAAATTTTAAACATGCACCAAAGCTTAAGGAATTGTACAGTGAACACTCATATACTCACTACCTAGATTCTACAGTTAACATTTATCTCTATTTTATCACAAATCTGTCCAATCCATCTATCTATACTCTATTACTTTGTTAATCTCTCTTAAGTTTAGATACATTTCAAAGTGAGTTGCAGACATCAGTATACTTACTCCTAAATACTTTAGGGTGCTTATATTAAACTGATAGTAGATTAGGGTTCTTGTTTTTTATTGTGAGGCCCAATTTACATGTAATGAAACATATAAATCCAATGAGTACACCTGTGTAACTTAAATCTCTAGTAAGATACAAAATATTACCATCAACTCCAAAACTGCCTTATGCCCCTTATTAGTCATTCTCCACTTGTACCTCCTTAGAGACAATCATTAATTTTTTCTTGTGACATAGATTAGTTGTAGAATTACTGTTGTAGAATTAACAGGAATGGAATCACACAATGTCCTGTAACTTTTCATTCACTCAGCATAATGTTTTGTATTCTTTCATGTTGTTGCATATGTGTGTAATTTGTTCTTTTTTATTGCTAAGTAGTATTCTACTGCATGAACATACCAGTTTGTTTATTCAATTTCTTATTGATTGTTTTCAATTTTTGGCTATTATAAATACAGTTGCTAAGAACATTCTTGCACAAGTTGGTTTACTGTGTGTGTATGTACATGTATGTACATATGTTTTTATTTTTCTTGGGCAAATACCTAAGAATGAACTTACTGGATCTTATCGTAGGTATATGTTTAGTTGCATAAGAAAACTGTCAGATCATTTTTCAAAGTGGTTGTGGCATTTTATATTCCTACCTACAACATATGAGAGTTCCTGTTAGTCCACATCCTTGCCAACATTTGGTTTATTTCACTTTGGTTTTATTTTGTATTTCTTTGAAGACTAATGATATTGGACACTTTGTTCTGAACTTATTGTTTGTTTATGGTTCTTTGTGAAATGTCCAAATCTTTTGCTAATAAAATAAATAGAGTAATTTGTCTTTTTTTGTTGAGTTATGGAAGTTCTTTGTATATTCTGAAGATGATTCCTTTCTCAGGTATACGTTTTGTAAATATTTTTCTCTACGCTGGAGCTTACCTATTCATTTTCCTTTTTCTTTTCTTTTTTTAAAAAATTTTTATTTATTTATTTTTAGACAGAGGGGAAGGGAGGAAGAAAGAGAGGGAGAGAAACATCAGTGTGTGGTTGCCTCTTGCGTGCCCCCTACTGGGGACCTGGCCCCCAGCCCAGCCATGTGCCCTGACTGGGAATTGAACTGGCAACCATTTGGCTTGTAGGCAAGCGCTCAATCCACTGATCCACACCAGCCAGGGCTATTTTTCTAATTGTGTCTTTTAATGAGGATAAACTTTTAAATTTGATGCTGTACAGTTTATTAGCTTTTCTTTTATGGGTGTTATTTCTGTGTCTTATTTAAGAAATCATGTCCTATTTTCTTCTAGAAGCTTGGTAGTTTTTTGTTATCTTAAGAACTAAGGTCCAATTTTTTTGTTGTTGTTGAAGTAAAATGACTATATAAGTGTGATTCTGTTTCTAGACTTTCTTTCTTATTTGTTAATAGATTTATCTATTCTTATGCCAGTATCATACTATGTTAATTAATGCAGCTAACTTTGTTTTCCCCTTTTCAAGATTGCTTTGAATATTTTAGGTCCCTTTTATTTTCATGTGAATTTTAGAATCAGCTTGTCAATTCCCACCAAAAAACACTGGTGAGATTATGATAGGGATTGCACTAAACTTGTAGATCAATTTGTAGATAACTGATATCTTGAACCATTGCATCTTCTAATCCATGAACATGGTATTTCTCCATACATTTGGATCTCTTAAATTTTTTCTCAATGAGAGTTTTTTAGTTTTCAATGTACAAGTTCTACACATTTTTAAAATAAGAATTTTGATGTTATTATAAAAGAAATTATATTTTTAAGTTTGATTTTCTAATTGCAGCTAATATATGCAAGTACAATTAATATTTGTGGGTTGACTTCATATTCTGCAGTCTTGCTAAACATATTTATTGTTTCTGGTAGCTATTTTCTTGTAGATTCCTTAGGATTTTATATGCCATCATTCGTATTTGAGCAGAGGTTTGACTTCTTCTTTTCCAATTTGGGTAGATTATTATTTTCTTGTTTTATTGCATGGGTTAGGGCCTTTAATAAAATGTTTAATAGAAGCAGAAAGAGGCAACTTGCTTTATTCCCAATCTTAGAGAGAAACTATTCAACATTTTACCATTGCGTATGATATTAGCTGGAGGATTTTAATGGATGCCTTTTATCAGATTGAGGAAATACTCTTTTGTTTCTAATTTGCTGACTTAAAAAAAGTCGGTGTTGCTTAACTTGTAATATGATTTATTTCTTGACTCATTGAGATAATCATGCAGTTTTTTCCCCTTCGTTCTGTTAGTATGGTGAATTAGATTGGCAGGTTTTATCTGAAAGTTAAATTAACCTGCATTCTTAGGGCAAGTCTCACTTGGAACAATGTAACTTTTGGGGTAATTTTTTTGTCTATATTAGTGAGGGCTATTGGTCTGCAATTTTCTTTTCACATAACGTCTTTAGCAGGTTTTGTTAATAAGTTATGCTAGCCTCACAAAATGATTTGGGAAGTGTTCTTTCTCCATTTTCTGTAATAATTCATATAAAATTGGTGTTAATTTTTCTCTGAAATGTTTGATATAATTTACCAGTGAAATTATCTGGGCCTATAATTTTCCTGTGGGAATGTTTTTAGTGACATATTTAATTAGGGTCCTGAATCTTAACTACTGACATTTTTGACTGATGATTCTTTGTTGTGGGAGGCT
The DNA here is from genome assembly GCF_022682495.2 of Desmodus rotundus. NCBI lineage: Eukaryota > Metazoa > Chordata > Mammalia > Chiroptera > Phyllostomidae > Desmodus > Desmodus rotundus. The sequence goes on along the minus strand of NC_071391.1, from coordinate 81,770,916 downwards.
GTCCTATGCCTTGTAGAACACTTAGGACCAAACTCGGCCTCTACCCACCAGGTGCTGGTTGCTCTCCTTCACCCAGCTGTGACATCAAAAATATCTCTAAACATTGTCAAATATCTCCTGAGGAGCAAGATCACTTCTGGTCGAGAATTACATTTGATCTATATTTAAAGATCTATCTTAAGGTCACTGATTTTTCTTTTAATACATTTTGTAAATATATACATATAAATGCACATTTATATATACATATATATACCTATATAAAGATACATTACATTTAATATAGATACACACACACACATATAAAAGGTCTGTCACGAAGAAGTCCAGCCATTGTTAATATAATGAGAATGGTTTGTGTGACATGGATGTAACCTGGCAGCCAAAGAGAGTGAAAGAGAGTGGACTGGAATGCACACGCGTGAACAATGATGACTTCACTGTACTAGTCAGTGGGGGCAATAGATACCATTGCGTGAGCATGTGTACTGTGTGGCCATCACATTCAAAATGACTGAGTGAGTAGAGACCAACTAATCTGCATCAAATTTTGCATTAAGCTTGAACATTCCTTTGCAGAAACTATTTGGATGATTCAGAAGCCTGCAGCTATAGGCAACTGGTGACTGGCAACTTCATTACAACAATGCGCCCACTCATGCATCACATCTCCTGCAGAGTTTTTTTTGTGAAACGTCAAATTACCCACGTGATTCAACACCCCTACAACCCAGATTTGGTGCCCTGTGACTTCTAGCTTTTCCCAAAACTAAAATCACCTTTGAAAGGGGAGAAATTTCAGACCATGACAAGATTCAAGAAAATACAATTGGGTAGCTGATGGTGATTGGGAGAATTGTGTGAGGTCCTCAGGTATTTTGATGGGGACTGAGGTGTCATTGTCCTATGTATAATGTTTCTTGTATTTTCTATCTTCTTCAATAAATGTCTATTTTTCATAATACATGGCTGGATATTTTCTGGACACACTATATATATTCCTATACACAGTCAATATTTAGTTAGAAACATTTTTTACTTTCCCTTGTAATCTCTTACTTGGTCCATGGGTTATTTAGATGTGTTTTGTATAATTTCCAAATATTTTGCTATTTTCTAGATGTCATAATATTACAGGTTTGCAATTTAATTTCATTGTGAGAGTAAATACTCTATAAGATAGCAATCTTTTTAAATGTATTAGGATTTGTTTTATGGACCAACATTTGATTTTTTAATGAACATATGTTCTCTTTAAAAAGAGCAAATTTTTTAATTGTTGGATAAGTATTCTGTAAGCATTAATTCAGTTAAGATTGTTGATTGTATTATATTGATTGATTGTTTTTGCCTACTTATTCTATTAATTATGGATAGAAGGGTGTTAAAATCTCTAATTATGATTGTGAGTTTATTTTTTCATTTAATAAATGAAATGTTGACCTTGACACATGTATGTTGAATTTCTCTTATTAGGTAAACACACATTTATGATTGTTATGCCCTCCTTATAAATAAATTCATTTACCTTTATGCAATGTAGTCACTTTAGTCTCATTATGCTTATTGTTTGCTCAATGGTATTGGTGTTCCTTTGTAAGTAAAATAATACTATAATATTTTATATTTATAGTGTATTATTTATGAAGAGATTTAGCTTCTATGTTCTTTGATCTTCACATCAATCTATAGAAAAATGATGCCATTGTCTCCATTGTACAGAGATAAAATTGAGTCTGCAAGAATGCAGTGACTTTGCCAAGAGCATAGTGGTTAGTGAGTGCCAGCGCCTGGTTTCTGTCTTACCCTAATGCCTGGGCTTTTGGTCATTATGATATGCTTTTCTTCATAGATTATGTGGAAGGGGAATTTGAGAAATCCAATTTGACATGTTAAATGATAAGTGGTTCATTTTGTATCATCTAAAGACATGAATGTTCACAGTTTTACTCCAGGGCTCAAAGTTGACTTTAAAGTTTTTTGTTATAAAGGTGGTGAGATATTCACCAGAGGGTGAATGAACTAATTAAGAGCTTTATCAAAGGAAGGGCTGGTCTGTGAACAACAGTGACACAAAATACATCTGATGAGCATCGGCAATTTATCTTCATTAGGCTGTATGTACTATAGTTTGGCCTAGAGGCAGAGGGGATGATAAGATGATCACTGGTTGGCTGCCTGCCCTAAGATTCCATAATTCCTTCTTATGGTGGCTACAAGAAAACCTGATACCTCAGCTGCCACTCACCTGGAGAAAGTGACCTTCCTGGCTTCTCACCTGGTAGTCTAAGCCCCAGGTGGCCACGATGTTGGTCTTCCTGGGGCATGGCTGCTACAGCTGGACCCAGGAGCTCAACTATGCAAATATCAATTGCCAGCTTGTATTTGTGCAGACCTTACCTTCTGGTTTTAATCCTCTGATGCCCACCAGAAGGGAATTTTTGTCTAGGGAATTTTTTTCTTCTTCTTTGTCATCCAAGTGGTGACATGAACCACTTGGATGAACTTATGATTTTATTAAATATTCTTAGCTTTGTTAGTGATTTTTCTAACAAAAAATATGAACTTTGCCTTTATTTACCATCTAGTCCACTTCATTTTAATCACTTGCTGTTCCTCAGATAAGCTGTGGATTTTCCTGCCTCTGTGTCCTTGACCTGCCCTTTCTTTCCTTGTTGACTCACCTCCAGTGCTGCAGTCAAATACTGCCTTCTATGAGAAACCCTCACAACCTGGTCAGTCAGAGTAAATGAGTCTGAGCTCCCAAGGCCATTGAAGGCCCTCTCACATCCAGTGAGCCTCAGAGATCCCCTGGAAGGAATTTATTCCCCTTAAAGATGTACAGGCAGGCAGGTCTGGGGCTTCAGGCCCACGTTAAGGACAACCCCACCAGATGAGTTGTGTGCCTGTCACTCCAGCCCCAAGCAGTCTCACGCTCTGTTTATCAGGTTGTTGTGTTCTGGAAACCCCTTTGTATTGATCAGCAGTGTCTAACTTTGCTATAGCCGGGTAGAAAGGGTTAAGCAGTCAGACAATTCCCCTGTGGCTTGACAATTTCTGGAGAATCCTGGCATAAGTGATTTGCATAATGCACACTTATCTCCTGCAACCCCAATGCCAACAAACTTCAGCTGTATTATCTCCTAGGCTTAGGGGACCGATTGGCCTCTTCCTGGGAGCCCTTGCAGAATATCAGCCTTCCTCTCTCTGGCCCCAAGGAAAGCAAAAGTACAGACAGAACTCCTTATGTCTGGGGTGAGAATTATGCTGGAGGTGACTCTCCCTGCCTTCTCACCACATGGGATTAGGAGTAAGGTCAGGAGTTTGAAAGGGACAAGGAGGGCTAAGAGACTCTTCATCCTAGCCCCACTCTACTCCTTCATTTGTAGGCTTCATCATGACCACACAGATGTTCAAGGTCATCTTCTCCTATGGTCCCACAAGGCTTTTTATTATTTAATAAACACTCACATGGTGCTTACTATGTGCAGGCACTGCTCTAAGTACTTCATAGTATTAATGCATTTCACCCTGTAGGAACCTCAGCAGTTCAGCTCTGGAGTCTGTGACAGGCTGAGAGCATGACCTGTGAGGTCAAACAAGTCTAGTTTCAAATCCTGATTCTATGACTCAGTTGTCAAGTAACTAGGGGCAAGTGGCTTGGTGCCCCTCTGCTCTAGTTTCTCCATCTATTCAATATAAAATAGGTCTTCAAAGGACTGAGATGAAGATTCGATGAGATAATGTAGGTAAAGCACTTAGCCTAGAGTCTGGCATTTTTAGTGATTGTGGCTGGGATGACAAGGAAAAAGAAAGCCTATCTTCTCAGAAACTCCTCTCTGGAGCCTCTGAGATCCAATGTCTAAACATTCTCACCTAAACAGAAGACCATCTGCAGTGTTTTACAGACATGTGGTCCCCTATCCCTGAACTCTGAGACTCTTATCAGGGGATGACTGGGGTCCCACCTGCATGGCGATCCCCATCCCCTTAGACAATCTGTTGACCATTGAGGGGCAGAAGGGAACAAGGGATGGCATTGAATCAGAGATTCAGAAAAGTCTAGGACACTACGCAAATAGACACACATGCCTTTGTGCTGTGATCGGGTTCACTTCTCTGCCAGGGGAACAGAAATCTCTCACGGCCGCAGAGCAGGCCTCCTCAAGGGAGTTACAGGAGCCTCGATCCCCACTTCTTTATCTGCAGTGAACCTTGCCATCAGCACCCCTCTTCGGGAGGAAGACCCTGATGGCCTCTGTCCACAAGGAGACCTAGAATGTGGGACCACCCCCCCTCATCCCCAGGGAGATAATTGTACGCTAATCATGACCCTTTTAGCAGGTGCTCATGGCGAGGACAGGGGTCTTGATCAGGGACCTGGGATGTACCCAAAGAAGACACTACAAGCAGCTGTGGCACATGGTTTGATGGCCAGTGTGGTGATAATTGGGCAAGCTGGGCTGAGGACAATCTTTGTCCTTTAGAAATTTCACTCCAGGCTGGCTCTTTCCTTTAGACCAGGCACTCTTAGACTCCTTCTGGCCAGCAGGCCCCACTGACCTCTGGGTTGGAAGGCTATGCCTCAGGCATAGGCATCAGTTCCCAGCCCTTCCCTCCTTCCCAGTCCCCACTCCTCTGCATCTGCAAGGTAGAAAGTTAATGAGTGAATTATTAAGTCCCATAGGTGATATTCCTGCTCTTTGCCACCAAAACACAGGTGGCTGAAGGAGACTTTTATTTTAGGGTTTAAGAATTCGGAGAACTTATTTTGCTGAGAAGTTTGGATTGGGTTGGATGTATCTTAGAGCAGTTTCTTTGCTGTGATGACTCGTGAGGGGACTCTGGGGCATGCACAGCTCCTCAGAGAAGGGGTTTCCAGCAAATCAAGATAGGGCCGGTAGAGCTCTCATTGATATTTAATCAGAATACATGGGATTTGCCTCTATAAAGGCAGCACTCAGGAGCTGTGTTTGCAGACTCTGGCTACGCACCAAGGGAAGTACTTGTCTCTCCATGTTTTAAGGTCGAGATTATAGAGTTATTTTCCCCAAAATTCAGCCACAGGAATTCAGATGAGTACTCCATGCCATAGAGCCCTCGAGACCCCCAGAGCTCTAAGAGCCAAGCTAGGGGTTTGTGTCTGGGCTGGGCTGGGAGGGGCAGGGCCTGAGGCTTCAGCTCTTACTCTCTGTGAAAAGGTCCTCTGTCCTACCTGGACCTTGCCCCCATTTGCTCTGTCTACTTTGTCTGCTCAGCCAGCACTAAGCAGGGTCAACTGAGTGGTGGCCTTACAAGAAGGAAGAATGTTTTGTTTAAGTTCTTATATTTGCGTCTTTCTATTTCTAAATGACTCTTTTTCGGGATTTGGTAAGGGGTTCTGCCACACTGGGAATAGGACATTAGATACTGTGAGGCGGAGTCCTGGTCCTGACCCTGCTTCCATAAACATCCTCTGAGCTCAGCAGACAAGTGCTGTCTCCCTAGCTCTCCACCCTACTCTCCTCCTGGGTATCATGGCCCTCTCGTTTCTTCTCCTGTGGTGTGTGTCTGTGTGTGTGTGTGTGTAAAGGTGTCAGGGCATGAGCTCTCGGTATTTTCCAGATAGAAATCCTGGAGTTGTGATGGATATTTAGCATGTCTGCCAGCTTCACAGATCATAGTTCCTCAGAGGTTTTCAGGAGCAATAAAAGTTGCCAACAATTACTGATTATTATTTATGCTGTAGGCACAGGGTTAAGAACTTTACCCATTACCTTATTTAATTACTCACTACACTGTCTGTGTTATTATCAAGTGTTATTATCAAGTTCATTTTATAGATGGGGCTAAAAAGACACAGAGAAGTTAAGCAACTTATTTAAGGTCACACAGCTGGTGAGTGGTCAAGCTAGGATGAAAGCCAAATTCTGAGTTTAAAGTATATCCTTTACTACTACATGCTACCATTTCTCTAATGGACATAATTAAACCAACTTTATTTTAAATTCATTATGATTGTATAAGTAGCACATGGATACATTATTCTTGTGAAAAAATCGAAACTGCTCAGATGAGACTTGAATTCCCTTTGATGAACATCCCCTATTTCCTGTCACTTCCCCCACTCACTGGGTAAGAGTTTAGCTAATGTAATTTCAGAACGTTTCTTACATACTTACATACCTGTAAGTACATGCACAGAAAACATCAGCATCATGTGCTGTTGATTAACACACAGAAGCACGCCGCCAGCTTCATTCTGAGCTGCCGCTTTCACTTCATGATGGGTCTGGACCCCCATTCCGTGTAAGTGTAAGCAGATTCACTCATTCCTTTGCACTGCTGGCTAGCATTTCATATTGTGTGTATATACTGTAGTTTTATTTTTTCTATTTTTTTGTCATTCCCCAACTGGTGAATATTTGAGTTGTTATCAAATTTTCATTATCCTGATGTTTCAACCAAGATCTTTGAACATGGCTGCTGTGTACTTTCACGACTCTTTTTCTTGGGCAGAAGAAGTGGAATGGCTGTGTGATAGAGTATGCAAATTAAAAATTTTAACAGATACTGAGAAATGATCCTCCTAAGTGTCTGCACCAATAAGTATATAACTTTTTAACAATTGATCCACACGTGTTGTGGAAAAGTATGCTCTCTGTAGCAGAGAAAATGGGCTTACATAGCAAAAAGACACACATGCAGGCCACAGGCAGAGTGATGTGAGCTGTGGCTTCACAGCCTTCCCCTTGGGCACGGGACAACCTCGGAGCCTCAGTGTTCACATCTGCAAAACAGAGACAAAAATATCACTAACTCAGGTTGTTGTGAGGATCAATTAAGATGTTACATGAAAATCTCACAGCATATGACCATGTGTTTACATACATAGTACTTGATGGCAGTTATCATTGGCTACATGGAAAGGCAAGAGAACAGGGGAGGTTCAGGGATGTCTTTCCTGGAAAATGTTTAGGGACAGCAAGCCCGCACCTGGACTGGATCCCACTGCCATCTCCCGGAGGCAGAAGACTGGATAATACTGTCATCCAGCAAATTTAAAAGTGGAGCTATACGCCAGAAAAACCATGACCTTGAGCTTGACAGGCCAGCCTAGGAGAGGTAGAAAACCATACAGCATGGGCATCACCTTTATATGAAAATTACAAATTCACAAGAAATACTCTTGATGTTTTTGCCTTTAAAATAGCCTAGCTTTTAAACCCGAACCTCTTTAACATTCTGTGTGGCAAATGTGTAGGATTCTGGGTCATCAAGACAATGTGGTGAAGTAGTAACGCTCTCATTTTGTGGATTGAATTTTCCCATTAGCATGGTGTAGTCATCATGGCATAGCGAAGGCTCTGACCTTCACTTGGTGAGTGATCTTGAGAAAACTGTGGAACCCCTTTAAGTCCCTCCCCATCCCTTGTAAATGCTAGATAATATTATCTGGAAGAAAAGCTAATGCTTATAAGACACTTAAAATTTACCAGACATTGTGCTAATTAATCACTTCATGTGTGTTATTGGGTCATTATCTCACAATAAGTAGAAGTAGGTGGTGGTCCTAAGGGGCAAGTGTGGGCTCAAGTGCTCTAGCAGTATGATCTTGGGCAAGTGACGTAGTGTCTCTGTGGCTCAGGAAGTTTTGTTGGGAAGGGTAATGGATTGATATACAAGACTCCTGAAATATCCCATGGGCTTTCAAGGAGAGGGCCCCTTCCTGACCATGATGGGAGAGAGGAGGAGAATAGGTACAGGACTCACCAGTGTAGGATGCTGCCCACTGGGTGCACTCTGGCCGTGTGACTGAGCTGGGTTTGGAAGCCAGGAGGCCAAGGTTCTTGTGACAACCGAGGTAAATATAACCATGAAAGTGATAACTGACCCCAAATGCCAGGTTGGGCCCAGCTCTCCTGAGAAGTGGCCTTCTCATGGGCCTGGTGGGTAAGACCAGTGTTGGTAATCCTTGGCTCGAGAGAAACAAAGGGGTCACGAACTGTGGACCTGCTTCTTGGAAGCCTTCATGATGATCTGGTACTTGGCATGGCAGGTTGGGACTGGAACCAGAGCTCCCGAATCCTTATGAGCTTGTTAAAAACTATCATTTCCCCCTTCCATCCTGCTCTATGCCCAACTCCATTGTGCGAAAGGATTGCCCAAAGCTTAGTCCCCCTTTTTCTAGCTTCTAAACTCCAGTTTAACCTAAGGTAGAAATTCCACAGGAGGAGCAGCACTTCATCATCTTAGCACCTTGGATCTCATTAGAGCTGGATTTCTGTCATATGGGAATGTGAGGACAGGGCAGCGAGAGAATGGGACAACACAGAGCTCAGCTTTGATGGTGGAGAAGTTTGGACTCTTGCCCTGGGGCCCTGGGAGGGCAGGTCTAAGTATGGTACAAAAGGGAGAGGGGGGGTGGGAGAGAGACAAAGAGAGAGAGAGAGAGAGAGAGAGAGAGAGAGAGAGAGAGAGAGAGAAGGAGCTTTTGAAGAAAATCTTTATGCTTGTGAACATCCCTGTCTTGGTGACTCAGCTGTCTCTCCTTTAGCCCCAGGACTATGAAGTTAGTTCTCCCTTCTCCAGAAGTGACAACAGTCACACTGGGCACACACTGGGCAGCTCAGGAACTCAGATGGGAGCGCTGCCATCTCAAGTGCCTCTTGGAAACTTTTCTTTCCTGAGAGAGCAGGAAATGGGGGCATCTGGGCATGGGAAGGAGGGTCAGTCTGGGTACCAGGGGCTTTTTATCTGTAGGAAACTGCACACCCCAGGACCTTCAACAGTCATGCTGAGCAGCACCAGCCCATCACCACCCTTAAAGAAAAAGCATTTCGTGTGGGTTTGCTTGGCCTGAGCTGCCCTCTCCAAAACCAACATAAATGGTGATCTAGTCCAGGTGTACCCGATGGAGCACAGGACTGGGAGCCCTGAGACCAGGATTAAGTAGTTGGGTAACCTTGGGTAAGTCTGCTGGCACTGAGCTTTGGTTTTCTCATCTGTGGGGTGAGAGGCTTGGGAGATTGTCAGTCAGCTCACAGTGCATAAGGTCGAACACGTCTGGCAGGTTTGGCAGAGGAGGCTTGTCTCTTCCTTGGTGAAATTAACAAATATTCTCTTTCTATGAAACTGAGTTTCTAAGGAGTCATAAAACAAAGCCAGTGAGTCTGAGGGGTGTGAAGAGCTTCTGATCTCTGTTTTTCCAGGAGCACTGTTCCTAGGGTAACCAACTGTCCCAGTCTGCCCCAGACTAATGGAGGTTTGGGGGTGTAGGAGTTTGAGTGCTAACATTGGGAGAGTGTAGAGCAAACCAGGACAAGTTGGTTTCTACCCCAAACTCTCTTCTCCAAGGCCTTGGGCAAGACCTAGGACAATTGGCAATCCCACCCCCATCATCCACTCTTAAGAGTCAGATAACCCTGGATTTCAACCCTTGCGTGTGTTATTTCACCAGTTCTCACCTGGATAGCACAAAATGACACACACTGTCATTTTATCAGGTACCAGGCAATGTGCTAAGAACTGTATACATCTTAGTTTGTTATTTGTCACAGGAACCCAATAAGGTATTATTAGTATCTGTATTTGTCAGAGTTCTCCAGGGAAATAGGACCAATAGGGTCTGTCTATCTATCTATCTATCTATCTATCTATCTATCTATCTATAAGATGAATTTATTTTAAGGAATAGGCTTACGAGATTAAGGAGGCCGGCAAATGCAATGTCTGCAGTGCAGGGCAGCAGGCCAGAGACCGGGAAAGGACAGATGAGTATGTTATGTGCACAGTAACTGGTAAAGAGGAGACACTCCACACTTGGTAATTCCCTTCTCCCGGTTCTCTTCTGTCATTGAATATGACACACACATGGCCACAGTCTGGTTACTGTCACTATTAGACTTGCACACCTTAAGCCCTGAGAAGTGGGTTTTTAGACAGAGGAGCATGTGCCATGTGTCTCTGTGATGTTGGATGGCTGGAGGCAGTGGAGGTGCTGGGCAGGCCACCTGCATTCCTCTACCTGTTCCTTAGTCAGATTGGGGCCAAACCCTCATCAAGTCTGGAGCCTGGAGAGAGATAACAGGACCTGACCAGGGGCTGACCTGTAAAGTGTGGGGCCCTCAAGCCAGTAAGGAGATGGGAGCTCAGTGGCTTCAGGGGCTTTACGAGCCTGCCCTTTGTACCGGACTGTGGCCTTGGCATGCACTGAGCCCCTGTCTCTGCTGCCAGACACCAGGTACTGATGCAAGGACACAGAACCGGTTAGATGATGATCCCCGAGGCCACTTCAGCTGAGCCTCTGCCCCAGTTATCAGTCCATCTGACCTGAGGCCCAGGATGAAGCAATTGAGCTGCCTGGCTGTGGTTTGTGCAGGTAACGCTCTCATGCCCGCAGGCTCCTTGTGCTGGCCCCTGTTGGCTTTTAGGGGAAAGTGACCAAGAGCAATGAGGTGAGCTCTGGAGACTGCAGGCCTAGGCTCAAATCCTGACTCCATTACTAACTTCACCTCTCTAAGCTTTGGTGTCTTCATCTATAAAATGCGGGTGATTTTACTGATCTCTGAGCTGTGGTTGGTTCAGTTAAATGTGCTTACATATTTCAAAGGGCTTGGCATAAAGCAGGAGCTCCATTCTTCTTGTCTCTCCTTGGAATCACTCCTCATCTGATTAAGACGTTGGTCCTGACAATTTGCTCTGTCTTCCATGAGTCCAGAAGCATCAATAAGTGCCCGCAACAACCTGGGGTAGGCCCCATGCTTGCAGCCAGGGCTTAGAGTAACAGCCAAAGCCAGACCCGGCTCCCTGTGCAGCACCAGGATAGGGGAGGCCACACTCGGCTGAGAACCAGATGGCCAGCCGTGACAGTGTCCTGGCAGGGAGAGCACCACAAACCGCTGGGGTGGATTCTTGCACACTTCAGTTATATTTCCTGGGAACGAGCCCTGGCTGGCTCTGATTGATTTTTTTTTTTTGGCTTTCAAGTTATAGCACATGAATTTCTAAATTTCAAAGTCCTCCAGCTAATATGCAAATAGTTTTAATTTGAGTTATAACTGACAGGTGGAATTAAAAGTCATTGAAAGCCAGTACTTCCTGGTATATCCTTTCATAAGGCTAATTGCTAAAAAGCAAGATTATTATTTTCTGTAGAATTTGTTTGTGTCTCTTTCACCCTGGGGTCCTTTTAGGCTATGGTGTTGAAGAGGAAAACATTTAAGGGGAAGATTCTAAACAGAAGACAACTTTTTCCATGCCTTTGCTTATGATGCATTGTTTTCTGTGTGTGGGTTTCGCAGGAGTGGGTTTAGCTGTTGTTCAGACGATGACAGTTGGGTCAATCTTGGATCAGAGAGGAAAGCACTAGCCAACTCTGGGCGCCTGTTTCCCCAGGTTTTGTTTTGGTCCTTCCTTACCTATTTTTCCTTTTATCATTAAGTCCTGGTAGGCTCGTGTGTATGAGAGACACTATGGCCCAAAAGAAAATAGCCCCTAAGTAACTGGGATTAAGATAATGGTTAAATGCATGAGCTTTGAAGTTGGACAGATGTGGATACAAATCCTGACTTTTCCCACTTTCTGTCCTTGTGACTATGGGCTTCATTTAACCACCCTCAGACTTGGTTACTTAAGAAATGGAAATAAAAACAGAACCTACTTTATTTTGCCAGGATGAAATATACACTTATGTAAATCACACAGTACAACGCACAATACTTAAAGACTCTCACAGAATGTTTTATTCGGTTTAATGTATTGTAATGTAATACAATGTTTGTATTGTAATGTAATGTATTGTAATGTATTATCAACAAACTTAGGCACCCCAACTCACCAGCAACTAATGGGTCATACTGTGGTCTCAAACTGTGCCCAGTGCTCCATGGGGAGACAAGAGAAAGGTGGGCCTTATTTCCTGGCTGTAAGGAGCTCTGGGAGAGACAAGACTTACACTTGACTAGAAAAAGATGAGCTGAACAGATCTAAGCCAGTGTTTAATAAAGTGGTAAGTTGAATGAGGCAGGTGATAAGAATTGAAATGCAAGGATACAGAGGCCACTATGAGGAGGTGCCTAGTATTTACTGAGCATCTACCATGTGCCAGGCTTCACAGGGTTGGGCCCCTTAATTCTTACTATAGATCTTGGAGGTGGACTTTTTACTCGCATTTTATTTACGAAAGGGCACTGAGGCTCAGAGACATGACATAACCTGTCCACGGTCATATAGCTAGTGTCGGCATTGCAGTGTGTATAATGGAAGGCAGCTTGAACTGACCTTGAAAGAGGGGTAGGGTGGGGAAAGACAGAGGTCAAAGGAGAGTGTTGTTCCTTGGTTTCTTGCCTGTTGGGGTTGTGGAATTGTGGCCCATCAGGAAGACATTAGGAGTGATGTTTGGGGCAAGAATAGACCCCCTGGGAGAGCAGCACTGGGCTTGTCATGTCTGGCAAGCTGCAGGCATCAGTGCCAGCCAGTCCTGGCAGGTGGAGACCATGTACGGTTTCTGCCTGGCAACAGCCCAACAGTGAAACTCAATCATGTCGTGGCTGCACAAGGTGGCAGGCATTTGCCTTCTTATCGGCTGAACACATTCCATGGCCAAATGGTCACCTAGACTGCTTCCGTCAGGGTAGATCCACTTCTGGCTGTGTGCACATTTGCATGGTTGCTTGTTATGTGCATTTTGCATTTTTAAGTGTCTGGCCTGGCTGCGGGGGGGCAGGTGTGCTGGGTGTGCTGCCCTCACTGCCACAGAACCTTCAGCAGCGAGAGAGAGGCAGGGAGCCCCGGGACAGGCCCGGTGCTGGGGGAAGAGCACCTGGATCCAATCCTGCCAACCTTTCTTGGTTGCATGACCTAGGGCAGGTCACCTCAGCCCTCTATCCCTCACCATCCTTTGTCATATAATGGGAATGATAAAAAAAATGCTTACCTTCAGTTTCATTTTGAATACCAACTATTACCAAGACCTAGACCTACCTTGATAGTCGCTCCTTAAAAGTAATAATCATTATTTTAATGTTATTTAAATAATACCAATACCAATGGTATTTAAATAAATACCAATCTTTCAGCTGCTTCTGAAATATTGACAGTTCTGAGTTCTAGAATAGTGCTCAGAGGGGAGGGGGCTAGAATGAGTCAAGAGTGTGTTGTGAGGCTGCCTGATATCTGGCTTATTTGGCCTTGAAGGAGCCCCAGATCCTCAGCTACTAGAGGGAATTTGTGCTGCATTTGAGTGGGTAGAAATCTTGTGTTTCACCAGTTTGCTCAGAAAGGGCTGTGTGATTGTGATAAAGCTTTACCCCTAAGAAGTCTCTGCTGGGCTGAAACTGGGCTCAAGGAAAGTTTAACTCAGCAGTATTCCCCAGCTGCAGCGGTCGCCACGTGCAAATGCATGGAGACGTTTCTCATCCATCCTAACCAGTGCTTCGTGGAACGAACACAGTAAGTGTCAGACACCTGGGTTTAAAGCATAGTTTGCCACTGTGTGAACTTGGGCAAGTTTCTTCACTTCTCGCTGTCCTTTTCTCGTGTCAGGACAGCCGTGTTCCTTTAACCCTTTCTTCCCATTAGCGTTTACAAGAGCCCTGAGAGGTTGACATTATTATGATTGTTATTGTGGTGAGCTAACCAAGCTTTGATCACTTAAGTGACTTTCCCAAGATCACTTGCCTAAGAAACCCAGAGTGAGAGCAAGGTGTCGCACCAGGATGTAACATCCGATGTTGAAAACCTCAGCCAGGTCCTCCGGGCCCTCTTGAAGAAGTTCTGGGCCAGTGTCCCGTTTGGGACTACAGACTGGCCTCCCAGTCACTGTGCTTTTCCAAACTAAATTCCTGTTCTCTGGTGATACCAACTGGATATTTGCATAGTGTATCTCTGAGAACAATCTCAGGACAAAACTCTGATGCTTTATGAGAAGTTGGCTAATTTTATGAGGCACCATTGGTCGGCTGCCATGGAGCAGATAGGGCACACTGACTATTTCTGGGGCTTGTAAAAATCCCCTGCACAGCCTTTGCTAAAAATGCTCTAAAATGGACTGTAAGCTATTTCTACAGAGACATTATTTGGGGAAGGTAGTTTTATGGAGAGTCATAAGAGAGTTGTCTAGATTGACCTGAGGTTTTGATTTTGATGAACTCTTCCTGAAATAAACTTTATTCTCAACAGCCTGGTTGATCAGCCTGCAACTCTGAAGCCCTGGTCAGGTGAACACAATGCAGATTTGGGTGAGAGGGTGGAGGGCAGTTTTGGTTCACTCAGGGTTCTCTGAGTTTCAAAAAAGTGGAATGACCCCTTAGAGATGTGGACCAGTGGATCAAACAAGATAATTTTATTTTCCTCCAGCAAATGAAGGAGAAATTCACAGTGGCCAGAGGGGAAGCTGACTTCCTGGGGTGACCCCTGGCATGAGCTCCTTGTGATCAATAATAAAAAAAAATAGCATTCTGCAAGTTGTTACCAGGACAAAACCGATTTTGAAGAGTTTTTTGAATGAGTAGGTTTTACTCCACTGATTTGTGCACTTTTGTCACTAAATTGTAGCCTAGAGGTTAAGGCACTTGTCCAATATCACAGGGCACATAAGTGGTAGAATCAGGAATCAAACCCAGGTCTGTCTGGCGGCAGAGCACTTAAGTATAGGCAGTACCACTTTGTGTGGAAATGATGGAGTCCATATCTGGGAAGCTGGATCCCACTCTTCCTGCTGCAGGAAGAAGAAGTACAGAAGTGAATGTACCTTGCTCCCGAAGGACTGGGAGGGAACACCAAGGCTCAGGCTCTGCATGACTAACCAGATCATAAGGCTCAGTTACGTCCTCCACACATGGCCTCCTCCAGTTAATCATCGAGCTCTTTCTCTCCAGCCAGGGAGAGGCAGTGTGCCAACACAAGGTGGGGGTCACCAAGCAGGGGTCCCTCTGTAGCCATTCTCACAGCAGAGGACACGAAGACTTAGGAAAGGGCCGCCAAGCCCACTGTGGCTGTGATGACTCCTTACCCACTTCGAAATATTGGGGACAGATTGAAAATCTCCTCTTTTCTTTTTCTTATTTACTGGCTATGAGTGAGTGCTTAAAACTCTTAAAGAGATATTTGAAAAAGGTACAGGGAGATTCTCCAGCATGTACATCCAGTTCTGCTTACTAAGCCCGTGGCCGAGAGACAAACTGCTCAGGAATAGTCTGGCTCCTCCAACCCCATTCAAGTTGGCTGTAGCTGGTGGACTGATGCACAGGTCCCAGGAGTGCGGTCAGAGGAGGGGGGCTCAGGCTCAGGAGCTCCAGGGTTCCATCTGCCACAGCCACTTCCAGAAACCCTCAGTCCATTGCAGCTTTCTGGGGTCCAGACTCCAGTGAGAGTGTATATGGATGTCCTGGCTGTATTTTTCTGTTTCAGGTAAAGGGTGGTATGCAAAAAGATTTACTAAGGCAGGTGAGATGCTCAGACTAACAAGGGCTTAGGCTGGAGCCATATCACTCACACAGGGTCCGTTTTCCATGCACTTCCCTGGATGTGCCGTTTTCAACAAGGAGAAAGCAGTTTGAAGCTCATCATGAAGGAGCAGGCTACTGTAGAAGGAAGAAACATTTCTGTGGCGTACTCAGGGTAAAATCACGAAAATGAACACAATGAGCCCCATAGAGAGTAAGTGAGCTCTCCCACCAGCCTGGCTCAATGCCTCAAGTGGAAATGGGAAGAATGTTCTGGGGAGAGCATAGCAGGAGGTCATCTTACCAAGTGTGACTGTGTTCCCAGCCACTGAAAGGGCAGCAAGCAAAAGGAGCCACACGGAGACAAAGTCCAAGAATGTGAGGATGCCCATGTGCTGCCAGATGTGTGATCCCTGAATTCTCTGATAATAATACTGAACTTGGAGGGAGATTTATTATTGTCCAGGGCCCATGTTTTTCATGAATCTTAAAAAAAATTATGTTTTGTGCTTGTCCCTTAAGATAACCTAAAAAATTAGGCCTATACCCCTCTACCGCTTGCTCTAACCCTCAGATTTTTTCAATAGCACATTGTTGGCCTGTTACAACTTCATGCCTGTTAAAGAACCCTGGACAATAACCAGTCCACTGCCTTCCCTGCTGAAGCATGGTGGTGTCCTTGGACAAGTCACAGTGCTGAACTCAATTTCCTCACCTGTGGAATGCTGGTGGGTTGGATAGAAGCATTAGTGCTAATCTCCGAGATGAGATCATCTGGATCTTCAGGAGATTAAAGAAAGACTAGTGTTCCCTTCTTTGAACACCCCCCCACCAATAACACATAAATGCATGCATGTAAAATGGTGAAACCTGCATAAAATCTGTGGTCTAGCTAATAGCATTGTACCAGTGTCAACTTCTGATTCTGATGTTGTGGTGGAGTTATTTAAGATGTCAGTCACCGTAGAGGGGAGCTGGATGAAGAATGCATATGACTCTGTGTATTAATTTTGAAACTTCTTGTAATTTCAAAACAAAGAGTTAACAAAAATTCCAATGCACAAATCCCATCCCAGAGATTGTGATTCATTGGTCTGGGGCACGAATGTCAATGTTTTTAAAAATCTTTTCAAGTGATTTTAACATGCAGCCAAGGTTGGGAACCAGTGAACTGGATGATCTCTGGGTCCCTAAAATGCTATCAGTCAAATTAATCTCAAGGTCTATAAAACTATTTAAACGTTCAACTTGTAGGGGTAATATGGTTTTTTAAAGTTTATTACCTTATGTGTAAAAGCTCTCTTTTATTTGTCGTAAAGTATTGGAGTGACCTGAGTTCCAGCCTCTTTCATTTTCAAGCATTGTGATTCTCTGCTTGTGTCTTGGAGCTGCTGCTTCTCAATCCATGTTCTTTCCTATGAGTCTCATCTCCACTGTGGCCACCACTCACTGGCTGCAGACTACTTCCTGTTTGCTCTGGACCACAAGTCCTTACAATAAATGCCATCAGCTTCACACAAGTCTCAGCACTGCGAGTTGAATTGGGCAGGCCACATATCCCTGTAAAGTTCCTTCACTTTGTTCTCTGTACCTATACCCAACTATCTACCTGGAGCCAGACCTCCTGAATAGCAACTGCGGTTAACCAACAGGAATTATAGTGTGGGAGGGGAGAAATTCAAACATAGTGCTGAATGGCGTTGTGATCTCAGTTGAAAAGAAAAGCCCCCTAGAACTGAACCTCTCACAGGAAGCCTGCTTGAGGATTACCCCAATTCTTAGTCTAGATCCTCTGTCCCCTTACGAAACCTCCTTTCAGAGAATGCCTTCCTCTTTACACATGATTCTTACATGCCCCTCCCTAGGGAAAGTGTGACCTACCCCAAACTGGTCTTTTCCTAGGATCCACCACATCCTCCCATCAAGGCAACTTGACTACTGACAGTAGGGCTCTCCTTAAAATCTGGCTTATTCAATGAAGAATTTCATAATGGTGGTGAGAGGTGGTGACTTTGGAGCTTTGGCATTCAGGTCCAGTCCTGACAGGTTAAAGGGCAAATGTCTCTTCTTTCTTCCTGATTATCCAGATGGCAAAGGATGGATCACAGACAAACCCACACATGCCTGCACTTCCACCTTTGCCAAGGACCAGTGGCATGTTCTCTATCCATATTAAGGAAGACAAACTGTTTTCTAAGTGGACACATATTCCCGCCCTCAGTGAGGTTGATGCTTTAGTATTATGTAGAACTGAGTCCTCTCAGATTTGTCTGTCCTCCAGCCCCTATATTTTACCCAGAGGTCTCTTGGAACATATGCAATGGGGCAAATCTCCCTGCCTGTACAAGCAGAGTCCCCTAGCCCTGAATGGCCCCTCTCTGCCGTATTCAAATCTAGCCCCCTGGCTAGCCCCCTGTTTTCTAGGTAGGACATTCTCACCCTCTTATCTGTAAGAGGAAGGAAGGTAGTGTGCAGGTTCATTGCTTTCCTGGGCAGCCCTGCCAGGGCTTGTACTGGGGGTTACATGGGGTTTGAAGATTTAGAAATGATGGTAAGTCATGCTTAAGTTATAGTATTCACAATTTTATTATTTTTGATTCTCACTTTTTAAAAATAATTTTAATTTTTTATTGTTATTCAATTACAGTTGATTCTCACTCTTTTTAGCCTTCATCTCTCTTGACTGAATATGATTTTTAAAGAGTTTCTTTAATCAAAAGGTAGCACCCCACCCACACCTTCTCCTCTCCCCTCCCCTCACTGCTAGGCTCGTCATCTCAACTATGCTTATCTATACCTGCTTTCTGCTCTCCACCTGCAGGCTCAGGCCTGCTGCCAGGATGTCGCCACTCTGGGCCATTGCCGGAGGTAATAGTTTCCACATGCTTACTAACTACCTTCAACTTTGTCTCATTTTATCTATCTCAGGCTTGAAGGGTTGGCCCCTAAGTTAAGTTAAATTTCTTAAGAATTTGAAAATCAGTTCATACCAATCCTAACCTGCATAATTTTGTTTACCAGTTTCACTCCAATAAATTCAATAAAAAAAGGAAAAAATAAAATTAAAAAATTATGTCCTCTCACCTGAAAACTGTATAATTTTATTAACCAATGTCACCCAAAATAAATTCAGTAAAAGAGAAAAAAATTACATGCCCTTTAAACCTTTGACTGGCTGCATTTTGAAGACATCTAATCAATCTTGCATAGGGTAAGCATTTAATTAATATTTTGTTTCATTAATCTCTAATGGTTCTGAATAATAAAATCATTTGAACTTCCATAATAATCTTATAAATGTCTCTGTGGTATGAGGAACTGGCTACAGATATACATGCGACTTTTAAAGCAAAAGGTCAAATTCTTCCAAGTGTAATTAATGTTTGGAAACTTTACTGAGGCTTTTGGAAGTTCAGACCGTGGCACCAGACAACCTGAGTTGGACAGTTCTTACCCGATTTACAGGTTGTGTGACCTTGGGCAAGTTATTTAACTCTCCAAACTTCAGTTTCATCATCAATAAAAATGAGAACAATAGTATGTATCTTGTGTGGTTGTTTGAGCATTCACTAAGATAAGGCCCATGGTGAAGGCCTATAGAAAGAGCTGAGTTCGTGTAACTTATTCTTATTGTACTGCTAGGTCCTACAAGTGAACAATCAGACATTCACTGTCAGTGTTTTTCAGGAGTAGACAGAAGACCATTTATATCAGAATCGACTTAAGTACATTAAAAAATGCAGATGGCTGGGCCCCTCCACAAACATACTGAATCATTCTTTGTCACACTGAGGCACAGGCATCTGTATTTTATACAACTTCCAAGGCCTATGCTGAGGAGAGGCATTCTAGATTGCCCCAGTGCTGCTGGCAGTGTTTGACCTGCCGCTGTAGTTCTGTGTGTGCTGGGGTGAGTAACAGACTGGGTGAGCAGCATCCAGCCGCTTCTCTGTGTGCCACGTGACCTGTTAGTGCAAAGGTAAGGAAGATCTTAAAGATCAGTTTAAGGTGGATTTATTCATTGTGGTGCACAGTAGCTATTCAGCCCTTGTCTCACATTCCCTTATGAATCTTTTCTCACTTGATTCAGGCAAAAAGTCAGAGGCATGGGAAAGAAGAACAAGAAACAAGGAGGTAGAAATGTTATGTTAGAGCTGCAAGATAATTGACTCAGAAGGCAGAGGACACTAGTTGGGGATCAAAAAAAATGAATGATGTCCAAGAAAGGGGTATTTTGGTGCCAACCACCAGGCATCTTTCAGTTCTCTGCTTTCTGACTCTTGGGGGTAGGGTGGAGGGTGTGCAGGGGCTTTGGTCTGTGTGAAGATATTTGTTGACAACAGGCCAGTTTCAATTTAGTTTGAAGCTATTAAAATTTTAGTTTTTCTGGCATCTTAGAAAGGCAGTAATTGTTCTGTTTCCTTGGCACATTTGTCCCAGGAGGCAGGTTGCAACTTGTCCTGTTTGCCCAAGCCTGCAAGGGGGCCCCAGGGAGGAGGCGATCAGACAGTGCCATTTTGAAAGCGTGTCTGCCTACTGAGAGAACGAGGCCACTGAAGTGGCATTTGGTCAGCTTCTTCCCTGGTCCCTAAACCGAAAGCTCTTATGCTTCCCATCTTTGTATCCTACGGACAGGTTGGCCCTTCTGGGGAGCTTTGACTACTTATGATGAGGTCACACCTGTGTGCGCATGAGGAAGTTGGGGTTTAGTGGGGGATGATTCCACAGGTTCCTGAACATTCTTTCACAAACGGTGGATCAAACTTTATACCATCCCTGAAGAGTGAGTAAGAAGCATGCATTTATGTCCTTCAGACCCAAGTTTGGGTGCATATTGGCTGGGTGACCTTGGGCAGGTGACTGAACTTCTCTGAGTCTCAGACTCCTCATTTTGCTACACGTGTTGTTGTAAAGATTAAATGACATGATCTGTGACAAAACCCTTAGACAATTCTGGCACACAGGAAGCACTCAGAAAATGGCAGCTGTGGCCCGTCCAATGCCAATGGTACCAGTATTGCTGTAATTGTGCTAAACCTGGGGACTTGGAAAATGCCTCCCAGACTCCAGTACAGGGATTATGTCCTGTGCGTTAGTGCCCTCAGCAAACAGGTTTTAACAATATGGTCTAGCCTAGGTAGCTTAAGTAACTCTCTTCACCTTGATAGATGGCTGGGCTTGTTCAAATGACTCATCAGAAAAAATAAATTCTGAAATTCAGTTGTAAACAACACGGCCAATCCCATAAATCAATCTATAAATATAAGTGATGCATATTTAAGGACCTGAAGCAGAAATTCAGAAATAAGATAGCGACAAATTCTCAACTTCGTGATGTATCAACTGCAAGGCAGCTCTCAGGAGAAAAAAGATCACATATTTGCCCAGGAAGTTTACAAAACAATACTGTGGAAATAAAAAAGAATTACCTGCAAGTTAACATTGCTGTAGGTAAGATGTGCTTTTTGGCCATATTAATATTTCATTGACTAATGTTACATACGAGAAACTAATGATTCTTAAATGTCTTTCTCTGATGTTGCTCCAAGATGTACGTACACCCTTACTTAAAGGTGAGGCTGATTTTCACTTTTCTGCCATCACAGCTGTGTCTACTCTGCATCCCCCTGGGAGCCCAGGCACCTCACCACATCAAAATAATTTTAAATTCATTAATAAGTGAGATTAATCTATTGAAGAGTAATTAGTGATTTCCAGAAGTAACTGATGCTATTCAAAGCAACTGGAAACTATTATTCAAAGACTTAAAAAGTAAGCCAACATTTAGTAATACAAAATTATTTATTAGTAAAAAAGTTAGAATTTGTTCATTATACAGAAAAGTAAAACAATTGAATGTTCCCTACAAAACTTTTAACTGTAAGCATACAAAATAGGCACAAGGACTGGGTCTGATTCATCTTAATGCCTAAGTTAGTGTCAGAAAACTGAAAACGGTGACATGTAAACTGTGCCTGTGATATTTTGTTAACAAGTTGCCTATTTCCAGTTGTCATTTGGTGAGGCAGAACAAGAGACATATGCACGCCATGTTCCAAATTAATGAAATTCTATGAACTATAGCAGATGTCACAGTCTGTTTCCCTCGTATAGAAATCAGTGGTTGCTGCTGCCGTGGGATCAAAGTTCACAAAGTCTGTGCCGGGATAGGGAAAATACTCAGATGCTCTGACGGTGGCCAAGTGTTCTGACTCACAGGACACACAGTAGCAACCTGAGGTGGGGGCTGGGAAGAAGCAGTCGTCCTGGGCATGCGAGGGCAAGGGAGGGTAGGAGTAGTCTTCTGACGGATAGGCACAGTTTCTGGTGTCCAGAGAAGGGGGAGAATTGTAATTCTCCGCAGCATATGAAGGTAGATGTGCTGGCGAGTAACTGTAGTCTAAGGAGCCAGAGAGAGTGGAGGAATCTGAAGGTGATTCTGGAGTCTGGAGAAATGAAAACCAAGGAAAAAAGAGCATGATAACTTAGACAGGATTAAAAGGACTGAATAGAGTGGATTTAATAACTTAGTGTAAGAACATTAGGGGTAAAGACACAAAACACTCAACCCAACCCAAGTCTGCAGCAGTAATTTCGTTTGCTGATTGCATGATTTCATAACACCACATTCTGTATTTACCTATTTTTTTCCCCAACAATAAATTGCCTTGCTTCAGTGGCTTCCTTTGTTATAACCATACTTTAGAGGATGCTTTGTCCTTAAACCACAAAATCCCATTGTGCTTCAAGTCACCTGCTCATCAAATCCTACCGTGTGCCACAATATAAGCTTTAGGTACAATATAAGCTG
The DNA here is from genome assembly GCF_022682495.2 of Desmodus rotundus. Classification (NCBI taxonomy): domain Eukaryota; kingdom Metazoa; phylum Chordata; class Mammalia; order Chiroptera; family Phyllostomidae; genus Desmodus; species Desmodus rotundus. The sequence continues at coordinate 81,748,680 of NC_071391.1, read as the reverse complement.
CAGGTGGCACCTTGGACGTTTCTCCACACCTTCGGCTGTGGAGAACAAGGTGAACATACTCAGGCAGAACTGGGGCTGGAAGAATGGGGGCCCTGTATGCATATTCTGTGGAGTTCATTTCCTATCCCCTCAATATTCAGTCTGATACCTACACAGACTTTTGACAAATCCAAATAAAAAAGGATTTACATTAAAAAACACTTACTTTTTAAGGTTTAAAATATCTATGAGTCATCTAAAAGGCATCTTAAATGACTGGTATCCTCCTACTAATGCAAACCTTTCTGTAATTTTTTTTTCAAACATTTGAGGTCCATCAAGAACAGACCATCCAAATTCTTTCAAGTATTAGGGCTTCATTTTTACTAAACATCTGAGGCTCAAATGAATTCTTGTGCCTAAACCAGACCAAAACAACCAGTTAGTAGAACAAATTAAATGGCAAAATAAAACAAAGCCCATTTATCAAAATGATAGTTTGGTGTTGTGTAGACAGAGCCTTAAGTCCATTTTCAAGAACACCCTAATCCAAAGGCTATTGTTTAAATCAGTAGTGTCTAATTAGTAGATGTCTTAACTTTATCATTTAAAACCATTAAATGTATATTGCCAGGAAACCTTTTCATCGCCACACACCAACCTGGCACAGTAACTTGGGCGATGTGTGGCTATTTCCACCTCCACTGACTTGTAAATGGTTCTGTTTGCTTCCTGGATTCTTTCCTCGTTGATGGGATTTGTATACTTTCTCATGAGTATTCTTTCAAAGCATTATTCTTACAAGGCATTATTACCCCATAGCAAATAATAAACAGATTTTGTTAAGAACAGAGATAAATTACCAGGCTCTGGTTAAAGCAGAAAGGGGCAGCCTGGAAGCTGTCCTGGAAATAGTGGGGAGTACTTTGCATGGAATTGAGCAAAGGGTCCGGGTGTGTCTGTGTCTGAAGGTAGGAATCCAAGATCTGGTCAAGGCAGCTCGGGTTTTCTTCACAAGAAGCATGACTGGAAAATTCTTGGGGTTGAAAATAATTAGGTGTGGAAGAATTCGATTCAGTTTCAAAGTAGACTACAAGAGAAAGGAAAAAAGGTATTTTTTGTTTAAAAATTGCAGTTATCAATTTGAATAAAGTTCTAGTCTACATTCTGAATGTTTACTATGTATAAGGGAAAACAAGGCTTAAGAAGTTCCAGAAAAGTAAACAGTCAGGCACTTGGGATTTTTTAGTTGCCTTAGCTAACTGAAGGTCCAGAGAAATGACTCTGGTCAATAATGTGAGAATTGGCTGTGAATGTGGGGGGGGGGGGCTAAAATAAAATGATGGTGATCCAACCTGCGTCTGACTATCACAGTCAAAAATAATGGCTCAAGCCCCCACTTTCTTGGACCACAAAAAGCATCCACATTCAGCTCCTATCTGCAGTTCAAGTAAACCTCTCAGAAAGGGCTTACAGAGTTGTTTGAGGCTTTAGGAAAACTTCTGATGTCATGGGAAATAATTCTGTTGACTGAGGGTTATTCCTCTCCTAAACTTTTCACACTTGCTCAGTAACTTAAATTTTGAGGAGTGAAGTGATATAAATGGCAAGGCAAATTAGAAATAGAAACCAGGAACATAAAGGCCAAATTAGTACTACTCGTTCTAAATTACAAAAGGGAAAAATGTTTTCTTAGTGAATTTGTTAACATGATTAATAGAATTAAAATACGTTGTTAAATATCAGACAAGAGTATTTCTGAAACCATGACTCCTTTTCCATTTTGGTAATAATAGGCCCCACCTGTGTTTATTATCCTTAAACATTCAAAGAAGACAGATTTAGAGTGTGTCCATTAGAGGAATTTTTTGAAGTGTTAAGGTTCCTTTGAAGTTAAGTGTAAGTGGCAAATTCAGTGGTGAGCCACCATAAGCAGGTTTCCTTATATTTGAACTCTTAGCTGTTGAGTGGCACAGGTAGGAGTGTTTATGTAATAGAGTTATTCGTATTGGGCTGAGAAAACTTCCAGTTGTTTGAACTGCTTTCTGGGAAGAGAGAAAAAGAAGGGGAGGGAAGTCCCTGTCGGCTAGACACTGATTGAACAAGAGCAAAGGCACGATATAGGACCTCAGGAGTTCTGTATTCCATCTAAGGTACATTGAAAAAGACAAGTTCCTAAAAACAATTTTGCTCTTTTAGTCTAGTTTAGTTACTTAGAGATGAGGACCTGGAATAAATGAGAAGAACAAACTGGGGACAAAGTAGACAGCAAAGAATAGACAGTTCAGAAAGAAGGAAACATTTGCTCTTGTTCCCTTGCAGGGCTTCCATCTGGAGTCACTGTGCTCTTTTCACCTTCTGATTGGTTGGACTACAGTTAAATGGTGGTGCCTATCTTAACCCCTGAATCAAGCATTGAAAGACTTTCGAGATGCACTTTTGAAAGAGTTTTTGAGGAAATTGCAATGCTGGCTGTACTGACCTGAAGAAGGTGGTGTGACTGGATCCGAAAGGTGGACACTGTTCCCTCCAGACAGCTGCCAAAGCAAGAATACGACCATAAAGCAAAGTGAAATGAAAGTTCTGTTTAGGGAAAGCTAAGACATTTTGATGTGAACTATGTTGCCTCCTGCTCTAAGGTAAGCCAGATTCTTTCTTCTAAAAAAAGTTAAATAAAACTGATATTATATTTTATTTAGGTTCAATTTTTAGGTTTGCTTGGGGATATATATTTTTTAATATCAGATTCTCCCATTTAAATTTTAAAGCTATTAATTTTGATAAAAATTTAATTTAAATGATTTTTATATTACAGAAATGTAACAGTTCAAGAAAACAGTAAATAGCCTTTCTATAAAACTATTCAATTTAAAATGAATAATAACTTACATTTATTTAATCCCAACTTTCATGACTTAGTCAATTATTTTCTTCAAAACTTTCATATTCTATCTGGCTACTTAGCGTTAGGAATTTGTTTTCCCCAAAGGACACAATTCCTAACTCTTTAAATCCTGATAGCTCAAAATATTCACATGTTCTTACTAGCTATGAAATACTAAAAAAAGATTTTTGTTTCTTAAAGCTGTAGTCATCGAGTTGGAGCCCATCTATATTCTAGTTTATGGTCAGGCAATATTTCAACTCCTTGTATGTTTTTTACTAATTTTTGTACAAGTTGCTTTTTTCACTACTATAATACTTGAAGTTTATAAGTGTGTTCCTTTTAACTACTTAAAGTAAAGCAGTCTGTATTTTCTAGTTGAATTGATAGTTATACTAACCGAGTAATTTAGGATTTATTATTATTATTGTTATTATTTTTTAGGTTTCAGGTGGTGGCTTTAAAGTTTAAAGGGATCAGCATTGCTCTGTGACGCTGTGCTGGGAAGCTGAGCTCACCACACCTCTCCCTCTTGGGTTACAGGGTATACTTACTCCCATACCTGGAGCAACCAGGAGATTGTACAGCAGCCACTGCTGAAAATGGAGGTGGTGTTAATTCTGAAAACAATCCATGCTGTAATGTCATGAACCAGGAAGCTGGAATCCTTCACCAGCCCTTCATGCAAATATTTGGCTGCAGCTTGAGCTGAAGGACTTGGAAGGAGTGGGTTTTAAAAACTCATTGTAGAGTTCTCATTAACCCCATTTCTCCCCAAGAACGGTCTATTTGTCTGCCTCCCTGTCTTATCTCCCTAAGGTATATTTACAATATCGTACTTGATATTCTCTTTCTAGTTCGGGTTCATGTTCTACTTTGCTTCAAGAATACAAAGAAAGGCACCTCTCTTTTAGATTTCAAACAGCACAAAAAATCCACATTCTACAATTAAAAAAAACACAGCAAGCCTGTTAAAAAATTAATGGTTAAAAAAGGATAAATTATATCTTTTGATAAGTACTAACTCAAGTTTCCCTTTATACTAAAGGTAAGAGGTGTGTGTGTGTAGGGCTCTTTGCAAATTCACCTGGCCTGGCCGAAATAAGTTTTTGTGAATCAAATTTACAAATCTTGCATGCACTCCTTTCTCCTGGCCCCATATTTGTCTCAGTCGATAACTTCCATTCACAATTTCCTTCTTAAAATTTCAAATTTGGATACTACTCTGATTTTATAACAAATTAAGATAAATCTCTTCCTGCTTTGTGTATTTTATAAAATTAACTCTCTCCTTGGCTGAAAGCTTCCTAGAGGTGTCCTTCAACCACTGAACAATTTAGAGGTCATCTCTGTTGGACCAGAAGAGTCTACACCAAGAAGCAGGCATACATTATGCCCTGGTATCTGCCATCCTTGCCAGCTGACCATACCTTCACAGCTTTCCTGGAATCCCAGATCCTTCTGCTGGTTGCCACGGAAGGACTGTACAGTTAGCTCTCGTAATTAAATCATCTGTGTGCTACTCCTCCTGCCTGCGAGGATACAGGTGGATATACTACACAAGGAACCTCTCTGCAAGGCACCGCTTCAGAAGTATTGCCTTATCATTTCTCAAGGGGGGGATTGAGAAACGCTTAGTTAAGCCAAACCTCTCCAGGGAACAGATACTGATCAGATACACAAGTGAAATATTTAACCCTTGCTTTCCTTCCTGCAGTTAGCTAGCAGGGGAATAGTGGCCAAACCAACCTGTAAGCGGCCAACAGCAATAAAATCGCCATGCCCAGCGGGACTTCTCCAGGGGCAGCTGAAGCAGAATTCTACCTTGTACTAAAGCTCCGTAATGAAAAATTACATTTTGTTATGAACATCTTGATGATTTTTTTCTCCAGAAGCATTTTCCAGTTCCCTTGTTCCCGGTTTTATTAACTTTATAATTATCTGTGAATTGAAGGGGCTGATGGTTGAGGTTACCAGACTCCTGCTCAGCACAGCTGGATATGCTGAAACATGAATTTAGGGAGCTGATAGGTGGGAAGTTTTTTTTTTTTTTAAAAAATTAAGAATAATAAGACCTTGATTCTACTTTTAGCTCGACCATCAGTAACTGCAAGACTTTGAACTTAGCTGTAATAGAGGCATACAGATTCCTAATCTACTTACCTCCCCTGCTTATTATAAGAACCAAATGAAAAAAATGAGTGTGCAAAAAATGCTTTTAAAGAACCACTGTAGAACCCTTTACAAGTGGAAGGAAGTTTTATTGTGTTAGCTGAAGTACTGCATATAAAGGTACTAACTTTGCCACCAAATTTAAAATTTGCACAGTACAGGCCATATCACAGAAAATTCACACCTGAACCTCTAAACTCTGAGCAAAGGGTACAGATGAACACTACTGAAAAGCTGGCTTTCAAGCCTTGGTTGCAATTTTATTGTAGCTGCTTTTCACAAATGATAATGATAGCTAGCATTAATTGAGCACTTACTATGTGGAAAGCACTCTTCTAAGTGATTTATATGCAATAACTCATATAGCCCTCTCACAATCTTATCTTCAATTTAAAGATGAGAAAACTGAGGCAAGAGAGGCAGAATAACTTGCTCAGAGGATACACACCCCATTGAGGTGCTGAGATCTGAACCTAGCCCACTGGCTCTGCTGTGCTCACCACCCCTAAATCATTTGCCTCTTCTCACAAAGACCCATTTCATGAAGTCCTGCACTGCGCACAAACAGCACCAGGCACAAAACCCATTGCCGGGGCATGCACCAATAAGCTGGAGGAGCACCAATGCTGGTGTTGGCAATATGGGCCCTAGCTGTCAGATCCGTGCACAACTAAACCAACCCACAAGCAATTGTACAATCAAGGGCTTGCAGTGATGGATTTCCCTCTCCTGGGAGATAACCTGACCTACTTTATTTGGTTCTGCTGCTGTCCTGAGAGCTCTTGGCAGCACTGTCTGTTTAGAATGTACATAAATGGCAGGGTACTCTTATGACTATCCAGACCTATCCTGTGAGGATCTGGAACAACAAAAGGCTTCACTACATCTTAAGGAGGTGGTTCTTTATTCCAAGCTGTCTCTTCTGCAGAGACATGGCCCCTTTCCATTGGGAACTTTCAGTTTGGTGATTTCCAGATAAATGACTTCAGAGGCCAGGTTCTAGAAGAATGAAGAGGGAGGGGGTCGGTTCCACAGAGATTCTGTCCTTGAAGGAGCTTCCTAAAACGAAGTTTCTGGGAGAGATTTTTTTTGGATATGTGAGGGCACACACACTGTCTTCCTAACAGAATAACAACCTACTTACCTGCTGGCTGCTCCTCTCCCTACACAGGATCAACAAGCCCTTCTTACTCAACTAGGATCAGGGAGGGATGGGCTCCCCCAAATCCCGAGCCCCAAACATGCCACAGCTGTTCTTTGTGTCTTCCTGTGGTGAACTAGGATGAAGCTGGACACGAAATTTACAAAAACACCTGAGGAAGGCCAGGTCTGGGTGGTGACTGAGGCCCAGGGTGGTCTCTACACATTCCCAGATGCCTAACAGGAGTCGGGAGTAAGTGAAGGGTTTATGCTTACTGTTCCCCCTGAGGCTGCCTGGTGAGCCCTTCTCTGCTGCAGCAGCTCCTTCACTGTGATCTTCACCCGGACACCTTGATACACCTTTGGTTTTTCTGGGGAAAGACAGCTGGGTCAGTGGTCAAGTGTGAGGTTTGGGTGTCAGTCTGAGGTGTGGGGGTCCTCTTTATAAATCTTGGCACCTGAGGCCAGCTTTCTAGGTTTGGAGAACACAAAGAGAATGCCTAAAGGCAAGTGGGAAAGAAACTTATTTGGAGGGGTGAAGAGAAGCTGGGCAGATTGCAGGGCCTCAGTGGGGACCAGAACATATGGAAATCTGGGGGGCCACCCACCTCAGGTTGGGTTCTATCCCTAGACCAATAGCATACAGGTTTTTCCACTTAGGAATGTGGAGACCAGTCCAGGGGAGTTTACCATCTTGGCTAACTAAGTTGGGGGTACCTAGGCCCAGCCCACTGGCCTGGCAGAGGGTATTATGGACCAGAGGAGGGGCTGCGCACAGTTTCAGGGGCACGCTCTGATCTGTAGTTGCTGACCTGTTCCACTCCCTCGTAATGCTCCCACTGGTATACAATCACTGATTCCCTTCCTTCTCCACCAAGCCAGATGTGGCTTCTGGGGAGGCTTCGGCCTCTACGTGCTCTTGGTCTGGAGGCCAGCGGGGCAGGTTGTGAGGTTGGGGGAGACTCATCCTTGGGCCGGTGAGGGACCTGCCAGACTGATTCCAGTACAGGGCCCAGACCCTGGGAACTCCGTCCCTCTCTTCCAGGATCTTTTTCTTCTGCCTTCCCGCCCTAGCCCCCTTCCTCCGCCTTTCCTGCTCTCCATCTTTCCCTCCTCCCTCTTTAGGCCCGGCTCCCGCTCTCCCCTTCCTCCCGTCTCTCCCCACCCCCTCCCTTTCTGGTGCTGGCAGTTCTCCGCCACGAGTGGAGGCTCCGAGTCTAGTCCGCGTAGCGCGAGTTCCAGGAAAGCCGTGCAGGGATCCCGAGGATTGGGCGCGCGCGGCTGGAAGGCTGCTCTACGGCTGGGGCTGCCCTCCCGGCCGGCGCGGCAGGGCCGGACCGTACGTCTCCGGCCGGCTGAGCGAGCCGAACGCGCGCCTGACGGTCGGCGGGGAGGGAGCCGGAGTGCGCCGGGAGCTGGGCCGTCCCGGGGCCCCTCTAAGCCGCAGTGAGTAGCTCGGGCCGGGCTGTTAGGTTACGCGGGGCCGAGTGAGCGTTCCCGGTCGGGAGTGGCCGGGGGAGCCTAGTGCGACTTCCTATCTGACCTCAACTTTGGAATGAGGGCCGCCGGGGTAATCGCGCGGGGAGGGGTCGGGCCTTGAGCCTCGGGGCGGCCGCGCGACCTGTCCGGGAGCGTGGCGACAGTGCCTGGCCGCCAGCGCCTCGCCTGGTGGTTTCGGAGACCGCAACTGGACTGCAGGAAGCCCCCAGGCCTAGTCTTGGGAGTTAGGGGGTCTCCTCAGGAGAGGAGGTTGCGCTATTTGTCGCCCAATCCCAGGGAATCCCAATCCCGTCCCGCAGAAAATGGGGGCCGCGTCTTCTCCTCGGTCCAGTCTCTCCCCGCGATTTTCTCTCCGGGTTTGCGGCTCCGCGGGCTGCGGGCGCGGCTAGGGGTCCGCACAGAGACCGCCACAGTTCAGCTCCGTGCAACCCGCGCGCCCGGCTAGCGTCCTGGGCTCACCGCGAGCCTCTAGCTCCCCCGCGCCGCCGCTTTTGGGCGCGCACAGCCCGCGCCGCGAAATCCCCGTGTCACAACTCTGGCCAAGTGGGAGGGTGGGTGGGTGGGGGGCTGGCGTAGGCGGACGACCTTAGCATTCAACTCGGCACCTGGGCCTCTGCTCTCGGGAGCAGGCGCCGAGTGGGAGCGGCCACAGTGTGGCCTGTGCCCCCTCCGGATCCCCGGCACACCCTTGTATGCTCTGACTTTGTGCCTCTCTGTTCTATGCAGGAAAAGCTGTGGAAATACACCCATATCAAAACGCCCCTGGCCCGCGTGACCCTGCCCCAGGAGAAGCAGCTGAGTTACCCGACATGGTGGTCAGCAGAAGCTGGGTCCGTGGCTGGGTGCTTCAGCTGCAGGGACTCAGCGCCTAGGAGGGCTCCTGTGCGAGGAGAGAAGCAGAGATGCAACATTTTTAAAGTTTCACAAAGCATCCAGCTGCATCCAGGTTCCTGGAGCAGGAGACAAACAGAATTAATGTTTTATACCTTCGGGTATAGGTTTGAGTTTTTTCCCCCTCATGCCAAGTATTTAAAACCTCTAGAAACCCATGATTTGACAATCAATGATTGCGCGGTACTTTCAATTTGAATATTCAAAGGCTTAACAAAATGGACTATCTTCTGCAGAAATCCTGCACACAGACACCCCACAGAGGGTCCAGAGAAACAGGGAGTGACACCCCTTTGGGTCCTGACCCTTGCTTTTATTCTATTTTGAGCATTTTGCCCACCTTCCCACAGACAGAGCAGGAGTGCTCAAAGATGCTCTGTATTTCTGCCTCAAAGGCAGCTCCGGGAGCCCTGAGTGACTCAGGCTGCCCTTGATGACCACCTGAGCCAGGCTGGCTGGCCGGATTGATCCCCACGTCCCCTCTTTCTATTTTAGGGGGAAAAATCTTACTTTTTGCACAGTGAACATGGCAGCCAGTAGGTATGGCATAGCAAGGAGTCACTCTGGGCCCAGGTTGCAAGCCAGAGGCCCAGCAGAAGCCTTAGCTCTGCACCGCATCTCCTTCTGGCCCTGCTTGGCTACCAGCAGGCTTCCCTCCCCTTTGGCCTGCTCTCTGTCTGGGGCCCGACCACCGGGGTTTCAGCAGAATGCCTGCTCATTAAGATCCTTTGCTCTTCTGCAAGGTGCTGGGGGCTGCCCATGGGGTCTTGCAGTTTGGAGATTTTCTGAGACTAGTGGTTTCTTCACTGTGAAGTTTCCTCTTCTCCCCTTTTTCTCCCTCTAGAGCATCCCTGCTAGTTTGCTGCAGGAGCTTTTGTTGAGAAGTAATAATACATTTGACTCCTGCTCAGTCAAATGTATTATTTGAGCTGAAAGAATGTGGATGCACTTAAGCCTTCACACTTTGGCAAGAGAGGTGGGGGGTGGGGGCAGGTGGTCCAGGCCTGAGCCCCTCACTAATGACCTGGGGCTGTGTTGGGTCATCTTTTCCAAGCACTTACTGTGCCTCTTCTGTGTGACTTGGAAGCTTGAGAAGACAGGAGTGGTTCAGGAAGGGAGAGAGTACCAGGCCAAACCTTCTCCTAGCCCCTGAGGGAAGGGGAAAACACTGAAAGACAGAGGCATGGTGAGATTCCCTTTGCAAATAAGCCAGACATTCCCATAAGGCCAGGCCCGGGAATGGTTATAGGCCTCTACTGGTGTTCCCAGAGTTCTCTGAAATGCAGAAGTAGAATTGAGCCCCACAGGGCACCAGAAAAAATCTGAATGCCCTCAAATGTGACTGATGCAGGGTGGAGCCTAAGGGAATGAGGGAACAGGGCTGTCTGGTAATGACAAGACTTCGGAGGCTGTGATGGGTAGGAATTGCTTGGCAGCTGAAGCCTTGTCTCTGGTGGAAGGGACCAGGGCTGGGAACCCCTGAGGTGGCACCTGACAGTGGAGGGCAGGACAGGGTGTGCTTGTCTCCAGCCCAGCTGGAATCTGTAACAGCTTCTGGAGCCTCTTTCTCCAAAGGCCCCTGAGCTTGTGTCCTGAGTTTCCCTGCTGGAAGTCAGACTGCAGACCAGACTCAGGAAGAGGGGAAGAACACGAGGTCAGAGGGTTCCAATTTCCTTTCTCCCTGCCCTGCCCTGCCTGGGCACTGCTCCTTCTGCAGGAACAGTGAACGAAGCAGCATAGATTCAGATGGTGTTTTGTCTTACTAGCTTTTCCCACTATTTCTTTTTCCTTTTGTCATGTACCTTTTTGTTTTACAATTATTATTTTTTTTGGTTTGCTTTTAAAAATCTTCCTCTTTTTTATTTGGCCACTTTGTTTATTTTTTCCCAAGTTTCTTTTTGTCTGCCTTTCACTGCTTTCCTCCATTTCTTGCCTTTTTTTTTTTTTTTCCTTTCTCCCTGGCTCCCTGTGTGTGTGTCTGTTTGCCCCTGTTCTGAGGTGCTGTCTCACGTTTTCAGGCTCAGTCTCCTTCCTTTCATGTGGAGATGGGCAGGGATGGCAGGAAGCCATAGCGTTCCCTTGGCAACATCACTGAAGTTGATGTTGATATTGGCTGCCCTGTGAAGATGGCGGGCAGCGCTGGGTGAGAGGTAAGCTCCTTGGAAATCACAGGGTCTGTAGGGACAGTGAAGACCTCTCTGTCCTTCCACCGGAACACCTCTGCCTGAGCCACGGCAGCGGTTCTGGGGGCTTGAGTACTGTCACCTGCGGCTGGGACAGGTGTTCCGGTGCAGTTGCTGGCCTGCAACTTCAGACAGCTGGGTTTCCTCACACCTGAGCCCTATTTTGAGAAAGAAGTCCTCATTTTTTAGCCCAACATTAAGAACTCTTAGTTTCTGCTGTTTCTATAACTGCAAGACCCCAGCTCAGGTATTCAGGAGCCAAACACCATACTTTTGGGCATAAGGGAGAATCCTTTCTAAATGTATCCTGTGAAGCCTGTTTTAGACCTGCATGTGCCATGAGGCCTGGGGCAACCATGTCTGCCCTGGGACCCCATAGACTTGGGTGTTTCGAACAAGAGACTTTGAAAGTTGTCATTAATTGAGTGTTGATTGGATGCCAGGCACCGTCTGGTATAGTCTTCTCATTTCACAAAAGGGGGAACAGGCACAGAGGGGTAAGCAACGTGCCCAAGTGGCCCCCTAAATGGCAGGAGTGGGAACCAAACTTGGATACATCTGATGCTAAAGCTTTTCCTCTTAACTATCATTGCTGTCTTCCTGATCTTTCACAGCACAGGCTTTCAGGCTTTTTCAACTTCAACCCACAGAAGAAATCCACTTTGCATGTTCACGTACTATACCTATAACAATATCTACATATTTACGAAACGAAAGTTTCATGAGACAGTGTACACCTGTGTGTATGAGGCACTCTGAAATTTTTTATTGTATTCCATTTTTTCCATTTCATTCTGTTTATGAAAACTCTATGTTGGCTGGGAGTGACTAAGATAATTTAACGGCCCACTAATGCATTGTGACTGGTAGTGGAAAAATACTGCCTATAGGACGTGCAAACGCACATGTCTCTGTTGTGCATGTGGAGGTGGTTGGTTTGCTGTCTGTTTTACTCTCTGGTTGTGGGAGGAGACTAAGGTGGCGCAGCAAACTGACTTGAGAGTATTCTGTAAACACAAGACATCAGAACCCAAAGAACAGGCTGGCCAGAAGGGAGGGTGAGCTGTTAATTATGCTAAGTACAGTTTGTGCTTTGCAAACTGGGAACTTACTCCCTTTTGCTGGGGGCATTGCCACCTCTATGGTGTCCTGATAGGCATTTTTGGGTCTTACAAGCATAGAAGGCTGAAAAATATTGTGGGGTTTCAACAGCTTCAACAGGCTCACTTGCTTAAAAATATAACATAAGGTCCTGATGTTTGCACGTTGGAAGGGATCTTTAAGGTGCTGAGAAACTTGTCAATATCCCTGCTGGTGGTTGTCCAGCCTCAGGCTCTCTCCATTGCTTGCCGGGCTGCTGACCCACGAAGCTGAGGAAATGGGAGCTCACTATTTATCGGGCAGCCTGTTCTACTATTAGACTGCCTTAAATATAATCATTGATGGAGCCAAAAGCCAGTTAGGTATTAACTGAGCACCACCTATATGCCAGGCATGGTATCAAGTACCAGGGATGCAAAGATAAGTAAGTCCTGCTTTCTATCATCAACTGCTCTGTGAGTAACGTGGAATAACTGCTTCCTACTTCCACACTACTGATTCCCCACTAGGGGTCTGTTTGGCCATTCATTCACTCATCCATTCATTCAAAAAGCATATACTGATTATCTACTCTGACCAGGCTGTGCTAAGGCTGAAGAAATTACCATGCCCACCCCCCACCCAAAGCTTTTCTTTTTGAGGCTCCCCATCTTGCGTTTCTCTAGTTCTTCATGTATTATAGTTCTGCAGGACTCTGGGCCACTGCACTAAGAAACCCTTTAGTTTGTCATTGATCTTCATAAAGTCACTCAGCATGCAGAATAATGAGAATAGAACACATTTCTTTTTAAAGTTTCAAATTAACTAGTTTAACTCAATTTTTGTTAGTGTTTTGTATGTAAATGACACTGCAGAGCACTATATTTTCCCCACAAAAGAGGAGATTTTATTAAACTTAGACACAAAGATGAAAAGGCTTTCAGTGTAAGGAAAAGGGGGAGTTTATTCTGTTCAAATTTGACTACAGCTCTAACCTCTATTAATGCAAACTTCTTTTGTCATTTTGACTTTGGGGTACTGTTGCCAAACCTTGTGGCAAATATCAAGTTCCAAAAACATGGAGGAAATAAGTAGTTACTGGGCCCAGAGTGAATGTTTGGTCCATATGAAAGTGACCAAGCAGACCATTAGGTAGAGATCACTTAATAATTTGTACTAAGTCAGTCTCTTCCATATTCAAAGTTTTAACTTTCCCTTCAGAGGCTGCCATAGGGAATGAACATTTGATAATTTTTCATTTCAATAAGGGAAATACATCACACAAGATGAATACCATTACAGAGGATGAAAAGTTCATCTTCTACTCAAAACTTTTATTATGCAACATATGTCATAGAAAACATACCTAAAAATTACCATGATAAAAGCCTGTGAATATTAAGATATAACACAGTTGATACATAGTTGAGTTTCCTTTATGACCAAGTTAATTTATTAAGCATTAAACTTCTGGATTATTCCACTCAAGACCCTTGGTTAGGGTGAAGGTCAGTAGGGACATCTATCAATTTTCCTAACGCAAAAGAGATAATTCTTAGGTATTATTTGGTTTGTCCACATTTTTTTCCTTTTGAAACTTCTAAAATTTTTTGCAGATATCTCCTCTGAGGTTGCAATGACATTGCATACTGCAAACTACACATCTGTTTATCAGGGGTTCTGATTAGAGGACCCTTCTACATCAAATGTCAAAAATAACACTGCATCATCATTTACAGATAATTGTAGAAGATTTTTTTCCCTATTTAGTCTGATTTTTGGAGATTCTGTTTACTACTCTACTTTTGTATTTGTTTTAATCACACTGCAGATAATACCAAACATTGGGAACTTTTATTTATAATACTTCCTAACATAGTACATAAGGATACAGAATGAATATATAAACATTCTTCTGTCCTACTCCAAATATTCAGTAATTTTTCTTTTTAGAGACATTTAAAAATACTGAATTAACTTTTAAAAATATATTACCACCACAGCCCGATACCCAGTGCCGTCGGCATGTGCAGGGTGTCGCTGTGCTGAACCCTAAACGTGGCTGAGATGGTGGGGAGGAGGTGCCTGGGGGAGCTGTCACCCACAAAGTCAGGGTCTCGGTAGTTATTCATCTTTGTGGTGTAACTCCAGTTTAATTTAACAAAGATTTTCCTGAGCTTCTGCAGTGTGCTGGCCACTGAACCAGCGACTAGAGACACATGGCTGAGCCCTTCCCGACTCCCTGCCTTGGTGAGTCCGTGAGATGGTCACTCTATCTGGAGGGTAAGATTTTGTGCCTTCGCTCTCTAAGTCAATGGTTACTGAGTTTGGTGTATAAAAGGAATCGGGTCATGTTGAATAGAGAGGATACTTCATACAGAACCCAATAATAGAACCTAAAGAAAATATAATTTAGGTGTGTGATTGGTAGAATCATGATAATGTAAAGTGACTTAAACTTGGGACATCAATTGTTTTTTCAGTTCTTTTTTAAGTTTATTTTTATTATAGTTGGCATACAATATTAGTGTCAGGTGTACAACATAGTGATTCAACACTTATATACCTTAAATGTGATCACCACAAGTCCAGTGCCCTCTGTCACTGTGCAAAGTTATATCGACGCTTTCCGCAGGCCGTACATCACATCCCCATGGCCTATTTGTTTCATAACCGGAAGTCTGTACCTCCTATTCTCCTCACCTTTTTCTTCCGTCTGCTCCCACCCCCCCACTCCAGTAACCATCAGTTTATTCCCTGTATGTATGAATCTGTTTCTGTTTTATTTTAGTTCTTTAAATATAACTAATGCCTCACTTCTTATGAATGTATCATTTAGATTTATGTATTGAATAGTGGGTCACAAAGCTACTAGTAAAACTTTTCTATCTATTACGTATGTATGTATGTAAATATGTATTTTACCATTGGGGCTAACAACTCTTTTCCCTTTGTGGAATTTACTGTCGTGGGCTCTCGTACGGAAGCCACGGAGCGTTTCTTCCCCACCCCTTCCCCTGTCACAGCAGTGCCGTATGGTGTTACTGACCGAGCTGCAGCAAGTCGTTTGCTCCTTTAGGAGCATTTGTTCAACAGCAAGGTAAAGGTGTGGTTTTCTTCGCTCATTTTTAGGGTTTGTGTAACATATAAAGAGACACAAACACTTCCAACTACTACTGTAATGTCTGTTTCCAGTGATTTATGGGAGGGTTGTTTAGGTTGCAGCTTTTGCATAGGCAAACTTTGCTTTCAACTTCTTTTTGATATTATCACCTAGTAAGCTTTTTTAAGCAGCTTGAACTTGACATCACTACCTCTGCTTAATCTTCAAGGACCTGCAAGAGCCGGGTGTTTTGAATCCGAACTCTCTAATTTTCTCTTGCTTCCCCAGAATAGTTGTGAGTGGGAGCACAGCAGGTCTAAGAAGGTGAGGGAGGGAGAGTGCTCACTTTTTCTTATGCTGGCGTTGTGCATTATTATGAGAAGTTAGGCCCTGGCCTGCAGCAGGAAATGGAGAGCAGTCTGATGGGAAATGGGATAGGGAAATACAATTAATTTCCTTGTCATAATTTTATGCTTGGTTTTACTTTTTAACAAAGTATTGTAAATTCCTAGAACAATAAAATAGAACTAAATTAGTATATGCAATATAAAAACACACTGTCAAGCTAAATAGAATTCTTAAAAATCATTTACATGTGGAATTATTGGAACCCCCCACTCCCCACCCCCACCCCCTTTAGGCTAGCTAACTTAAATGGATTCTAGATAGAATATAGGCCTGTGTATGTCTCCTTTTTTATAAATTAATTTTGTCAAACATGATGAAAGGGCTTGGATGCTTTAAGAAGAATGCAGACACTGCTGGTTGCTGGGCAGTACTTACCTGGTAGCCAGTATGTCCTCCAGTTGTGAAGGGATGAACATGACACACGAGAAGATGACAGCGAACTAGGAGGAGTGAGCACGCCCACCATTTGGCATTATAATCAAACAAAGGTTAAAGTGATGTGGAGATACACCTATGATTTACACAGCCATTCTTGCGTATGCTGTTTAGTAACAGGGGGTGAACAGATGACTACAGTTGTGAATTTTATACAGCCAATGTAGAAAAATGACTTTGAGACCCTGCTGAAGACCCCTAAATCTATAGAGAGGGCCAGCGCTCCTCTTTCTGATGCAGGAATTGCTGTCCAGATGTGAGTGACACAGGCTGACAGGTGGCTCTCCCGAGGATACTGGGAACCAGGACTGAGGTCTCAAATCTCAGTGGACTGAAAGGGCAGCTCTCTCTCCCACAGTAGAATTTGCCCGCAACCCATTGAAGAGCAAATACTGAGCAAAGTAAGGATCAGGGAATTGAAAGGAGGGCGGGGGCCCAGGAAAGTGCGGCCCTTTAGCCAAGGACCACAGATGCCCTCAGATCTGCTCCTGCAGGGATGTTCCCCCAGGACTGTGCTCAGAGGTGTGAGGGAGAGAAAGTTGCCCTATCCAAGCACTTCGATCGTACTCTACACATCAGGGGTGTGTTCACTTAACCAGAAAATACTCCTGAAGGCCTGGAGAAGGAGTAAGATCAATTATTCACTTCTCAGCGTTAATTAACGTCTTCATTTGATTTTCCGGACTCCTACCTCACTGAGGTAGAGCATGGGGCACTGTCACAAGGGATGTGATGGAGACTCTTGAGGGGCTTTGGGCAACCAGGTAGAAAATGAGAGGACTGGACCCCTAGGAGATGGAGGGAAAAGGCATTGGGTAAGGAGGGACCAGAGGGGTCAGAAAAATGTGTAAGGGAATAAAGGACGGAGGTAAGATGAAAGAAGGAGTGTGGGTGTAACCTGTGGGCTGTGATCCATGCATTGCAAAGTCAAAGTGTGTGCGAGGCATTCAGGTGGCCTAGAAGAGGGTACCCTGCTTGGTGGAAATTACTCTGGGAACTTAATTGGCGAAGGAATCCACACCGATCAAACTTACATAAGAGAGACGACTGCCTCAGGTGTCAGTTTCTTCATTCAAACATAGAAAGAGCTGTGCAATTCTGACCAATGAGCCATCGACAAGATCTCCCTTTAAATGGGGGATGTTATGTGTAATGCCACTGGCCCACACCTGAGAGTACATCCGCCTCCAAGTCCCTTTGCTTCTTGGTGTTCTGTGGTCTGCGGTTTCTTGCTGACAGCTCAGTCCTGCTCTCTGCATTCCCTTTACAACACATTTATTCTTGTTTGATCACTGACTGCCCATTTTGCTAACCCACTCTGATAACTGCAGGTTTATTCCATCAGAGAGACAACATGTAGCTAAATTGTGGCAACCATTGATCAACATAAGTTTTTGCCTTTATTGTTTTTTTCCATAGCCTAATTTTTGGACACTCTGGGCTTTAGGGAAGAGTCAAAACTATATATTTATGAAGCCATAGTCTTCTGACCTCATCCTATTTTAATGACAAGAAAGCGTTCATATATGGTGATATATTTGTTACTGGGCCTCTTTACAAGCTGCTGTAAGGAGAGAAATGTACAGAACAAATGCTTAGTGCTTTACAGTCCCACGGTATAAAATGGAGTAGT
This sequence comes from Desmodus rotundus, assembly GCF_022682495.2. Classification (NCBI taxonomy): domain Eukaryota; kingdom Metazoa; phylum Chordata; class Mammalia; order Chiroptera; family Phyllostomidae; genus Desmodus; species Desmodus rotundus. The sequence goes on along the minus strand of NC_071391.1, from coordinate 81,731,272 downwards.
TTTAGTGCCCTAAACTACATTGTGTCCTATGCATTCTCTTTACTAAAGAACACGCAGAGTCACAGCTGGGTGGGGAGGGGGTGGTGGCGGGTGGAGGGACTGAGCAAAGTGGGAAAAGGACTCATGGACACTGACAACAGGGTGGTCATTGCTTGGGGGGAGGGAAGTGTAAGGGGACTAAATGGTAATGGAAAAAATACAATAAAGATTAAATAAAAAATTAAACAGAAAAATCAGTATGTTTTATGGATCTGCATAAACTTTTAATGTAATTTAAGAAAAAACATTAATGCCAAAAATGATACTTCAAAGATAGGAGAAGAATCAGAATGCATTGGGTTACTAAAGTTCCAAAAAGACCTCATTCTCATTAGTATATGGTCCCTGACAAGTTGGGGAAATAAATTCCATTGTCCATTAACAAAGGGAGGCACCATGGCTTATCTTGAAAATCCAGTTCTGAGTGAGCTGCCACACCAAAAACAATCTGTGGCACATAGAACCCAAGTTAAAAAATAAAATGAAAGCATAGATGCTCTTCAGTGCGCCCCTCAATAAGCTCTGCGGCATTCATATGACCCCCACACCATGTTCCCATCTTCTTTGGTCCATGGTGAAGGGTCCTGAGGGGCAGAGGCATCTGCCCCCTCGTCTGGGGCGAGGGACACCACCTTCGGTGGCAGGTCATTGGACATTGCTGTGAATGGGGTGAAGGGGTATGGGGGCGGGGTGGGATACCCTGGTGTGTGATACAGATCCTCCAGTGCATGCAACGAGTAGGACTGAGCCCCAGCCACGGGTCCCCCCCAGCTCGAGTTCCTGTGCTGGGTGGTGCTGCCTGACTCCAGCTGGGAGAGGCAACTCATGCTGGGTGGCAAGGTCTGCAGGGCATCGGTGGGCACGGGGTCCAGCTGGCTGAGGCCATCCGGCACTGTCTGCTCCCATGAGTCTCTCTGAGGAGAATGGAAAGGTCACTGGGGTTAGTCAAGAGGTGATACTCTGATGTGAACAGATTTCCTCCCCCACGTGGGGTGCTGCTGGACGAAGGCCTCTGCTGTCTGAGGCCTCTGTACCAGGCAGCTTTTCCCTTGGGTTATTGACACCAGCAGTGAAGGTTTTAGCTCCCTTTGTACTCCAGAATGAGGTTCTCCATATGTATTAAGATTCCTTTCCCCAGAAAACAACATTAAATGAGTGAAATATGAGAATAAGAAAACAAACATTCATACAGCATTTTGACATTTACAATGCACTGTGTCTTGCATTCGTTTTGAACTTCACAATATTAGGTGTGCTGGAGTGCCCTTTCCACAGTGGGGAACAGGCCAGCGGCCCCTGGAGGGAGTGGGCCTTGGAGTAGGCTGGGAAGGCCACCTGATCTGGTGAGCAAAGCTGTGGGAATCTCATTGGCTTGGAAGTGGCAAGATTTGGGGTTCCACTCATGGCTGTGATACCTACTAGCTTCCTGACTGAGCACTTCCCTTGGTTTACAGTAAAATGGGGCTTTAGTAACAATATCCTGGGAAGTTGTGAGAAGTAAATGACCAAAGACACATAGAAGGTCCTGACTGGAATGGGGACTCAGAAATGTTAATTCCACCCTGCCTCCACCCTCCTTTTGTCTAAAATTCCATCTTTAGAGAGATTCATTCCTTTGTGGTTGAAGGCTCTCCAGTTTTCTAGAAGGAGGGTGTTAGTGTTCTTCAGATCTTTATGAACATCTCTTTGGAAGGACTGAGAGTGAGCGAGGGTCTATTAGGGTAGAAGTGCTGTGGGGAGCAGAGGGGGTTACAGTCTAACTTGTCTGAAATTCAACTTCATGGCTCTTCCCTTGCTCTGGAAGAATGGTGGGAGACCATCTGGTCAAGCCCGCAGGGCATTAACCCAATGGATGTAAATCCTGCCTTGTTAGCCATCCCCGCCCAAGCCCCTGGATCACCCCTCCTGCTGTCCTGGGCGGCAGGGATCTCTGAGGGAGGGAGGCTCCACCGGAGAGTATCCTGGCTGTCCTGGCGTCTCCAGGGCAGGTGTAGAGCAGCCTCCCGGGTGTCCAGGGCCAGCCAGGCCTGGCTTCAGCCTGGTTGCCAAGCGTTTGGGCTGGTGGGACCACCTGAGCCCTCATCTTAGTGACTCCCTAACCATGGAATATATACACACTCACCAGCACAAAGTGTGTGGGGTCGCTGGGGAAGGGGGGCGGCAGGAGTGGTGGCAGGGGCGAGGTGCCCAACAGAGGGCCCGTGCTGGGCGTCAGGGCCGGTGGACGGTGGTCCCCATAAGGCTCCGGGAAGTAGGAATCCAGGAGGGTGGGGTGGCTCTGCCCCCCGGAGGATTCGCAGGGGAAGGGCTTTGCCACGCTGGAGGTGCAAAGGTCGTTTGCAAATTGTTTGGTGGTGTGGAAGTCGGAGTCAGACAGGAAAGATCTTCTGACACCATAGTAACCTGACATGACCGGTGAACCTGTTACCAAATGAAAAGCAAACAAGCAAATTTTTCCTCTTGGGAAAGTCAAGGCGTTTCTGTTGCAACCGAGTCCCTCCATCTAGGAAACGATGTTCCCAAGACATGCCTCACACCAAGGCTAACATTTAAGTAGATACATGCCTTGAAAGTGTTGAATACTGCTGCGTTACCACTTTTATCTAGTCCAGCTCAAACAACGTGTGTTTCACGTTCACTCTGCCTTTGGGGATGATTTCACTTCAGGTGGTGCAATCGTTCACTGCTCAATCGTTCAGTCACTCAACACACATTCATCGCGCACCTTCTTTCTGTGTCAGGCACCCGTGCTAGGGAGGGGTTGGGCTTAAAGAGATAAGTAAGCTGGCATTCACATTTTATCCCACGAAGCATCTTTCCCACTGCTTCTGAGCTCTGTCCTCATATACACAGGACCATTAACAAGAGGCTGCTTCTGGGCATATTATCTGAGATTCAGTATCTCTAGATAAGGTGATACTATAACCTCACCCCAATTCCGAAGTCAGGTTGTATTCTTCTAATCCTCTGTATACGGACGGACTTTCAACATCGCGTCTGGCATCTAGCAGGCAAGGCTTGCTTGCTTTGAAATGATAGGGCTTCTGTGCAGCCAAATTTGGGGAAGGAGCACAAAAAAAATATTTCCTGGTTGAGGGGTCTCGTGTTATTTGCCGCCCTCTTGTGGCCATAGTGTGGGCACTGCAAGTTTGGAAAGAGAAGGCCTGGCACAGAAAGTTTTCCTTGGGGAAAACAGGAAGAAGCTGAAACTGAGAAACGTGGTATTCAAGGCAAGGAGAGTGAAATGGATTCAGAAGGGAAAAGATGTGTTTGCTAAAACCTTTCTGACTCTCTAGTTCAGCTGTCAGCTGTCGCAGGGAACACATTATCATTTAGAACATGTTCAGGGGCATGGAGTCAAAGCCTGTGAAACAGTTTCCAGCTGGTGGTGGGTGTGGGCTCGTTTGCTAAGACCCACACCTCCAGGCCACAAAAGGGCTAGACTGGGAGGAAGATGCAGATGCTTGACGTTCTTACCTCTCCCAACCACAGGGGACCACTTCTGAGCTTTGTTCCTGCCCACCCTGCCCAGTCTTCCGCCGGGTAGAAGTCCAATGCATCCTGTCCTTTGCGTCCTGACTCAGTCATGTGTTACTCCACGCTCGCTGCACTGTTGCCCTTGTCACACCACGTGGCCCTTCACGTTCTGCTCGCTACTCCTGCACCTGAGTTACATACTCCATCCTTCTTACATGCTGCCTGAGGGGCAGAGCTTCTGTCTTACACATTTTCTGTAAATCCAGTATTTCATTATTGTGTTCAACAATTATATATAAATTTATTCATTCATCCAGAAGAAATCAAAAGCCCTTGTCAGAACTTACAGCACAATTCTACTTACTCTACTTTCATCTTAAAAGTTATAGACCCAAACACCTAATCTGCCCATGAATTCGAAAGCTGCTGTTAGAGGTTTTACCATAAGCATATTTCCCTAGAAAAAAATTGGAGCAAATGATAATTAATATCAATACTATGGTTCTGTTTCACACCACCAATCTATATCCACAGGAGTGGTTAAGACTAAGAACAGAATTAAGACTACATAAACAAGGCTCTCAGGTCTTATGGCTATGTTTCCAATTTCCAAATAAAAATAAGCACACAGAAAAATGCTCTGCTCTTTTAAGTACATAATGTTTTTCTCCTTAAAGAGAAAAAGAATCTTGTAGGTGGTGAGAGAAGCTACAGAAATGTTTCCCCGGTAAAAGGGAGCAGAATCCAGTGACAGTAAATGTGATCGGGAAACAAGGTGGAGACATCCAGGCACGCAGATCTTCTACTGCTCTTACTCCTTTCCCTTGTTCCTTTCTGAAGGTCACTAAAATCACTGAGAAAGACGATGCCACTTCTGGTTTGGGATCTGGAAGGGATGTGTGTGTGCACGTATGAGAGTGCCTATGTCTATCATCAAGAATGCCCCCTTTCTGTCCCTATGGGGCTGTGTAGTAAGCATATGTGTGGAAGTGAATACAAGACGCTTAGCTCAGTGCCTGGCATTCTGAGAGAGCACTCATTACATGACAGTTTCCTCATCTGCCCACAGGTCTCTCTGTTTGTGTGCTGAAGCAGGCACATAATCCATCAGACCGTGTTCCCAGAATTTTAGACATTCTGAAATTGTATCAAGGGCCTAAATGCCATTCATTGCTTTTGCCCAATAAACTTCTGCTAGGCAAGTGATCAAAAGGCTGCCTTCAAAACAGAATGATTTCTAAATTCGAGAATGACCGAATTAAAGGAGCAATGTTTTCAATGTGCTGTAAGACAGTTACAGGAGAATGGAAGCCCAAATGGCCTGTTCACACTCAACAGGGCATGAGTGAGCAGCTCGTTGAGCCGAAGTACTCACCGGGCATCTGGACGAATGGAGACGGAGGGGGGCTGGCGCTGCCCTGGAAGGCAAAGACAGTGAGAGTTTCTTTTGTTAGTTGCACATTTGGATTGAAAAAAAAAGATCAGGAATATATTTTACAAGATTTATTTCCTGATACTTAAAAAAAAAGGTTATTTGGATGGTTAGAGTGGTGGGAGTCAATCGAGAGTGAGAATGCAAGTACCGGAGAACAAAGTTTCACAAGGGACAAAGAGAAACCACAGTTGTAGATTCTAGTAAACGTACCATAAAGCACTGGCTGGATGAAATGGAATAATTAACTCTTTGGTTTTCACTGTTTGCATTAATGTCCTTCATCAAATATATATTGAGTATCTGTCTGTCTCTCTGTCAACATTCCTTGGCATTTGGCTTCAACATTGAATGGTCATTTTTTTTTTTACTACCTGCCTCCATGTAGAACTGAAATGCCATTAAGGGTCGGAATCTTATCTGTGACTTGTGTTCAGTGACCAGATCAGAGTGTGGTTCATAGTAAACACAATGAAAATATGTGGAATAAACATATAATCCTCAAAGCCACAGTCTGGTGAGCATGGGAAGCTGGGGATGTTGTCAGTTGAGTTAATCGTCCCAGAAGATATACCAAAGTCCTTCTTAACCTTCAGTACCTGTGAATGTGACCTGATTTGGAAATAGAAACTTAGAAGATATACTAGTTAAATTAAGACGAAGTCATGCTGGATTAGGGTGGGCCATAGAAGAAGAGGAGAGAGACACAGGCACAGAAAGGGGAAGGCCATGTGAAGACAGAGGCAGAAATGTGAGTGATACAACCTCGAGCTCAGGAACACCAAGGATTGCCAGCCACCACCAGAAGAAGCAAGGGAGAGGCAAGGAAGGAGGCCACCCCCAGAGCCTTCAGAAGGAGCCCGGCCCTGCTGACACCTTGATTTTGGATTTCCAGAACTGTGAGACAATAAATTCCTGTTGTTTCAAGCCATCCCATCTGTAGGTTTGTTACTTCAGCCCTAGGAAACTAGTATAGGGAGCGGCTTACGATGAAATAGTTGACTACAGTGCGAGAAGTGGCATGGTCTGGGGCAGATGCAGGGAGGAGGGCACTTGAGCAGGTATTAGGGGTGGAGTGAGGAACACATCCTGGAGGAAGTGATACCCAGGCTAACCTCTGAAGGGAAGTGTATCCAGGTGTGTAGAGTCTTGAAATATACAAATGCAAATCTGGCTTCAAGATGCTCAGGAATAAAGTTAGGTGGAAAATGTAGCTGTTTTAAGTTATCCAGTTCCTCAATATCCAGTTCCAGTTCTGTGGATCTGAGCTCTTAGCTCTGACCCTCACAGTTCTATAGACTCTCCAGTGCAGAAGAGATTCTCATGGAGGGTCTCACCCAACCACCCACTCCACGTTGGGCGCACTTAGCCTCTGGTGATAAAGAAATCAGCACTCTCTGAGAAAGCCCATTTCTTCTTTGGAGACCTCTGACTCTTACAAAGCAGGCCGAGAAGAGTTACATTATTAATTGTAATCTCTTTGTCCATACAGAGTAAGATTTACCCCATACGGCCCTTCAAATATTTGAAGACAACCCATCACTGCCCAACTGTCTTAATCAGTTTGGGCGGTTATAGAAAGTGCTATGGACTGGGTGACTTAACATTTCTCAACAACAGCAAACATTTCTTTCAGTTCTGGAGGCTGGAAGTTGGAGACCTGTCAGTGAGAAGGTTAAGATATTGTTTGTAGTCTTTGTTAAATATGCAAGGTGAAAATTTATGGGTCACTGTACAGAACGGACACAGAGGCTGGCAGTTTGCAACCAGGCTGCCAGGATGGTTGGATTCTTGGTGAGGGCTCTCTTCCTGAGACGGTTGGCTGCTCCTGTGTCTTCTTGTTTCAGACCAGAGGTCATCTTTCTCATGTGTCTCCTCTTACAAGCACACTCATTCCATTCACGAGGGCTCCACCTTCACAATCCAATTACCTCCCAAAGGCCCCATCTCCAGACACCATCGCCTTGGCTCTTAGATCTTTAAGACAGGGATCCTGGAGGGACACAAGCATGCAGCGCACAGCACAAACCTGCAATTCTATCTCCTCCAGGCAAGATGGCCTCCAACCACTGAGACGCAGTGTAATATTTAAGAGTGGAGACATTGGAACCAGGGTGCCCGTGTTGGAATCCCAGCTCTGTCTCTTAGTAGCCGTGTAATCTTGGGCACATGAAGATTAAATGACATCATATATGTCAAGCACTTAGAATAGCGTAAGCAGGATATCAGTATTAGCTATTATCATTCAAATGCGTTTTTATGTTCCTTCAAATCTATGGTATATTTATCTAAATGAATTCTCATTTATGTTTTCATGTTTAATAAGTTAACACCTTTAAGTAGCAGAAGGGAACTCCGTGGGGTCACAGGTGAGTGTAGATCAGGTGCTTTGTGCAGGGAGGAAAAGAGGCAGCGATTAATTCTGGGAGCATGTTTCCCCACCTTGTCCAGCGCTTCCTTCCAATTTTCTGTCTCTGCCTAGCATGGTCTTTTGTTGAAGTCCTGTGCCAAGACCTATATGCTCTGGCTTCTTCTGTCTCAGCCTCTTTCTGCAGGTAAGTAGGGTGTAGCAGGCTGGCAGCTGTCCTGGTGCTGCCTGGGATGATATTCCATTGCCCTTCTCCCACCTTCCCTCCCTGCCTGCTTGCTGTCAGTTGCTCTGGCCAAGGCTGGGGCCAGGGGGCAGGCTTCTGTGAGACCCCCTACCTGTGCCCAATTAGGTGGATGTAAGTACCTATTGTCCCCTCAGCATCTTCAGCCATTCTTTCACCAGGTGTCATGGCTGTGCCTCTGGCCTCCACCCAAGGCCTGGGTAAATCTCAGCCTATGGTGCCAGAACCCCTTCAGCTCCAGACATCTCTGCTGTAAAAGCTTTCCTCGATTTTCCTCCCACCACCGGCGGTCCCCAGAATCTTCTTACACCCTTTTTTCTTCTTTTTTCAAAATATGCCCATTGTAACTACTACTGTGGAATTCCCAGCACTGTATCCTCCCCAACGCAATTTTAAAACCTTGAGAGTCTACACAGGTTTCCCAGTCACCCGTGTGGTTGTTTTTACTCATTACACGATCAAAAGAAACCTCTTGTGTTCGTTTCTCCTACCTAATTTTGCCCTCTACCTGCTGTGAAAATTGAACTATTTCCATTCCCATTACGGTTGCCCATAAAATTTTACCTTGTATATTTAACAAAGACTGCAAAGACTCTTAAACCTCTCACTGATGGACCAGGTTCTTAGAACACTCACTTTTATTAGTGCTCTCCTCATTTATATGTGTACATTTTCTTCCATGTTAGCTAGTTTCTTTTTATTAACTTATACAAATTAGACCCTGTAATTGTCATCGTGTTATTAAGTAAACCTGCATTAGATTTACTTACATATTCATAATTTTCTTTGATTGCTCCTCTTCTAGACTTTCCCCCTAGATTCATTTTTCCCTTCTTCTAAAACAGAGGTTTTCAGTCTTTTTCATCTCATGGCACACATAAACTAATGACTAAAATTCTGCGGCATGCCAAAACACATATATTTTTTGCAGATCTGACAACAATAGGTACAATTTTGATTTATTCACACCAGACAAGTATTGTTGTGTTGGCTGTTGTCATTTTTTATTTGACAATCTAGGTAGGGGAAGAGCGGTCAGTGCCCTAACTAAATACGCAGGTATTGCATGTTTTAAAAATCCTTGTGGTACACCAGTTGAAAATTGCTGTTCTAAAGTAAAATTTTAGAACATTCCTTTTATGAAGGTGGTATTGGTGGTAAACTGTTTCAGTTTTATTTATCGGCAAATATCATTTGTTTTGCCCTTGTATTTGAAACATAATATTGCTGGGTTCACAACTGTAACCTTGTAGTTATTCTACTATCGGCCTTTTGAGACTTCATTCAATGATTGGCTTCCATGATTGGAAGCTATTGAGAACTTTGCTACCAACCTCACATTCATTCTTTGTGACAATCTTTCTTTTCTTTTTGAGTACATTTTAATATACTCCCTTTGTCTATGAGATTTTTCAAGTTGACTTCATTTTATCTAGAGGTAGATTTAAAAATTTTATTCTGCTTGTTATAGGATGTGCTTCATGTGTCTGAGGACTTAGGACTTTGTGTTTCCTAAGTTCTGGAAAAGTTTTGTCCATCTTCTCTTTAAAGTTTGCCTCGTCTGTATTATCCTGTTCTCTCCTTCTGGGACTCTGTTTAGATGAGTGTTAACCCTTTTACTTTTATCCTCCATATCCCTTAACCTCTCCTTTGTTTTCCTACATTCATGATTCTCTGTTTTATATTTTGATATAGATTAATATAGATTTTTCAAATCTATATCCAGTTCAGTTATTCTTTCTTCAACTGTAGCTTGCTGTTTAACTCATACAATGAGTTTTAAAAAGTATTAATGATTACATTTTTTCCATATCTATAAATTCCATTTGATTAAAAAAATATGCTTGGTAATTCTTGAGTCTTTTGTTGAGTGTTTATTATTGATTAAGTTATTGGTAATTCTAATATCTGAAAGTTCTTGGAATTTAAATGTATTGTTTATTGTTCATGCTGACTCTCATTCTTAATGGTATATTTCCTTGAGCATTTGGTGATCTTTGATTGAAACTCATACCTGGTCAACCTTAACCTGGGAAAATCTGGGGGCCTAAATTGAAGTTACTCTTCTCCAAAAGATTTATGTTTACATTTCTTGGGAGCCAGCTTCCTTCCAGGCTTCCCAAATTAATCCTGGACTCCCAGGTTCAGTTCTTCAAACTTGGCAGCAACTCAAAGACCAGTCTTCACATGTAAAGCTAATTTGGATACCTGTCCTCAGGGGCACCTGCCTTTTGATGTGATCACTTTCTCATCATTCAATGTCTTAATTTCTGCTTAAATCTTTCCCCAACCTCTCATGTGAACCCTATCCACCCGCAGACCCAGCTTTGGAGATCTTCCTTACTTCCTGCCAGCTCAGCCACTCAGTAAATGTGTTTCACGCAGGACCCAGTTTGTCACGGGTGAGGTCTCCCCACCCTCAGACCATCTAGTCTGCCTGACACAGAATCAAATCCCTAAATACTGAAACCAGTTATAGATAGTTTTCTGATTTTTACACAGGACAAAAGCTTTTATTTTTTCATGATTTGCAACATTTTCCACCAGATATTTAAATTATAATACAAATAACCAGAAGCACATACTTGTAGTAATTTCATAAACACACTGTTAAACACATGGGCACAAACATCACACTTAATAACCACAACAACCCCAGAAGGGAGTGACCCAAGCTCCCCTGCAGGTGGTGGTGGTGGTGGCAGGAGCCAATAAGGGCCTTTTGCCTTCTAAGCATTTTAATAACTCAAACATTAAAATAGGAAAGCATCTTAGTTAATTTTTTTTTACTACAAAGGAGACTTAGGGACATCCAAGAAGGATCACATAATTTTCTAAAAGCTCACAAAAATGACTGAGTAGGATTTATACATCCTTGTCTGATATTTATCTGTCAATCAGTTTCTTAGTCTTTTGATGAATGAATGAATATTCTATTTTTGGAGGGTCATCTTTAGTGAGGTATAATTTACATATAACCAAATGCACAAAGTTTAAGTATACAGTTTGATGGACGAGGAATTTTACAAACTCCTGTGACAACCACATTTCCACAAAATTAGTTTTTTTATAGCTATAATTAGTGCTGCCCTCTCTGTGGTGGTCTGGGAAGTGTTTAGAGGGACAAATGTTAAAAGCGATGAGAACGCATCACTTTAGTTCATCTCACAGAACACAGAAGAGTTCTGAAGGGCCTACGCTGCGATTGGGGAGGATTTCACTGGGCGGATTTCAGAGCTGACTCTTCCTTCCCACCCCTCCCCGGGTTTGATAGCTGAGAGAGAGCAGCCTCAAACACGCGCCTTCAGCGTGAGCACTAGTTGTCGTTGCTCATGCGGAGGGAAAGCTCACACTCCTTCTTCCTCGTTCAAGACTGAACACTCCCACAGATGCCTCTCACCATATGAATCCTCCAGAAATAATATTAATATTGAAGAGCCCATAACTTTTGACTAAGCGAGATGGTATATAATTCTTATTTTGCATACTCCAAACAACAGGATCCTGCCATGCCAGGTACCCAAATTAAGAGGTTTATATTTGAATGAAATTTGCTAGTCTGCAACTTCCTGTAGCTACCCCAGCAGCCTCACAGCTGCCCCCAAAGCCCTTCCGTGGAAATGAGTTAATTTGAACTAATAGGTCACCAAGGTAGTAAAGTGATAAGAGGTTCCTTTGAGAACATTTATAGTCATTTTTATGACCCTATAATAATTTTAGGTGCCAACCTAGATGAAGGAACATATTGAAATGTACCTAGGAAAAGATCTCTGATTAGCATAAGACTTTTCACACTGCTGAATAATATACTTTTAAAATTCTGATAATATAATTTAGAAAGTGTCTGTTTAAAGATATTGTTATTATTAAAAAATAAATAAAAATAAAGATATTGTTATTAATGCTTAAATAATAATAATCATAGCCACTTGTGAATACCTGGGGTCCCTTTTCAAAGAATTTACAGTATTTTTTGTATTTAATTTCTTATTGTCATTATATCTATGGTTGGGAGAGGTGGAACTGATGTTATTATACCGAACATTCTAAACCACATTTTAATACCTGGATTTAGACCCACCCTAGGTAATATGATTTTTCTCCAACTTTGAAATGAGTGGAAAGCTAATGCTGGGTTTAAGACAACCTTTACATAGGTACCCGTGTTAGACTGAGATACCTTCTCCCTCCAGAATAAAATGGGCAGAGAGAACTACTTATTGTGACTAATATGTAGTAGAACCAGGGCTATTCTAGTTGGTGTGAAATCTTATACAATGACTGAACTGTACCAAAGCTGTTCTAATAAATCTTACTGTTCTGTAAAGTCTGAAACAGGTTTTGATTTTTGGATCACTTATCTGAGTTATGTAGTAATTTAATCATGAATCTGAAAAATACTCCATCATGCATAAGAACTATAGTTATAAGGATCTATTATTTGCCAAGTTTTTAATATAATGTTATCTCATTAAAAAGTAGTTATTATCATCTCAGGTTTACAAAGTATGGAAGCACAAAGAAATTAAGTAATGTGCCTCAAATCATGCGTCTAGTAAACTATAAAACTAGGACATAAACCCAACTTCTCTGACTGGTCCCTCAGCCTCTCGGTGACTTAACAAGCAGGTTCTCTGCACTAGCGTTTCCGTCAAACCACAGATGCGTACTGGGCGCCCCGATGCACAAGGCATAGCGCCGAATGTTGCAGACGCCAGGAAAAAATACAACCAAACAGCTTCGATTGGGATGTACTCAGGGACACAGGCCATTTATATTAGATTAAATACGGCCACAGTTTCTTTGTAGCTCCTCCCATCAAGCTGTGGAGTCTATCCCTTCACCCCTTTGAATCTGGGTTGGTTGTAAGACTTGTTCTGACTAATAGAATGTGACTAAGGTGATGTTGGGTGCCTTTTAGAGTCTAGGCTTCAGGAGGGTTTGCAGCTTTTACCTTTCCTTGCATTGAATGTTGCCTTACAACTTCCTTTTAAGAAAGTCCTGGATGATGAGTGACAGCGTGGAAGTGAATCCAGAGACTCCTGCTGACAGCTGGCACCGATAGACAGGCACGTGAGGCTGTCTTGGACTTTAGCTAAGTGCAGTGCACGGGCGAGCCCTGGGGAAACCTTCAGAGAAACTTCTAGCCACCCCACAGAATTATAAGAAATCATAATTATTATTATTAATTACTGAGGTTCAAGTGAATTCTTAAATAACCGACACAGACACACCCAGGAAAAAGTAGATCATGGTACAGAACAGCATGTACTAGTTTCTAGATGCATGGCCCATACTCTACATACTCCTGAGGTAAGAAAAGGGAGCAATCAATTTGCTAAGGATTTGGCACTGAAGGATGAGAGGATGCAGAAAAGAGAAAGAAAACTCTCAGGTGCAAGGAATTTTGTGAATGAAACACGGAGGTGGGAAAGCATACCCACCTCTTATTTGTTAAGGAATCATAGCAAGTTGGTTTGTTAGGAGCAGCTTTAGTTAATTGATTAAATAAAAATGTATTATGTGCCCACTATATATCAGGGTTGTGGTAATTTCCAGAAATACAAAGAGGAGTAAGGCATGGATCTTGTTCTTAGAGAGCACACAGACACAGCACCACAGTATTATATATAACTATGTATATAACTATAACAATATAACTATATAACTATATATATATATATATATATATATATATATCTGCAATAAAAGTAAGGGTTGAAAAGACTAGCATTTCATGAATAATTACTTCATGGCAGACTCTGTGCCAAGCACTTTACATATATTAGTGTGTGTTTCATCATTTTTAGTAACAACTAACATTCCTTTATGTCCTTTGCACTATGCTAGATGATTTACATGTATTCTCATTAAATTTTACCATGAATCAATGAAATAGATTGTTACAAGTTATTATCTCTAGGTTTATATTGGAAAACTAATAAGCATTATAAAGGACTTGTCCAAGGTCACAGAACTGGTAAACGACATAGGCTAGATCCCAATCTAGATCTATTATAACAGTGATTTAGTGCATGTAGGGGTGGGGGGCTAGTGGGAGGTAAGAATGAGGGTAGGGAGGCCGGCGGGTTGCTGTATTAAGAGAAGGTGATTGAACACATCATACTGTAGATGATATTTGAGTCTAGTTTTGCAGGATGAAAGGAAATGAGTAAGCAGATAGGATAAGGGATGTTATAGTTGGGGTCCAAAGCAAGGCTCGAATGTGCGGATAGCATGTCACAGACATGGAATATGTTCTGGAAGGGTCAGACAGAGAAGCTGAAGAGAAGCAGGAGGAGGGTGTAGGAGCCAGGTCAGAGAGAGCTTTCTGGAGGCATGCTAAGGAACTTGGTCTTTGTCTGGTAGCAGGCAATGATCCTTTGGACGTTTTTGCAATACAGATGTGGTGAAAGTGGCATTCTAAGTAATTTAATCTGGTACTGAAAACGGTAGGTCAGGAATGGTTGGTGGGGTGGGTGTTAAGTGATTTGCTTAAGGCCTTCAAACATACAGAAGTAAAATGAAGACTAAAAGACACATTTAAATTCTATTTTGGGGAAGGGAATTCACTGTGAAACATTAATTTATGCATTTGGTAAGTGCATGTAAATATCTAACACTGATTTTGATCTTCATTAACTTGATGGTACAGCAACTTAATTTCTTCATAATATAATCACAGAAAAGTTCTGGAAAACTGTACATGAAACTCAGTGTGGTGAGCCCTGGAACGCAGGAGGGGGTAGGTGGGGGGCGTGGGGGTCAGTAGACTTCTATTTTTCACTTCATACTCTTTCATTCTGTTTGAAATTTTACCATGCATTATTTTTGTAGTTAAAACAACTAGCTAATAAAAGCTGAAAAAGTGAAATTTAGGTCTTATATCTTTATCGTAAATCTAAAACCTCTTCCTTTTTATCAGATTTATTGGGGTGACACTGGTGAACAAAATCACACAGGATTCAGGGGCGCAGTTCTGCTGCTACACGTCTGTGCGTTGTACTGTGCGCTCACCGCCCAGTCAGGTCTCCTTCCCTCACCGTCTGTTTCTCTGTACCCTCCTCTAATTCTTAGTAAAATTATGAATCTAAGTTTCTCCTATACAAACTATTTTTATTTATTTATTTAGTATTTATTGTAAATATGACATATATTCTTATTTATTTTTACTTCATTTTTATTGTTGACACTATTACAGGTGTCCCCATTCTCCTCACCCCCCGCCCATTTGCTTTCCTCCACACAGTTCTCATTCACCCTTCCCTCTGGCCAGCACCGCACTGTTGTCCATGCCCATGGGTCATGTGGATATGTTCTTTGGCCAATCCCTTCACCTTCTTTCATCAGTTTCCCCTTCCCCTCTCCCCTCTGACAGATGACAGTCTGTTCTGTGTCCATGTCTGTTTCTATTTTGTCAGTTTATTTTTGGTATATGGACCATTGTATATCCTTCAGAAAGCTAACAGTTACAGAATTCCAACTCTCAAAGTTTCTCAAAATTTTACTGTTAAAACTCTCCTGCTTGGCACAAAATTATGCCCCAGCTGTCTCTGTAAGGAAGTGATTTCTGTTGCCTAAGTTACAAACTGAAACACTTTTTTTTTTTTACCCCTGGGTGTTCCTGTGCCTTTGGAATGCTTTTCGTATTTATGCAGCTAAGTTAGAACACAGGAACCACGGGGATGCAGGTTAATAAATGGTCTGGCATGCTTGGGCCAGGGCAGAATCTGCAGGAATCCATCCCTGCCAGACGGGCTTGCCACAGCTCTTGTGCTGCAAACCTGATCATTTCTGCAAGCTGTGTGAAAGAATTCACCACCAGGAAATATTTTAAATTTCATAACATTAAAAGAAATGGCAGACCCAATGGAACAGCTGAAAAAATAAGATGTTTGCAAAATTCACTTTTATTATTATTATTTTAAAAAATTTCTGCAATTGTGAAGGAGCAGGTGGTTGGTTGGGGAACCCAAAGGCCCGGGAAATGTGGTTCAGTTAGCTAAACAGGGCAGGACAGTGGGCTAACGTCAGACAATGGGTCATTTTGAAAGCCTTAGATAAAACATTCATTCAAATGAATGCCAAGGTTATAATGTGTATATCTGTATTCAAACATTCACATTTTGAGTTTACAAGGCATTGCCTACTCAGAAAAAGTGTTTTGTTTTGGATTTGTTTTTTTTTAAAGATTCCTGCTAGGCTCATGAAGGGGGTTAGTTGGCAATGTTAACAAGCAATGTGCAAAGCACTGTGCTACAAGAGTGAGTAAAAAAGTGCACCAGGGTAGACACTGATTCCCTTTATCAACAACCTTGCAGACCTGGCAGCCAAAGGGTCCCTTCTGCTGGCAATTCAGAAAAAAGCAGGAAGGGCAAATGAGATGTACATATTAAAGAAAAAATGTAGTTTTCATAAGAAAACACAAAGAGAAAAGGTACTGCTGAAAAATAAAAAGAAAAACAGTACAAGAGAAATAATGCACTAGCCAATAACATACTGGCCACGTGATGACCGTTTGCCTTGCCCAGACAAGCGTGAAAATCTTACTAAAGCTGGAACACATGGTAGGATAGGTTCAATTTATGAGGCTTGAAGAGATGACAAATAATTTTTATGGTAAATTTTAAGAAATCAGAGGAGAGCATGGATATATCTGGGATGGCAGTGGTGCAGACTTTGTTGTGCTTGCAGGTCTTCAGCGCTTGGGATGCCTGCTAACCGCGAACTCAATATAACATGCATACGCTCTGCTCTTAGATTTGATCATGTGGCGATGGCTGCAATGGCCGCGATTTCTTCCTTGAATTTGTGCATGGCCAGCTTCCTAAGTTTAAGGCATGGATAATCAGCTTTTTTATTTACATCAGCTTCTTTCCAGTCTGCTTCTTTCTTCTTTTGGCCTTTTTATTGTTGTATAGCACTACTATTACAATACTACAATATATAAATTGTCCAAGTTTTAGCAGGGCTTGGAGGGTATATCTTGATTAAAATTAAATTTTATGTTAGTCAAGGCTTTCATATATCTTTTGTATGGATTACTAAAAATAGGCTTTGTACTTAAGAATTGAGTCCATTGGTGGTCCCTATCTTCCTATCTCTTCTCATACTTTCATAGGGGAAGAGCATGAGGAAATTGCCCTTCCCTTTCCTCAGTGGCTATTATATTATTAAGAATATGCATATGACTCTTTAGTGTGTAGGACTATGAGAGAATGCTGGATACCATGGAGGTTGGGAAAGCATCTAAGAGGTGGATCACTGGAGACAGCAGGTAAAAGCTGGTAAGCTCTGTGCTTTCTTGGGCTCAGATATCCCTTCCAGCCCTCAAAAGGGAGGTGATACCATTTCTGCCTTCTAAGTGGGAGAGTAGCATTTGACATACAGTCCTAGGCATGAGCCATGGATTACCTGCCTCTCAGGTCAGCTTGGCAATATTCAGAAAACAAATCACACCTCATAAAAAGTAATAGCAGGAGAGTAAACTTCAGGCAACAAGAAAAGGTCAGTACCAAAGGGGTTCGGTGAGGTAGGCCCTAGAGGTCTCTAGGAGAACAGCAAAGAGTCTTGTGTAAGGTCAGTGTGGAGAACCTAAGAGATCAGGGGTCCAGGAGTGGTGGGGAATGACGCAGAAGAATGGTATTCTGGAAGCAGGCTCTGCGATGGAACTAGAAATAGGTTCTAGAAAGAAATTAAGGACTTCTTGCACCTAGATATCTGAGTATTATAGGAAAGAAGGGCTTTGGTTCTAATTTGATCTGAGCAGTCTATAGAGTCACTGCAGGACGGGCAGGGAGACAGACGTGAGGTGGCGAAGGAGTGAGGGTCACGACTGGAGCCCAGCCGCATGTGTGGAGTGTGGAGGCGGAGGTGAGTGGTGAGCAGAGGAGCTAAGCAAGGTGGGAATTCCAAAGCTAGTCCTTCCCTGGACCAGCAATGTCCATTTAAGAAGGCAATACATTAGGTAAAATAAAGACCTTGGAGTCCAAAAACCTGAGTCCAAATTTAAGCTTCATTGCTTTCTGTGAGCCTTAGTTTCTACATCTGAAAAATAGATGAGTGCCACCCCGTTGCATTGTAGGGCTTCTTGTTGACAAGTGGTATATATTTAGAAGTGGATACCTGAAAATATTTGTAAAGTTTCTATTTAGGAACCTTGCAGTAAATAATAACTATTATTATTATTATTAAAAATTCTTATTTCTCCAGAGAGAACAAGATGATAGAAGGGGACCCAGGCCTAGAAGTCACCTCAACTGTGCCACCCGTGCCGACCTTTGACCAGATAAGAAGTGTGTGTCACATTTGCACTCTACATAATGGATCCTGTGCTGTGTGTGATTTTTCTGTTTCCTATTTTTCTGGCAAACTCAATCTGCAAAACTTTAGTGGAACTAGAGGAAAGAGGACTTATCTTTCTTAGAGGAATGAGAGTGTTCAGCTTGGCCTTGGAAGTTGGGGTGCCAGTGGACAGAATGTGTTCTGAAGTTGGGAAAAACTATCCAGTCAGGATGCCCATAGGGAGAAGGGGAAACTTGAGAACACTC
The DNA here is from genome assembly GCF_022682495.2 of Desmodus rotundus. Lineage (NCBI taxonomy): Eukaryota > Metazoa > Chordata > Mammalia > Chiroptera > Phyllostomidae > Desmodus > Desmodus rotundus. The sequence continues at coordinate 81,713,162 of NC_071391.1, read as the reverse complement.
TGAACACTAGTCCTCTGCCATCTGTACCATTCATAATATCATACAATTCTTTGTAATTGAGGAAATGTAGGTTTAAAAAAGTAACATTACTTCTTAAGTCAACAAACTGATTAAAATGTTAGGATTTTTACTTCCCTCTTCCTACTATTTGAAGTTGGAGTTTTCATAAAGCAGTAGCCCATGATTGGGAAGTATAATACTTGGTTCATTATCCAAGACTGGTTAAGTGTTTGGATATTATGACTGCAGAGTGAGAGCAGTTGAATTCATATCAATGAAATGCACCAAGTCGGAGCTTCAGCTCTAGCCATCTTTGGAATGGAGGACGGTGGCATTGCTGAGTCAGAATAAAAGTGAGGCCGCTAACTGAGGCTTCTGCTGCTTTATTATTCCATTCCTCACAGTGAACCAATTCCAACCTACAAAAGGTACCCAGTGGCCTTTTAATAGTTTGATTTCTTTATATTATGTTAGAATCTATAGTAATGAAAACCGGGGGTATCTAACTGCCAAGGCTGCTATTCAGAGCTGGCCGCAGTCTTGTGAATATCTACTTTTGCAGAGCATACTTTTACTGCAATGTGTACGTGATACCATGTTCCAGGTACTGTAAACACTGTAAGAGCTGCCATTTCTTGACCACTTACAACATGCTATGTACCAGCTGTACCAGGGGCTTTATATACTGTATCTAATTTCATTTTCATGACAGCTTTATGGTGGTATCACTATCCCCATTTACATGGGCAGAAACTGAGGCCCAGAGAAGTTAGATCACTCTCACATATTGGAGTCAGATTGTCAGTCTGTCTGACTCCTAAACACAAGCTCTTAACCATTCTATCACACTGCCATTCCTCCTGGGCTCGAGATTCCACAAAGAACAAATGGGAGTAGAAAGACATTAGCCAGTTGGGGAAGAGATTTAAGAAAACAAACAGTCATAATGCAATGTCATAAATATTTTAGCAGATAAATATGCTGGCATCTTGGGGAGTAGAGGGGAGTGTCTGGAAGACCTTAGCAGACAAGGCCAGCCCTGAATTTTGAAGGGTCATGTGCCAGGTCAGGCCTCTCAATCTTGTCTTTCACTGCGCCCTGAACACCGGATATCGCACCCGCCGCACATCACAGACAGACGCCCCTCTCTGCTAGACTGCCTGTGTTCTGTTGGGACTCCCGCCCTGCCTCACTGCTCACTTGAGTTATCCTGTGCCTTCAAGGCTTATCCTAAGGCTCATCCTCCTTGAAGAAGTCTTTTGCCACCTGCCCTGTCCATGCTTTGCTCACCCCCTTCTAACCCCACATATTCAGCGGTGGCCACTATCACATGTTTGGCACTTGGAGCAAAGCCATCATTTTATTTTTAATCACTTATTTCATGTAGAATTCCTTCTTCCACAGCTGGACTATACATTTCTTCAGGTCAATCAGTTTCTTACATCACTTTGAATTCTAATGTCCCTTGCGTGCAGTCAGTGATTAACAACAGCAGCACTGATTGAGCATATACCGTGTAATAAGCCCTTAACAAATATTAAATTTAATCCTTATGATACCATGCAGGGCAGGTATCTCCTTCCTTTGACAGCAAGATCAAGTCATCACACAGCTGCCAAATGGCAGAGCTGGGATTTGAATTCAGGTCCCCTGGATCCAGAGCCCAAACTCTTCACCATGCCGTGCTGTCTGTGTTGTCCATGATGAGCTCCAGACAACCCAAGTGCTGTGGGTTCCCAGATGACAGTAGTCTCAGACATCAGCTCAAAGGTGCTTCAGCTTGGCTCTGAGCTAGTTTTCTGAGACTCGGATCTATTTTAAATCCTAAACAGTGAAATGGGAACATGTGAAACATGAAGGTGATAAAGAAGATAAAGAAATGGTATAACTATTGAAAGTTTGAGCACTAAAATTGAGTACTGAAATGGGAGAGGTCTAACTCTCATCTTTTAGAGAGGAGCTCAAAGAGCAGAAAGGAATTAATTGCCCAAGACCACTGAGAGCCACAAGAAGGGGTCCAAACAGACCTAGGAAGGGACGATTTCTCCTTTGATGTGAAGAGATGTCTTGGATGCTTTTCCCAAACTTCAGAGAAATCAAAGAAACTTCAAGATGCTATAATATACAGTCCCCAATTGTGTATTATTTTAAAATATTTCACAAGAAATCCAAATGCAAATCATAGATACGGACATCACAATATTTACACTCAGTGGTAACTGAAGTGTGCCTGCATTTGGTGCCACGAAACAACAGCTGGATATTAAACTAAACAAACCGCTAACCAGCAGTCCTGACAGCAAAACAGACAGGCATTAGGCATGGAGCTAGACAACGCACATCTGCTCCACAGTTAGCGTTTATCCACTTCCCAACCAAGATCAAACACTTTCAATTACTCTATGCCATAAATGCAGTACACGGCACCCACTGACCGTCTGTTCCTCCCAATTTCCCATCAGTACATATTATTGTCATACTTCTTTCTGGCATACAACGGTCTTCTTCCAAAAATATTTAGGAAAGATTTTAATCATGATGCTCAGCTAACAATATGGTCTTATCTTATGTGTCTTTGATGTGGAGATTTTAGCAGCTAATTTAACTGTTGACATTTGGGAAAACATAGAAAAAAGAAAATATTTGTGATTCAAAAAGCAAATACTCAAGGTTGGTATAAAAGAATAATGCCAAGAGAAAATAATTAAATTTTGGTCTGTATATGTGTAATATGTATAATTCAAGGCTGATATATACAATCCAAATACATTTTCCACTTGGGATGCATGCCTTCAATATTTTGCTCAGTTCAGACTTTTCAAAAGAACCAGAAATCTTCACTTATTTTCCTTCATGTTTATGTAAAATATTAACCTCAAGTAACTTTCACAGCCATTTCCTTATTGTTCATCACCATCGCATTTTGATGACTGAGCACAGCAGGACAGCTATTAGCATGTCCATACCACCCCCTCCCCCTAAAAAAATTTAAAAAAACAAACCCTCCAAGACCCCCAAAATAGATTGATCATCAAGATCCTGATTCCCAGGCCCATTTCAATCTCCCCCAAACTACAGTGTTCCTCTTTTCCATGACCCAATTTTAACTCCAAACTGACTTTCATTTTCTACTCAGCAAGTTTAAAAATATTTTCCCCTCATGCCAACTGTTGTATATTCAATAATTTTAAATGAATCTTTATGATAGCTTAAAAAATTAATTAGAAAGCTCAATAACTTGCAAATTGTTCATTGAATTTCAAACCAAAATGAAAAATTATGGCTATTAGGCTTAGTATTTATTTTTCTTGTTATTCTTCCCCCCTCTGCTATATATAACTGAGAGTTCACTGAATTTTGTGACATTATTAAAATTTTTCAATGATTAGCCTTTATGGAACTCAATTAAAATAGTGTAACTGAAAAAAACCCCCACAACCTACATCAAAAGTTTAATTATATATATATTTTTGGTACTAGATGTTGATGAATGGCTCATATTTTAAATATCCTGGTAGAAGATTTGGTAGAGTAGTAAGGAATAACAGAAGAGTTTTAGAAAGAATGAGAAAAGCCATTATTTAAAAACAGATATCCACAATAACAGCGTGAAACCACAGGATTATGGCTTCCATGTACAGAGTGGTTTTAAATGCAGTCTTGGGTGAAAGTCTTTTTTGATGGGAGGGATTGTTCTCCAGTTTGATTCCTGCTGCAAAGACGTGAAAAACATTTTATGGTGTCACAAACCGATGCTCTTAGAGAAACTGTGGTGAAGATGGGTCGGCGCAACTTGTGGAAACCTATCACAGTGTTGCTGCAAAGAGCAGAGCAGCAATTTGGATGTTAGATAGGAACTTCCTAAAGGCTACTTATTCAGGGTGACATAGTTTCATTAATATACATGCATTAGCTTCCTAGGGCTGCTGGTAAAAAATTACCACAAACTGAATGGTTTAAAAAGACAGAATTTTATTCTTTCACAGGCCAGAAGTCCAAATCAAGGTGTTGGCAGGGCTGTGTTGCCTATAGGACTCCAGGGGAGAACTCAATTCTTCACGTCTTTCAGATTTTGATGGCTGCCCTCCTTCCCTGACTTGTGGCGGGCGGCATGACTCGGCCTCTGCCTCTGTCATCACAGTGCCTCTTCCTCTTTTGCGTGTCTCCTCCTCTGTGCATGTGTCTCTTTCACACTCGTCCTTACAAGGATGCATATGATTGCTAATCCTGGGAGTCTCCTTCAAGATCCTTAACTTAATCACTCATTTTACCATGCAAGGCAACAGGCACAGGATCCACGGATTTGACCTGGGGTGTTTTGGGGTTCATTTTTGGCCTAGCACAGTGTGTATGGTGAAACTTCATGGTAGGACCTCCCATCTCCTCCAGTTAGCCTTTGAGTAGTTATAATCTATCTTGTCAATAGCAAATTTTGAACTTGTGTAAGGTTGGCTCCACTGTCTGAAATTATCCAAGAATCTGATTCATTGCCTCCTCGTGTATTGGTATGAAAAATAAGAGGTACTCTTAGGCCTGCCAGTGATGTGATTCTCCATAATTCCTGCTCTTTGGTCATCCAGAGTGGATGATTACTGAATACAATATCCTTCTTGGGATATAGATATTCTAGAATGGTGGTTGAGAAGATGAAACATGAGCAGGTAGACAGTAAAGTCATTTTATTAAGATACCTAAAGTCCAAATAACCACATTTCAACTTTATATGCATTTAATTACTCACATTTAAAAGGCTATTGATGTGACATAAGAGTAAGATACTAGCATTGAGACATTGGGTAATGTATATAAATGAGGTTAAGGTCAAGTTCATATGACCTATGTATTTGATGTGTAAGAGTAAGTGTCACAGTTAGAGCTGGTTTGCACTTTCCTAGTCTTAGAAGTTCTTTCTACATAATATATTTTCTTATGTTTTGATTTCCTTTGTTGGCATGTGCCATGGTCTGAGTATTTGTGTCCTCCCCAAATTCATATGCTGAAATCCCAATGCTCAATGAGATGGCATTAGGAGGTGGGGCCTTTGGGGTGATTAGATCATGAAGGCAGAGTCCTCATGAATGGAGTAGTGCCTTTATAAAAGAGACCCTAGACAGCTCCATAGGCCCTGAGTGAGAATACGGCGAGAAGTGTACAACCCAGATGGCCTCACGAGAACAAGACCGTGCTGGCCACCTGGTCTTAGACTTCCAGCCTCCAGAACTGTGAGGAATGTTTGCTGTTTATAAGCTACCCAGTCTGTGGTGTTTTGTTATAGCAGCTCAGATGGACAAAGACAGCATGAATGAGAGATTTTTCTACTCTAGTCCACAGTGATCTTTCCATTTAAAAGGAATATGGAATTAGGATTCAGAAAACCTGCCACTTGCTAACTGCACCTTGAAACAATCAATTCCCTTTTCTTGTTCTCAACTTTTTAATCCGTAAGATGGGAACCCATGTCAATATCAATGTCACAGAATTAGTGTGTCTATCAAATGAGATAACACATAAGGAAGTGCACTTTAAGTTGTCCTTATGTTAATAGTATTACAGTCTTCCTATCACATGGCCATGCTGCCTGGTCTTTTGTCTTTAGCATTCAGTCTAGTGCTTGGCTATATGGTCTTGTAGTTAGTGTATAAGTATTTTTCTTTTCTACCAGGTTATTTGGTGTTTAATGGCACAGGCTATGTATTACACATTTCTTGTAGCCACTTGAACTATAACACTTTCAGGGTCACTGGGCCAGCAAGCGTTTATCTGGGTAAAGTAAGAACTGTGGCTGTGGAGTGTGAGGCTTGGATGCTTGCTCTTTGTTTGATGGCAAAGTTCTCAAAATGTGATGTGTAAAGAATCACCCAACAAGCTTGGTAAAAATGACCATTCCTTGGCTCTAGCCCAATAACTCTATGTTAGTAGATGTGAGACAGGGACCAGGAATCTGCATTTTAAATAGAATAATGTGGCTTATTATTATGTTTATATTGGTACATCTTTTAAAAAGTGAAAACATCAAAAAATAAAGAAAACACACTATTTGATAGTTACATATCTTGAACAAGAAGTCATGTTAAATAATTTTTAAAGAAAAATATATTTATATCCACCATTTGGACATATACCTTCTGGTCTTTTTATGTAACCCTGTTGGGTACAGGTATTAATAACAATGCCTGGGACTGAATTACATCCTCACTCACATTGGAAAGATACACTGTTAGCTCCTTGATTAGGGTGTTATCCTAATTGTGACTTTTGTCTTCCCAATTGACAGTTTGCATGGAACTTTCATTTAGTTGCACAATTTTAGCTACAGTTGTGGCCAAGCAATTCACATGACTTCTGTGAAGCTGTGGTTCATTTAGAGTAGACTCTGAATCTCTCCTCCCAGCACCCCCCCTCTGTCTCATAGATTGGTATGGATATATATTTTTTATCCTCACCAAAGGACAATTTTTTGTTGCTTCCTTTAGATTTCTCTTTATCAGCTAAGCTCTATCTGTTGAACTAAAAGAGAGGAGGTGGTTTAAAAGAAAAGGAGGCAGAAAATATGCAGCAAAAGGTGTTCTTGGATAGGAGGAAATCGAATCTGGGGTTGTTGATTTAAAACATGTCCTAGAAGTTTGATTTTGGAGTAGTGTTGCACGTGATGCTGGCATTCAGAGCAGACACGCCGAGGAACCGGTGCCTGCCGTGTACCAGCCCTCGTGCTGGCTGCTGTACACATTGCTCTAGTTGCTCCTGGCCACGTGCTCTCAGGTCCTGCACCCAGCAATGCCTGACAGATGCCTGACATTCATGTTGTTATATTTTCCCAATAGGATCATGATTATATACCCATCTCGATAGTCAAATGTTATTTCCATTCCAGAATCATTTTTATTTTGGAGAATTGGATGCCGTTACTTAAACATTTTAGTCACGGAGCGTAGCTATTTATGAAGATATACATGGCAGATAAGGGATTTAGACTTAAGACATCTCTTACTAAGATTCATCTTTTGTTTTTGAATTTTTATTAAATTTATTGGGGAGACATTGGTTAATAAAATTATATAGGTTTTGAGTGTACATTCTATAACACATCACCTGTATATTGCATTGTGTGTTTACTACCTAACGTCAAATCTTCTCCCATCACTATATATTTGACCTTCCTTTCCCTCAGTAACCACCGTACTGTTGTCTTTGTCTATGAGTTTCAGTTTTATACCCTACATATGAGTGCAACCATAGGGTTCTTGACTTTCTCTGTCTGACTTACTTTGCTTAACATGATATTCTCAACAAGGCCCATTTATGTTGTCGCAAATGGCAGTATTTCATCTTTTCTTATGGCTGAGCCCTACTTGGGTTTTAAAATCAGACTTTGCATGTTACTGAGAGGACTCTTCTAAGTTGTTTCTATCAAGTTTAAAGTAAGATGTGATAAAGGTCAGCTTTATTTTCACCACTGAGCCTTTGTTAATTCATGACTAAGGGGAAAGGAAAAGTCAGGACATATTTTTCCTTCATTGCCACTAGCTGTAGTAGTCAGCCAATAAGTTTGTAGGGCTCTTGGAATGCTTATATGTTGTTTGGCAGATGTGCCATAGTGTTAATAATGGTAATTATATAGTAAGTGCCATTGAGGGAAGGCTTGATATCAGACTCAAGAGGTGGGAGGTTGGTGTGTAAATAAAGGGAGAAGGGAGATAACTAACCTTAATAGAAGACGTATCCCCCCCTGCCCCCACCAAAGACTTCAGAATGTATTAAATTAAGACTTACATTAAATCTTGAATTACTCGTCTGCCTGGATCGCTTTTCTGCCAGTAGATCTTTGACTGTGTGCTTCACTCTTACGCCTTGATACACTCGTTTGTTGTAGTCTCCTGGGACTTAAGAAAATAGAATAGTAACAATCAAATGTAGATGGAGTAATTAGGTTAACCTCTGGAGGGAGGTATTCAGAGTTGATAATTGTGATGCTATTTTCTCGTTAGAGTAATAGATGTTTTTTATCCTTACTTGAAGATATGTTTTTATTGGCTTTATAGAGAGGGGGAGGGGAAAAAAAGAGGAGAGAGAGAGAGAGAGAGAGAGAGAGAGGGAGAGAGAAACAGAGACAGAGAGAGAGAAACATGGATGTTAGAAAGAAACATTGATTGGTTGCCTCCCATACACGCCCTGATGGGGATCAAACCTGTAATCCAGATATGTACCCTGACTGGCAATTGAACCCACAACCTTTCGGTATATGGGACGATGCTCCAACCAACTGAGTGGCCAGGGCAATAAACTTGAATTTGAAGAGGCTTCAAAAAAGGTCATTTATTCTTATCTCTGGTCCTTAATGGAAACTCATCCAAGCTCTGATTAAGAAACACCACTCCATCTCCTACACAACAACTCTTCTAAGTGTCCTCTTTTTTGTACTCTGATTTGTCAAGATTTACTCAAGGGAGACTTAAAATTTATGCTTTCATTGCATGATCATGGATTGGATACAAGTGGAAATAATGCTTCTTAACATATAATGCAAAAGTTATATTTGCATGGTTTAGGTTACAGTGTGACGGTATTCCTGCTGCATCATGTAGATGAGCAGGTCAACTGGACTATTTTAGGAAGATTATGTTATTAAGGAGACAGTTATTTGTTTCTGTATGTATTTTTTTAATTTTTGAAAATATAGGGATTCAACATGAGAGTTGCTGGGTTTTTAAAAATTTTTATTGTTATTCAATTACAGTTGTATGCCTTTTCTCCCCATCCATCCACCCCACCCCAGCTGAACCCACGTCCCTCCCCCACCTCCACCCTCCCCCTTGATTTTGTCCATGTGTCCTTTATAGTAGTTCCTGTAATCCCCTCTTCCCACTGTCCCCACCCCGCTCCCCCCTGGCTATTGTTAGATTGTTCTTAACTTCAATGTTTCTGGTTATATTTTCTTTCCTTTTTTCTTCTGTTGATTATGTTCCAGTTAAAGGAGATATCATATGGTATTTGTCCCTCACCGCCTGGCTTATTTCACTTAACATAATGCTCTCCAGTTCCATCCATGCTGTTGCAAAGGGTATAAGCTCCTTCTTTCTCTCCACTGCGTAGAATTCCATTGTGTAAATATACCATAGTTTTTGGATCCACTCGTTTGCTGATGGGCACTTAGGTTGCTTCCAGTACTTGGCTATTGTAAATTGTGCTGCTATGAACATTGGGTTAGGGAAAACATATTTGCTGATGATACCTCAGACAAGGGCCTGATCTCCAAAATATATAAAAAACTCACACGACTCCACTCCAGGAAGACAAACAACCCAATTAAAAAATGGGCAAAGGACTTGAGAGTTGCTGTTTTGAAACTAGGCCAAAGATAAGGGAAGAGTCATTCGTTAATTTTACAAATACTTATTGAGCACTTAACACATGTAGTTATTGAACTTATTATAGTGCTTGACAATTTACATGTATTATTCCATTTGACCCATTTTCCAGATGAAGAACCTGAGGCTGGGGACTAAGTTATTTGCCAAGGTCTCATACTTACTAATAACCAGACTTAGTAGCTATGACCCAGACATAGGTCAAGTTGTAGCTCTAACAACCTGAGAGTTCCCTATTTTTACCCTGATGAAATTACAGAGATATAACAGATGATAAAAGAAAACATTCTCCCAACATTCTGAAATTGTCAACACTGCTTTGGGGAATAGTGAGTTCCTGTCATTCAGGATGATCAAACAAAGACAGGAGACCATTTTTGTTTGGATTATTACAGAAAATACTTAAGCACCGAATTAGCAGTTAACTAGGGGGATTATAAGACATTTTCTAACTCTGACACTGTTGTTCTGTAGAAGGTTGGATGGTTTTGATTCATTGAGGTGTTGCTGGCTTACCAGCAATTTCAGCAGCACAGACTTCAGCATCATGGGTCTGGCAGACCCTACTAGCATACGTATGTATTAGATATCTAACCAAACTGTTATCCAGTCTGGCTGTGTTTGTAGGTAGTCTAGCATGTATCTGACTTATGAGCCAAATCTCATCACAAAGAGAGTGAAAGAAGGGAGGAAAGGAAGAAACCAAACCCAAACCAGAGGCAAAGTGATGCATTGGAACCAAAGGCTCCTGGCCTAGGAGTCTGTGCTGCACAGCCACGTGCTAGTCACTGACTTGGGAAAATCCTGATTGTTTGGCCTCATTTTCTTCATCTTAAAAGGGGTATAATCACTCCATAGTTGACTTCAGAATTTTATAATATATGTATATGAAAGTTCTCTGAAAACTACCAAATTTTATACAAAGTACCTGTACAAAATGGAGAAAAAAAATCTAGGTTCCAAGACAATGTATTATTTAATACAAATAATGCCACATATAACCTAATTTTAGCAAAACAAAGTTATTTGAATGGCCCCTTGGGTCTAATTTGGCCTGGATTTGGACTATATATCTTTTAATTAAAGTAGCTTGAAGTAGATCTTTCAAATCAGCCTCAAATTTAAAGCTTAATGACCTTATGTATATTCCAAAGGAATCTAAGTGTTGCTCCTAGAATTATGTGTGACATCTTATCTTTTAGAAAAGCTTAAAGCTATATTTATTCATCATTATTTATTGAATGTTTTCTGTGTCAGGCATTGTGTCAGAACTGGGGATATGAAAGAACATGCTATCAAGTGGGAGGAGAGAAATACTTAAAAAATAATTATGATGCAATGTGCTAAGTACAACAAGAGAAATATGCCCCAGATATTCAGAAAAACATAGGCTGTGGACACAGCCTATGAGTGTGGGCGGGAGTTAGGGAAGGCAGGGTGGCACCGGAGCTGAGGCCAGGGTTGTGTGGAGACGGCAAAGTGGGCAGGGACATTCAGGCATAGGGGACAGCACGGGCGATGGCTGCAGGCAAGGACAGAAAGGTGTGTGAGGGAGGATGTGGCAGACAGTGAGCCTGGGAAGTAAAATGACTGGGGCTCGTTCATGAAGTTCCTTGTGTGAAGGAGTTTGGACTTCGTCCTGTCGACACGGAGGTCACAGAGGCATTGGAGGCTGTTGAGCGTGGGGGTGTTGTGGTTAGATTTACATTTTAGATAGACTTATCTGGCAGCTCTGTGAAGGATGGATTTAAAATTCCCCAAACCACAGGGAGATCAGGCAGGAAGATTCTGGAATAATTCAAGCCAGAGATAATGGGGTCTGAGTAGCGGTAGTATAGGAGAACAAGGAGCAGATGGACTTGGAAGTTATTTATATGTGGGAGGGAAAGGAGAGGGAAAACTCAAGGGTGATTCTCAAGCTTCCTCCATGGGTTCGCTCTGAATACATAAGGTCAGAGCCATCATGCTGTTGATGGTGATGAAACCAGGAAAGAGGATGAAATCTCTTGGGGAGTATTTGAGAGATAGAGTCACAGGATGGCACACATAGAAACAGCACGTGTTGGGCTGGAATAAACAGGCCTGGCCATCCCCAAGGTCTGAGAGGATCAATATCCTGGGAACTCCTAGAATACCGATTCCTGAAACGCGGGTTGGGAAGCTCTGGACTAAATGGTCAAAGATGGAAACCTGGGGGACATCCTTGTTTGGAGGGCTGTCAGAGGAGGAGAGAACCCTGTGAAGATGAAATGGCTGAAGAAAAACCAGGAAAAACCAGGGGCATAAGATACCACAGAATTCAGGGGAGGAGATTTTAAGAAAGAAGGAAAAAGCACGAGATGCAATAGAATGATCGAGGAAGATAAAGACAGCAAAGCAGCCATTGCTTTCCATTGCTTTCAATTTCATGATTGGTGTTAGACTTTATTAATGGCAATTGTGGACACGTAGAACAGCTAGAACCTTGTTCTGTGATACCTCTTCCCTCATCTCCCAGTACTCTTCCCTTTACAGAAAATAATGTCAAGGGAAGAGGTGGAGACAGGGAGGGAAACAACTTCTTGAAGTTTGAATGAGAAAGGGCAGCAAGACATTGGATCGTAACTAGAGAGAACTACAGTGTCAAGGAGAGGTTTGCTTATGGTTTTATATCCATTTATGTACTTATGCGTGGCAGAGATTTGAGGATATTTAAACAGGATAGATGAAGGGTATAAAGATTTAGGAAAGAGGGAGAAAATGATGGAATGACATTTTGAAAAGGAAGAAAGAAATTGGGGTCAAGGGCACAAGTTGGCTCTCAACCTCTGAGGCTGGAATAAAGAAGGAGGGGGAGGGGTGGTGGCTGAGTGGTACACACGGTGACCAAGACCCCTCTAGTGCCTCTAAAAGTAGTCTGGAGTAGGAGAATGACTCAGGTACTAGATGTCAGACCAAGGTAGAGGTCAAAGCCAGACAGACGAGTCACAGTGGGAATACACACCAGTGATCCTAGAAGTGTGGTCTGCAGACCAGCAGCAACGACATCAGCTAGGATTGGAAACATGCAGATTCTCAGTCCCTCCTCTAGATGTACTGAATCAGAGACTTTAGGGGTGGGGGCCCAGAAATCCATGTTTTAATAAGCCCTCCTGGTAATTCTGATGAGAACCACAGGTAAACATAGGAATAAGGACTTCAGATAAGGTTCCTGTGGAGGCGGGGCCGGCTCTAACACAGGCATTCCTGGCTAAGCAAAAAGGAGAACACCTGACTGGTTGCTGGCAGGTGTGTACTTGGGTCTGAGAAGGAACAGAAGGTGGAAGTTGAAGAGGTTCAGGCTGGATCCTTTGTGTGTTTGCAGAGAGTCTTGGCTTCACTTTTTCCCAAAGGGCTTTTTAATTGATGTTTTCAATCTGAAAGATCTACTTATACTTTATGTGTATGCCAAAAAGCCTAGAGGAAATACACCTATTCTAAATAAGTTTAACAAATAACCACACAGTCATGAATAGAGGGATAAAGTTCATGAGATGGCAAATAACCAGATCAACACTTCTGAAGTTTCGTCATAAAACAATCAGTCTTATGTACCAGTTGGCATTGACTTGGTGCAAAGTATCGGGCTATATGCCACAGGGGATGCAAAATAAGTATAGAACACATAACAGATGTCCTCAAAGAGATCCTATTTTAGTGAGAGAAATCAGACGTTTACATGTGAAAGAGTAGGGGAGGGGAAGGAGACATTTTTGATTGTTGATGAATGTTTTGTGGGAAAGGATGGGACTTCAGTTGGATTTAGAAGGGTGTGGATGGGTTAGCAGGAGGGAGAAACGTATTTTAGACATCAGGCATGGCATGAGCAAAGGCGGAGGCAGGAAGGAGCAAGGCATGTGTAGGAAGGGTAAAGACTAGTGTAATTGTGGTGGCTTAATCAAATAAAATATCTTATATATGGGATAGGAACTTTGACTAGGATGAGAACTGCACCTCTAAGGATCATCATTAAAACTATGGTAACTAAGGCTATGAAAATATTCTCCAAGGAAGTCTTTGTAGTAAAAGAAGAATAGAAATCCAAGCACGGAGTATCAGGAAAAGGCTAGATCTCGTGCTCAGGGCAAGGCAGGGGACTGGGAAGTGGGGTGAGGGAGCCAAGGGGTGGGAGAGGTCAGAAATGTACGTGTGCAATGTTCCATCAGAGTAGCACCAGAGAACTGAAAGAAGGGGGGAGTGTGGAGAAATAGAAATCGCCAGTGGCGTCAAGTGTCTGGAACCTAGTGGGTGCTCAATAAATATTTCTGGAGTAAATTAAATGCCTTGGAGAAGTTGAGGAAAATGAAAGCCCAGAAAGACCACAGGGTTTGGAAAGGCGCAGGTCTTTTTTAGAGTGTGGCAGAGCAGTTTCATAAGAATGGCAATGAAAGCCCTTCTCTGGTTGTGAGAAAATAGGGGCAGTGGGGATAAACAATGATCCGAAGCAGTGGTACCAACATTTTACACAGCACTTTAGGTGAATTAAAATAGATTTTAACTAAGCAATGGAACCTACTACAAATTCTTTAAACTATCATCTGAATATTCTTCATGTTTTTGAGAATTCTGAAAGTGCCTTCACTCACCCTGCCCTCCCTTTTTGGAGTTCCCTGATATTTAGAGTCTAAAAATGTTACCAGTATCCCTACTCCCAAACATCAGTTTCCCTGTGCGTTGTGTCTATTTAAAGACACCACACCTGCATAAACCAGGAGAGGCTTGAGTTTTTATTCAAATACTCTAGATACAAACTTGCATTCAGATCGGTTGTTGAGAAAACAAAGACACATGTTTTCGGAGAAAAAGCCCAAACAAATTAATTAATTAATTAATTAACTTAATAACAGACTTTATTTTTTTAAATTATTTTATTGTTGTTCAATTGCAGTTGTCTGCATTTTCTCCACACCTGTTCCCACCACCCCACCCAAACCCACCTCCCTCCCTTGCTTCCACCCTCCCCCTTGTTTTTTTTTTTAATTTTTATTGTTATTCAATTACAGTTGTCTGCATTTCCTCCCCATCCCTCCACCCCACCCCAGCCAAACCCACCTCCCTCCCCCATCTCCACCCTCCCCCTTGGTTTTGTCCATGTGTCCTTTATAGTAGTTCCTGAAAATCCTTCTCCCCACAGTCCCCTCCCACCTCCCCTCTGGCTATTGTTAGATTGCCAAACAAATTTATTAGTACAAATCAATTTATCCTTTAGAATTTGGAAAAATTGTACTGTAGTATTGTGATGGGGTGTGGTGTAGCACTGTGTAGCATTGTGTACCAAGGTGTATGCAGCAGATCGTCTCCACCACATCCTGTCCCTGTTCTGTTTACTCTGCTGAAGAATTCGGCCCCTAGTAAATTTAATGGTGTTTTTACTTTAATATTGTTTTGAAAATTAAACATTTTCTGCATCAAGTCAGATTCATATATTTTGAAATTGAATATTTAAAAATGTAGGCAATTCCTAAACTGTTTTTAGTTATTAAATATCAAATACATTTATGGTGTTTGAAGCACATTCTTATTTATTATTTTTGATGACATTCTCTGGAATACATTTCCTTGCTTTAAAATTTTTAGAGTCTCAAAGCAGGTGCTTGTTACATAGGTAAGGGAATAAAGAGAGAGTTCAAAACAAAACAAAACAAAAGAATAAAATAAGACCCGGGCAAGATGGAGTCATAGGTAGAAACCCTTTGCTTCCTCACACAACCAAGAGGAGAAGAACAACCAGTCTAAAATCAATAAACAACCAGAAGTGCCAGAAAATCAAACTGTATGGAACTCTGACACCCACAGAATTAAAGAAAAACTCAACTAGAAAAACCAGACTGGTAGGGCGGTGGACGGAGAGAAACCGTGGTGAGGTGGTGGACTGTGGGGGTGGGGCTGGCTGCAGCGCAGTGGCAGGCTACTTGGGAGGGGCTGACTTAAGGGGAAACTGAGACTCAGAGCTCACCGTGGACTATGGCAGGGGTTGCCGCAGTGGGAGAAACTCTCAGTTTTACATGAGAGTTCATTGGAAAGTGGGCTAGAGACCAGCAGGCGAACTGCATTGTTCCCTCTCTGGCCCCTCCCTCAGAGGCAGCTCCAGAGCACCGCAAGGAGGGTTGCCCTGCCTGGGTGAAAACCTAAGGTCCCACCCCCTTACAACTTATCAGGGGCCCTGAGCAAAGAAATAGGCCCAAATGAAAGAACAGTGTAAAACCCCAGAAAGAGAGCTAAGTGAGGAGGATATAGCCAACCTATCTGATGGAGAATTCAAAGCCCTGGTAATCGAAATGCTCACAGAACATATTGAGCTTGGTTGAAAAATGAAAGAACAAATGAAAGATACCCAAAGTGAAATAATGCAAAATATTCAGGGAACCAACAGTGACAGGAAGGAAACCAGCACTCAAAGCAATGAGTTGGAGCAAAAGAAAGAAATAAACATCCAACTGGAACAGAATGAAGAAACAAGAATCCCCCAAAATTAAGAGAGGCTGAAGAACCTCTGGGACAACCTGAAATGTTCCAATATTCAAATTATAGGGGTGCCAGAAGGAGAAGAGGAAGAGCAAGAAATTGAAAACTTATTTGAACAAATAATTAAGGAAAACTTCCCCAATCTGGCAAAGGAAATAGACTTCCAGGAAGTGCAGGAAGCTCAGAGAATCCCAAAGAAGTTGGACCCAAAGAGGAACACACCAAGGCACATCATAATTACATTACCCAAGATTAAAGATGAAGAGAGAATCTTAAAAGCAGCAAGAGGAAAGGAGAGAGTTACCTGCAAAAGAGTGCCCATAAGACTATCAGCTGATTTCTCAAAAGAAACCTTGCAGGCAGGAAGGGGCTGGAAAAAAGTATTTGAAGTCATGAAAGGGAAGGACCTACAGCTAAGAATACTCTCTACAGCAAAGCTATCATTTAGAATGGAAGGACAGATAAAGCACTTCCCAGATAAAGTCAAGTTAAAGGAGTTCATCATCACAAAGCCATTATTATATGAAATGTTAAAGGGACATATCTAAGAAAAGGAAGATCAAAAATATGAATGGTAAAATGACAACAAACTCACAACTATCAACAATGAACCTAAAAAAATAAAAGAAAGAAAAACAACAAACACAAAAACTAAGCAAACAACTAGAACAGGAACAGAATCACAGAAATGGACATCACATGGAGGGCTTTCAGTGGGGGGGGGGAGGAATGGGGGAAAAGGTACAGGGAAGAAGAAGCATAATTAGTAGGCATTAAATAGATGGGGAGAGGTCAAAAATGGTATAGGAAACAGAGAACTCAAAGAACTTATATGTATAACCCATGGACATGAATAAAGGGGGGATGCTGGAGGGTTGGGGGTTCAGGGTGGAGGGGGGATAAAGGGGGGAAATTGGGAAAACTGTAATAGAATAATCAATAAAATATAATTAAAAAAGAATAAAACAACCCCCCCATCTCATAACTTTAGAAAAGAACAATTTATACTTTGAGTTATATCATTAGACAATGCCAGAATTGAGATAGTAGATGATGTCTCCTTCAATTGTAGACCCTGAAGGTATGGAATATAGTCACAATCTCACTCAAGACAGAACAGAATGAAAATCCTAAATGATGAGTTATTGGTGGACAGCATCCATGTTGGTTGTATTTCTCTGCCTGTCCGGAAAGTGCCAAGAATGAGGTGTGGACAGGCCAGTGACAATAGTGTGTTGTTGCACCGTCTGGCTCTGGTGCCACCCTGGGCACTGTGGGGGTCCCTCTCCTCATGCTGCTAACCCAGGTCGGCCTGCCTTGCTGAGGAACAGAGCCCCCTCATAGGGGGAGGCAGATACCCACCTAGGAATAACAGCACTAGGTCTACCCCACGAGAGGCTCAGCATTGGTGGTTCCACTTCTGACATGGGAAATTATGTCATTGTCATTGTATCATGGGAAACCTCCAGGAGAATACAAGGAAAGGCACACTGAGCAAGTTATGCTGAAATGCTCAAAATATTAATTATTAAGTAGAAAATAATATATACTGCTTATGAAATCTTAAACTGGAAATAAAGCCCAAAACTTTTAAAGAACTGAAGCCAAATTACTTAACCTGTTAGGATTTTGTTGAAGTTTGGTTTGCCCACACAGCAGGCATCTACCCACAGGCCTTCCCTGGAGCCGCCCCTCTTTCCCAGCTTGTAAGACTCAGAGGAGCTGGATCCAAAAGCTTAACAGTTTTGTCAATAACCAATTTCATGCTGCAGAACATAGATGCTTCTATGGATCGTACTGTCTTATCATTTGAGACCAGACCTTGAAGAGCTGTGGTATTTTTAAAAATATTAGTTTTTCTTGCAGGGTACTTTACAAAGCATTTTTGAAATACTTCTTGTCATTATTTATTGATATGTAAAATGCTAACCTTTTAACCTCAAATTTGGGTTTTACTCTATGATTTGTATCTTCAGACTGAACACACAGAGAAAGGTCTCCATACAGTGTGAGTTCATGCAATAGCGGCTCAGGCTCTTCCTCATCTCAGGTGTGTGGGAAGTCCTTCATCCTTAGCCTGAGACCCCGAAGCAAGCTGCGTGAATAAAGGATAGTTCGAGTTCTCTATATGTGTGGATTCTGCTCTTGCACTTTCCTTAAAACAAAGGGCTTGCTGGAAGTCATTTCATTTACCATAAAATTTTAGTCGATTGGAAAAGAATGCTTTAATACCCAAGTCCTCATTTTATAAAAGTTATGTTCAATAGATTTTATCTTTCAGAATAAATACCAATCTAAACTATATGCAGAAAAAATAAATCAACAACTAGTAATTAAATGTGACTAGAATTATAAAAATGTTACCAAGAGTTCTAAATAGTTGGTCTCTGGCATATGTTTTTATATTTTTATATCTTCTGGCCAGAGTTAAGGATATTTCTCCTTGTTCTTTGCTTCAGTTATGACTTTGTGATGTCAAAAATAAACATTAGGATTATTGAAAGGCTTTTTTGTCTTTTTTAAATTGTTCCTTTCCAGTTGTCCCAGTTTTTTCCCCATTGTTCTCCCCTGCCCTGCCCTACCTCCCTCAGTCAGTCCCCACCTTGAAAGTTTCTTTTAAAATTTAATAATTGACACTGACTCACCACTTTCCATTCTTGATGATTCTGGTGAATTTCCTTAACAGCAATGTAGGGTTTTTGGTGAATGGCGTATTTTCCTTGATCAAGAGTCCTGTCTCCTGGAAAGGTCAGGCTGATCTTGATGGGAAGGGCTTCTCTACACGGTAGTGATGCTTCTGAATGACTTGTTCTAGATTTTATTAAATGCAAATCCTCTGGTGTCTGTTTCTCTCCAATTTGCATCCCCAATGTAGATTATATATGAAGGTACTGTTTTCCTCCCCAAGAAGATTTTTATTCAGTAACAATGAGTTTCCACTAGGAACACACGCTTTCAAAAGTTTATTATGGAAACAAGGAATCCATTATTTGTCTATGAATAGCAGTGGAATTTTCTATTCCTTTAATTTAGATTTAGGTTTTAAAAAACAGTATGTGTGGAAAAGAACTATAGGAAATATAGGTACTATGCTTGTAAATACTTAGATTATAAGTATGTGATTTTAAAAAGCTAGGTATCTTTCAGAATCCTAGGAAGATATTTTTGCATAGGAATAACAATAAAATGAATGTCATTTTCATACAATTGATTAGCCTTTTCATTATGTACAAAACATAAATATAGGACCTATGGCAGAATTCCTAACCTACGCAGCACACCGAGTCCTCGGTGGAGCTGGTTAAAAAGACCTGCGCCCAGACCCCACTCTCATTCAGAATCTTCTGAAGGGAGGCCCAGGGTAGTTGTATTTTTAAACCAAAGTTTCTGCTGTTTTTACAAAAGGATCTTTTTCGGTCAAAATTACGAACACTAAAATGAAAATAAATACATATACATTAACAATTTAATCTAAAAAACAAAATAACTGAATAAGCGGAACAGAAACAGACTCAGAGATGCCGAGAACATTTTGATGGTTGCCAGATGGGAGGGGGTAGGGAGGATGGGTGAAAAAGGTAAAGGGATTGAGAAGTGCAGGTTGGTAGTTTCAGAATAGTTTGGGGATGTTAAGTACAGCATTGGGAAAATAGCCGATAATGTTCTAAAAACTATGTATGGTGTCAGATGGGTGCAAGATTTGCTGGGATGATCACTTAGTAAGTTATTAATGTCTAATCACTGAGGTGTACACCTGAAACTAATATAATAATGTGTGTCAACTGAAATTGAAAAATAAAAATGATTTAAAAATGGGAAGGGAGTCTTTTCTGATGTACAGTCATCATAATGAACTCCACTAGAGAAAAATTTAAAGAAATGAAAATTCAGGTATTTTCTGACATTTCTCTATTCATCTTTACTCACAGTTGCTACTTAACCTAATTTTTGGTTCTGTCTCCTGCCCTTAAACAGAGTTAGTTCCTGGACACCTTTCTTGTCTCTCTGGATTTGTGTAACACTTGGTGTTTCAGGGCTTCAGATGGATGTCATGCAGTGGTCCTCCAACCTGGGTCGGAATCTCATGTGCTAACCACCATTCAGACCAGCGGAATCTAGAGAACAGCAGCTCTCAAAGTGAGTCCAGGAGAATCCCAGGGGTCCCAGCAACTGGTTCAGGAGATCTGCAAACTCCAAATTAATTTCGTAACAAATTAGTTTGCCTTTTGCTCTCTCATCTTCTGGTGAATGTACAGAGGAGTTTTCTAGAGGCTATCTGACTTGTGATATGCTAATAGATTAAATGGAGAACCAGATATGAGAATCCAGCTGTTTTCTATGGAGCCAGACATACCAGGACATTTTTACAAAATTATAAAACAGTGTCACCTTTTTTAATTTGGAAAACACTTTTTTATTATAAGGTTATTTGTCAATATGTAGTGACTCATTATTGTTATTTTAAATGAATAATAAGTGTTTAAAGATTTTAGTATATATACTAAGAATTTTATATAATGCATATCAATACATATATGTTATATATTTATTAACATAATAAAGATATCTTAATCAATTAATTTTAATTTATTTATATTTTAATAAGTCATATTAAAACAAAGCTCTTTTGGGTCCTCAATAATTTGTGAGAGAGTAATAGTGTTCTGAGACCAAAATGTTTGAAACCTTCTCTTCTGGAAAAACAGCTGCAGTTTCAGTGAGTTTCTTGAATGTACCAATACGCAGTCAAAATTGAGAACTTTTTGTCTGTGCTTCTCTTACTGACAGAATACATCTCTCTCCTGGTTGCTGCATTTCTGAAGGAAACCCCTGCCCTTCCCACTGCTGTGTTCTTTTTTAAAATTGAATTTATTGGGGTGATATTGGTTAATAGAAGTGTGTAGGTTTCAAGGGTACAATTCTATAATATACCATCTGTCCATTGTATTGTGTTCATCACCCCAAGTCAAGTCTCCTGTCACATTTATTCCCCCATTTACTCTTTTCTACCTCCCCCCCACACTCCCTTTTCCCTTTGGCAATCACCATATTGTTGTCTGTATCTATGAGGTTTTTTTTTAAATCTCTTCACCTTTTTCACCTAGCCCCCCTCTCCTCTGACAGCTGTCAGTCTGTTTTCTATAAGTCTATTTCTATTTTGTTTGTTAGTTTATTTTTTTCATTAGATTCCACATATAAGTGAAATCATATGGTACTTGTCTTTCTCTGACTGGCTTATTTCACTTACCATAATGTTCTCCAGGTCCATCCATGCTGTCACAAAGGGTAATATTTCCATATTTATGGCCAAGTAGTATTCCCTTGTGTAAATGTACCACAGCCTTTTAATCCATTTATCTGCTGATGGACACTTGGGCTGTTGCCAAGTCTTGGCTACTGTAAATAATGCTGCAATGAATATAGGGGTGCATGTATTCTTTTGAATTGGTGTTTTGGATTTCTTCAGATACATTCCCAGAAGTGGAAAGTCTGTCAACCACGTGATTCTTAATGAATACTGACGGTTGAGGGCCCCTGCTCTAGCTGTGACTGACAACTCAGTGGTTTTCAATATTCAGTGCCAATGCTACCTTCTCCACGTAGTTTGCTTGTACACTCACCAGGATGGATTCAATGGCCCCTCTCATGGTGTGTCTTACTTGACTTTCTGTAATGACACTGATTTCATGCTGTTTTCCGTCCTGGTTATTGGCTTGCATATCTATCCTTCCAGCCAGAGAGTCTCTTTCTTCTTCTCTGTATTCCTATAGCACTTAACTGTGTTTATGGGGCTCTGCACATAGTGGGTCCTCATGAGTGCTGGCCATGCTGAAGCCTGCCATTGGATCCATCAGAAACGATGGTCTCTGGGTATGAGCAGCAGCACATAAAAGGTGAAACAGAGCAGAGGGGATTCCTTAATTTTTCATGGTAAAGAAACATTACGAGTATAACCCCTTTCTCTTTCCACAAGCTGAATACAACACTGAAGAGTTTGTAACCTTCACCCTGTAGCTGGTCTGTACCCCAGACTCAAAGACATGCTGATTTCTTAGGGAAAGTTTGATGAAGAAATGCCCAGTACCTTGCAGAAAAGCACTGTAGATCTTAAATGTCATGGGAAGAGCTCAAATGCATTGAACCTGAGTAACTGATTTGCAAAAGATACATTTCTGTGCTTTAAATGACCCTCTAGTACACTTACTTCATTTGTATAGAACTCCAGAATTGTTTACATAGAGCTAAACAAAGTTTTAAAATTCCTCAGAAAGGTTGTTTTCATACACTAAGGAAACAAGTCTTCTGCAAATCTGAGTGGCTGGTTGCTCAGTGGGCTGGCGATGGGTATTGTCTGTTTTGCTTCAGTGGCTGGTGGGTTCAGAAACGGCACACATGCAGCCAGGCGGGTTGTGGGGTCGTGGTGAGGTGTGGGGATGGTTTGGGCAGCCTGTTGGGAAAGCAAGGGTAGGTTTGGGCACAGTAAACACAAACCCGCAGAGCGCAGGCATGATTAGTATTGGGCTCCTTTCTCTTGTGTGGGGAACACCCTGAGATACTCCCAACCTCAAGTTTCTGTAGCAGCTTCCCTGTTCATTGCATGGCTGGGCACCCGCTGCATGGGTGGGCTAGCTCCTGACAACTTGGCAGTCACGGGGGAGGTGAGGGTGTGGAGAGCAGGTGTGAGGGACCCTGGAGTAGGCACCACTGTGTCCCTGACCCTGCCTTTGTTCCAAGGCTTTCTATTTCTGAGTCCTCTCTCTGGGGGAGAGTAGAAGGGAGCAGTAAGGCTGCTGAGTGGTTTGGGCAATGTCACGCTCCACTCCCACAGTGCATAGGGGCCCAGAGACACCCTTACTGTAAGGTAGGAGAGAGGATTCTACTGGGAGGTAGAAGAGAAATGTGCTATTGATAGTAACCCATGAGATACCTCTTAAATGGAGAAAAGAATGAAATTGTGACAAAATTAGAAATATATATTTGGTTTCTGCCCTTACTTCTTGACACAGAGATCCTAAAACCCTTGTAATTTCCTGAGCTATATGAGTGCTAGGAGCATCTTTTCCCCTAATAGTTGGTCTTTGTTTCCAGTTACTTCCATAGAGCTCCAAAATCCCTTGGAATTTCCTGGGTGATAGGAGTGTCTTTGTTTCAATGAGGCAACACTCGATGGCTTCTGGATGGGACTAGTCACCAGGAAGACCAAGCCATGATTAGAAACTTGGAACTCTCAGCCCTGTCTCCCATCCTCCAGGAAGGGGAGAGGGGCTGGAGATTGAGTTAATAACTATCACACCCGTATGGTGAAGCCTCCATAAAAATCCCTGACCTACAGGGTCCAGGGAGCTTAAAGGCTGGTGAACACACTGAGGTGCTGGAAAGGTGATGCCCCCAGAGAGGGCATGGTGTCTCTGTACCTTCTGCCTTACTCATCTTGTCCATTTGCCTGAGTGGAATCCTTTCTAATAAATCAGTTAATAGTAAGTAAACTCTTCCTCTGGGTTCTGAAGAGATCTAGCAAATCATTCAACCTGAGACGGGTGTCATGGAAAATCCTAGATCATAGCTGGGTGCTCAGTAATACACGCGTGTGCTGGCTTGGGACTTGCGACTGGTGTCTGAAGTGGGGAGGCAGTCTGATGGGACTGAACCCTTAACCTGTGGGGTGTGTACTACCTCCGGGTAGTTAGGGTCCCAGTGGAGTTTAACTGTAAGTCACCCAGTCAGGTTCTGCCAAGAATTGGAGAGTTGCTCGGTGTGTGAAAATGCACACATTCACTGTCAAAAGTGTTGTGAGTAGAGAACTTTGTCACTTTTTTTTCTTTCAGGCATGAACAAGCACATGCCCCGTGGGCCCAGTGGGCCCAGTGGGATTCTTACATGCATACAGAATTTTCTTTCCTCCCTTCACTTAAGTGCGAAGATTGGTGTGGCTCAGTCACCCCTGAGGGGGTGGCAAGTTTCTGGGTCTGCTCCAACTGCTCCATGCTTTGTTGGGGTGGGCATAGTCATCCTGATGGAGACTGAGCAGGGAGGAGGGGCTTGACCCCCTGAGTTTGCCATGTAAGGGTGAAGATGTCTTGAGAACAGAGCCAATGGTAAGGCTGAGGTACAGTGAAGGGCAGGGAAGATGCTGGATGTGGCCACCCAGAACCAGCTGAACTGTCATTTAGAGGGACCTGTCAGACACTGAGCGTAGCGTGTCCTGGCCACTTATGACCTTTCTGCATGTGGCCAGCTTCATGGCCATAAACTTTCCCTTGAATGCAAAAATAGCTGTTTTGCAAATACTCTGGCATTGGGCATGTGGACAGTCAGTTGAAGAATAAAATGCAGATAACAGAGTGTTGCCACTGGAAAGAACATTGATTAGGCAGCCTATATTCCTTAATTTGCATGGGAAAGATTGCTATCCTAGACCTAGATCCTAGATCACCACCCGTGGGAAATTGACTAAATCCATCCTGGCATTTATTTTGGTATCAGAGGCACGTTGGAGCTGTAGAGGAGAGGCATCTGGGGCTGCTTGTGGCAGGGCCGGCTTCGGGGGGCGGCTGACCCCTAGCCCCAGGAGAGGGTGAATTAGGTGGCCTCAGGAAGCCTTTGGAGATTTTATTTTATTTCTCACACCATTCTGTGACACCCACTGGTCCCTCCAGGAAGCAATGAAATTGCTCAAAGTATCTCTGGGGCAGGGGAGGGAGATGGGTTTATTTGCTGAGCAGTACTCTTAGACCCTGAGCCTTACACTTAAAGACACCAGTCAAATTCTTGAGCCTATTCCCAGAATCCATCAGGGGATTTTAAGGATAGGGGAAACATCTGAATGAGATGCTGTGGTGGTGCAGAAGGTGGATGCCTGCCCTCTCCCACCCCTGACTCTCGTGCCTTTTTCTTTACTGGAAGAGCCTGCCTCTGAGTCCTGTAGCTCTAGTGCAGTGAGGGGAAGAAGCACTGACGAAGGGGGAGTCGAAAAGAAACTTTCCCCCTGACCACAATCCTTGATTAACAAAAATGCCAGGATTTTAGGATCATAGGTTCCCATATCTTAGGTATCCTGGATGCGACTGTTGAAGTGGAGGACTTCACTATCCACATCAAGAAGTAGACAGTAGATTTTATTTGAATAGGGATTTCACCTCCCATTTCTTAGGTACAAGAGGCAGGTAAGTCCACTCAGAGATTCTTGCGTTGAGGCAGAAGCTGGGCCTGAAGGTGGCCTAAGCACACCTCTGGTAGGAGTTGAAGGCCCTTGAAAAACCACCCCGACAGACAGCTTCCAGTCAGAGACAGCATGGTCCGCAGTGATGAGGACGGCCTTTGCATTTCTGTGGGCAAAGTGGTGCATGTCTTGAAGTTATAGTGCCATGGACTGTAACGCACACCGTGATTTTGTGTATCCCAGACAGAAAGCAGACTGCCATCTAAGGTATCAGTGACAACAGTCCTGATGTAGGAATTCATCACAGAGCCTCTTCTTGCTTTGAAAGATCTGCCTTCAATTTTGAGGGATGTGATGATTTTTCCTGCCTTTAATCACATTGTTTGGCATTTAAATATATTTACTAAAAATACACTCTCCCTGGCCAGGTGGTTCAGCTGGTTGGAGCGTCATTCTGTACATCGAAAAGTTATGGGTCCGATCCCCAGTCAGGGTACATACTTAGGTTGCAGATTTGGTCCCCAGTTGGGGCTTGTATGGGTGGCAACCGATTAATGTTTCTCACATCGATGTTCCTTTTCTCTATCTCTTGCTCCCCCTTTCTCCCTCTCTCTCCCTTCCTCTCACCCTAAAATCAATAGACATATCCTCAGGTGCAGATTAAAAATATTAATAAATATGTTTTAAATACATTTACCACCCAAAGTATAACACACCTCTATAAACTTGAAGTATCTATTTTACTTAGTTTTTGCTTTGTAAGAAAATATGGAGTTATAATCATTGCTCCAAAAATGAATATTTGTTTTACTAATATCAAATTTATGTCCCACTGCTGTTTTCTGTGCTTCTTGTAGACATGACATTTTTAACCTCAATGCTTATCACAGTGTCCTCTCTTTGAAGACATTTTTGAGTGACATTTAAGTCCAGCATACATGGTACCAACAAGGTGCATCACCAGGGTGACCCTCTGTCCGTGTTTGCGTGGGATGCTCCCTGTTTACACTTGTCATGGCATCCTGTCTGGTTAGCGTTCCCTTTCACTCAAAAAAGAATCTCGGTTTGAGCATCAAAGTCTGTGGTCACCTTACACTTACCTCAACTGAGGTGCAGCATGAACGGCTGGGATCAAGTCGCAGTGACACAGGCAGTGACAGCTGGCCGTGACTGCTGCCTGGCAGGCACCACTCAGTTTCAGAGATGCTGAAATGTGAAAACATTTGTATCTTAAGAGACCATGAAATAAGATAGAACTAACTCATAAGATCTGTGTGTCTTCGTATTCATTTTCCAAGCTGCCAACCTTTTCCTCTGGTAAAGAATATAAATTCATTCTCTTTCAGTTCTTCACGGATTCCTTACTGTGTGTGAGGAAACTGCACAAGCCATTCATTCCTATAAGGGGCTCATGGTTCAGTGGGGAAGACAGGAGTAGGTGAATGATGAGCATGCCGTGTGACAGGTGCCCTTTGAAGGTGATTATCCCTGCCCTTAAAATGTTTATGGTACAGTGAAGTGTTTCTCAACCATTTAAAAATTCATGTTTCTTTTTGTTAAACATTAAAAATCTTCCCCTCCTAAAGATTTAGAAGGTGACATTTTCCTCCCTATTTTTCTTCTCTTTCCCCTCCTACTCCTCCTCCTTCTCCTCTTCCTTCTCTGTGGACAAAATAATTTAGCTCAATTTAAGGAATTTAAAGAAGAGCATAGATTCCCTAACATTGTCAGAATGTCTAATATTGGCACAAAGTGCCTACGAGTGGCCTCAAGGAAGTGTTCAGAATGCAGGAAGGGCTCCTGGAGAAGGAGGCATTTGAGCTGAGTCTTAAAAATATGTGTGTTGGTATATAATTAAAAGTTTCCTATCAACCTATCCCTTTGGCCCTGTAGATTATCATTATTATTCATTTCTTGTATATTTTTCTAGGGATCTATATGTATTTACTAGTAAATATAAATATAGATTCTTATTGGGCTCCCCGTTTCTCCAAAAATGTTAGCACACTGTGCACACTATTCTTGCACATTCCATTTTTGGCTTCCTAACTTTATTGTCTTGGAGACTTTTTTCCAAGTGTCTGCATAGTATTGTTTTCTATGAATGTACCATCATTAATTCAATCAGTTTTCTACTAGTAAACATTTGAGTTATTTCCAATCTTCTATTACAGACATTGCTACAATAGAAAATCGTGGGTATCCATCATTTCATCTATATGAAAGTATACCTGTAGAATCAACTCATGAAATAGAATCGCTGGATTGAAGGTTATGTGCATTTAATTCATTTATTTAAAATTTTTTAATTTTTATTTTTTCAGTTTTATTGAGATAGAATTGACATCTAACATTGTACAACTTTAACATATTCAGCATAATGATCTGATATATGCATGTATTGTGAAGGTTATATACATTCTAAATCTTGAGAGGTATTGCCAATTGTTCTGCACAGTCCTTGCAGCATTTTCCCTCGCCCAGCCGTCATGGGGTGCCTGTTTCTGACAGCCTTGCTGGTAGTATATGTGGTCAGGAGAATAAGGCCTCCCCCTAAAGTTGCCCAAGTTCTACTCCCTTGAACCTATGGATAAGTTAACTAACATGGCAAAGAGGAACTCAGGTTGCTAACCAGCAGAGCTAAAATAGGGAGATGTTTCTCCCTAGATGTTTCTCCCTAGATGTTTCTGGATTATCTAGATGGGTCCAAGGTAATCATAAAGGTCCTTAAAAGCAGAAGAGAGAGGTATGAGTTCTGTATATATCTTGGATATTAACTCCTTGTTGGAGCTGTTGTTTGCAACTATCTTCTCCCATTCAGTTTATCGCCAGTTTTGTTTTGTTGGTGGTTTCTTTACTGTGCAGAAGATCTTTAGCTTGACATAGTCTCATTCATTTATTTCTGCTTTCACTTTCCTTGCCTTTGGGGTCAAATTAATAAAATCCTCTCTAAGACCAAGGTCCATAATTGTACACTTGAAACCTATATAATTTTATAAACCAGTGTCATTCCAATAGATTTAATAAATTTAAAAAATACATTTAATAATTTTTTAAGTAGAAAGGGGAAGTTGAAGAAAAGTCAGTCAGAGGAAGATGTGACTACAGAAGAAACGCTCACAGAGATGCAATGCTGCTGCGTTAAGGTGGAGGGATGGGGCCACCAGCAAAGGAATGTGGGCAGCACCCGAAACTGGAAAGAGCAAGGACACAGATTCTCTCCCAGAACCTCCACAGAGGAATGTAACCCTGCCGACCCCTTGATTTCAGCTCCAGGAGACCCATATTGGGCTCTAACCTATAAAACTGTGAGATAATTAATTTGTATTGTTTAAACTTAAATTTTGCGGTAATTTGACACAGTAATGATAGAAAACTAACACTGTTACCGAATTTATAGATAATTGCCCATCTAAGGTGATGAATGTTATCTCAGTATAGTTTTAATTTCCATTCTCCTTACTATGAATGAGATCGAGCTATCTTTATAGATTTATTTCCTTTTTTGTGATTTGTCTGCTTTTATATTGGGTTGATTGTGTCTCATTTTATCAAATTCTAGCAGTATTTTATAAATTGAGATCAGCTATTTCTGTGATATGAGTGGTAAGTAATTTCCTCCAGGTTGCCATTTATGTTTTAATTTTGCTATGGCTTTAACTTTTGTAGGTTTTTTTGCACAGTTTTTATTTAGCAGGATTTATAAATTTTTTCTCTAGGACTTTTAGTTTTTCATTTCAGTGAGAAAGGCCTTTCATGCCAGGTTTATAAAGGAATTCTCCCATGTTTCCCTTTAGTATTTTAATTTTTCATTTATTTTTAAATATTCAACTCTTGGATCCTATCAGAGTTCTGGTGGCAAAACTATTTTTTGAATAGTTAATCTTTTCTGAACTGATTTGAGATGACTCTTTTATCATAATCTAATTTTCTTATATATTTTAGTGTATTTCTTGACTTTATATTGTATTCCATTAGTCTACTTATATACAAAATCACCATTTGAATTATTGAAAGTTTATGTTTTAATACCTGATAGGGATCGTCGCTCTTCTTGGTTCCTTTCCCCCAAGGTTTTCCTAGTTATTCTAATTTGTTTTTTTCTTTAGTGAAAGAAAGAGAAAGAGAGAGAGAGAGAGAAGAAAAGGAAGAAAATTCTTCTGGTATTTTTGTTTATTGGGTTCATGTTACATTTACAAATTAATGCTTTTTTATTTGTTCAATAAAAAATATCTTGGTGTTTTTCTCTAGTGTTTAAATTTTATTTGTATATTTTGCCTATTTCCTATTAATATTATTCTAATAACTTTACCTATTTTGTTGATATTGAAAATGGAGTCTGTTCTTCCATTATTACTCCAACTTATAACTGTTTGTATATATGAAAAGTTGATTTCTATGTATTAATTTAGCACTTCTGTATATTGCCAAATTTCTTATTGTTTCTAATAGTTTTAAAGTTATTTGTGTTGTGTTTTGCAAATATACAATCATATCATACAGGGATGTTATGGTAAATTATATATACATAGAAAATCTTCCTTTTAATCTGGATTTTCAAATTTATTTGTTAGAGTTGAGCAAAGTAGACTATTGTGGTTCTTTTAATATCTTCTTTATGTGTGGTGATTTCTCACTTATTTATTTTTATGTATATTGGTGCTTTATCTTTTTGTTAACTAGTTTAGCTAATAGTTAATTTTTTTAAGATACATCTTTTCATCCATTTATTAGTTCTATTTTCTAACACATTAATTTCTGCTTTATTAATTCTTCTACCTGCCCTTGGTTTGTTTTGTTGGTCCTTTTCTGACTTTCTATGTTCTTTTCCTAACTTCCCCAACTGACTGATTAACACATTTGTTTTTATCTTTCCCAGTTTACTCAAATACACTCAAAAGTCAGGACCTGCACACTAAGTATCCGATCGAATGTCTCCTCCATCTGCATCGTCCCAGAGTTCCCTGTGTGTTTGGTGTGGTTGGCCTTGTTGGGAGCCTTTTTTTCTTTCCCAGGACATGGCACACTTAGGACTTTTTAATTTAGCTTTTCAGATGTCTTCCTTTTCTTATTTCCCCCTGAAGATTCTTCCTTGCAGTATTACTGTGTGTGGGTTTTCTAACCCCTTTCTTCTGTAACCTGTTCTCTTATCCTTTTGGATATCTTTCCCTGAAGCCTACTTTTAGATCCAAGTCTTACACGTAGAAATAACTTTATCTTCTCAGCTGCAGACTTCCATTTTGAACTGCTTTTAGAAACCACTATGCAAGCCGGCCAGAAATTTCAACTTAACATTTGGAATTGCAATGGTCGCCCTTCCGGCCTCGCCCAATCTCGTTTACCCTCTGGCGTTCAGAGCTCAGCAGCAGCACCGTTTGTTGGTAGCTAAACCGTAACCACTCTGAGTTGCTTTATTTCTCCTTTTCACGTCCAAAATTCAACCAGTTGTCAAATCTCATTGGTCCTGCCTCCATTGTGGGTTTCCCTCTGGCTCCTTTGTCTGCCCTATACCCTGATTCCAGCCACAGTTGTCTCCCTGACTGTTGTGGTGATTTTCTATTAGTTTCTTTATCTCCAGGCTTCCTCTTCAGTCCACCTATCTTGGTTAGCTTGAGTTCTCACCATTCATTCTTCAACTTGAAATCCTAAAAGATACCCCATTCCCCACCATGTGAAGTGTTGGTTCCTCATCCACCCTCTGCAGTGAGGGTCTCTTCTCCCCTCTGAGCCTTGCTCTGTCAATACACCATATGCTTAGGCTCCTTGCTTCCTGGATTTTTTACGTTTTATTGTCTTCAAGCTTTTGTTCATACTGTTTCCTCTACTGGTAACATTTTATTCTCCTCTTCTTTATCTATTGACATGTAATTCATCCTTCACATTCCATCTCACTCAGGACTTCCTCGGTGAAGGCTTTCCTGTTGCCCCTGAATTGAAGGCGAGTCCTCCCCCACTTCATCCTTGCAGACTTTCTATTGTGCTTGTTTTTCTTCCTTTAACATAGGTCCTCATTTCCTTGTGAGGAGGCTGAGACTGTACCTCCTGGGGAATGTAACCCAGCACCTTTTAAACAGTAAGTGCTCAGATAGGAGAATTCTCTAAAATATGGTGAAGAAATAAAATAGATGAGACTTTGAATGACTGTGCCCAGAAAACAGCTTGTAGCTTTTCTGAACTGAATGTAACATGAGAGAGAAAGAAACTTCATTCCTAAGCTACTGTAATTCAAGGTCTCTTTGTTACAGCAGTTTAGCTTTTCAAACAACTACAATGGGGAAAACACATAAGCAGGGGATGCCAGTAACATCTACAGAGGAGGGCTCATTCATTTATTGATCTCAGGGGATGCTAATAGCTCTGTCTGACAAGTAGATGAAGACCCAGGACTGACCCCTCCACCCTGAAGGAGTGTGGGGAGCTCAGTGGTCTGAGCCTTTGCAATAGACAGAAACAGTGGTCTGGCAGGCAGCAGGGATCTGACATGGGGCGGAGGGGCTCCTGACGTCTTCAGACCATGTGACTGCTGGTGAGCCTGAGCCCTGAGCTCAGCTTAGAACAAGAGGTGAAAAAGCCACACTTCACCAAGGACAGAACCAACCTTGAAAAAGGAAAATACAGATGAGCTAAAATACACAAGAGAGAACTGGCGCTTTAGGGACTTGACATAGAGACTAATTACGAAGGTGAAGGAGTGGACTGCAAAGCCAGTCCAGATGTGTCTGAGGGTAAGAATTTTGAGGCTAAAATAGGAGAAATACCATTCCCTGCCTTGGTCTGAATGCTGGGGTTTTGCCGGGGCTGGAGTGCCTGCAGTGCAGTTGTAATAAAGCCCAGGGACAGAAAGACACATCTGGAGACTCATTCTTAGAAAATGTACCAGAATCCTGGTTCCTTTAGGGTCAAGGGTCTATCACTACATCTGGCCGCTTCCTGAATCTACTGTCTGTTTAGACCTTTCCCATCAGATCCTTTAAATACCTGGGTTTTCTCCATCTCCCCAGGTTTCTTGAGGGGAGGGAGGCTGCTGCCCAGTGTCCTGGGGCTGGGTCCAACACAAAGCCTCACCAACCACCCTGAATTCACTTTGCCGGTTACCCGCCTCATGTGCACCTGACACTGGAGCGTGGGACACTGCTCAGAATCCCAGAAGCTGTGCTTACACCCGGGTCCTCCAGATTGCACCTCTTAGCTGCCCCGCTTTCTTATAACTCTCCATTGTCACATGCCTGACCTAGGCCAGGGTTCTGTTAGGGGAGTGGACCTGACCTGCCTGTCTCTCTGCCATAGAATTGTGTGACACTTCAGTCTCAGGTGAACTGCCTTGCTCCTGCTTGATCACGTCCCCTCTGGCTGCTCCTTAACATGTGCCAAGTAAGGGACCGGGGATTTCCATCCACTAATAACCCCGAAACCACAAAGAAGGAGGGGCACACCCTGTAACAGTGCATTCTATGGCCCTTCCCTTTATTACTCTGAGGTTTTTGCATAAGATCCTTGGAAACTGTTCTTTGAGAAGGAAAAACCTTCTCTTTCCTATTTCTCCTTTGTTTTCCTGCTCCTTCATTGTCACTAACATCTCTGTTGAGTTTCCTGCAGATGTTGAGTAAGGTGCGCAGATATCCAGGATGGTTTTCAGTTCTGGGAAGATACTTAGGAGACACAAAATTTTCAGTCTACCGGGGAGTAAGTGACTGGGGTCTGGAGTTAAGGTCACCTGGATTCTAACTGGTGCTTTGTTCCTGATACACTGAGTAAACCCTTGAACAGCATAGCATAAATAAAGACATCTTTTAATGATGTGTTGCCAGCGGTTACAGGAGAGACTACAGCAAGGCTTGGGGCGTGGGTAGCTTTAGCTTTCGATTTTCTTTTCCTGCCTTGGACAGATCTCCCGTTTATCTCCTGGTCTGGTTTTCCAGGATCATCCTTTGGGAGTATTTTCAGTTTCAGCCACTAGGTGGCACCTCAAGCCCATCAGTCACTCGCCAAAGCGATGGATCTGACAGCTGGGTTTTGAGCCAAGGGTTTGAGGGGAACTGCAGTGATATGGAAGGAATTTACCCCTTTCTTCCTGAAAATCCTGAAAGTCAATCAACCTAACGTGGTTTTCATGGCTGCCTGCAGAGAAAGAGGTCATTTCCCCAACTTCCTTGCCCATTCCTCTAACTCTTTCCCTTGCCCTTTGCTGCCACTTGGGGTAGGTAATAAATAGCACGTAGAGTAGGAGCCTGTTTTAGGGAGACCCTGGGGTGGGAACTCCTCTCTTGTTCATGTGAGGCAACAAAGCCAGGCTGTTAAAAGCACAGGCTCTGGATCTGTTGGGTTAGGTCTGAACCTGGTTCCACTTATAAACTATGTAAACGTGGGCAAGACACAGGACTTGGTTTTCTCATCTATAAAATAGGGATGAGGAAAGTGACTGGCCTCAGGACTGCTACACTGTGGTGGCATAGCTATTATTTATTAGGCCTGTCCAGGTTAGATACTAAATCAAACCAAGCAAAATTTAGTCCTTGGCAGGATTAATCTGCCACCTCACTGGCTCTCATGAGAGAATCAGTTTATGCATTTTCTGGTCTTTTCTCTTGGTATGTCTCCTGCTCTTAGGACTGGGAGAGCTCCACCTCTGACCGCAAAGTTGGGAGAAGACTGTTAGGCTGCTCTTTCAGTCTTGAACTTCTTCCAGTTGACCATGTGCTTGCATGCAGAGTCCCCAGACCATACACCAGTGTTTCAACTCAGGGCTGGCCTCCTCCCTTCGCTCCCGACCTCCCCCTCTTCCCTGCTCCCATCAGCCTGCTCTTGGCATTTCCTCCCTTTGTAACCATCATGTATCTAACTTGGTATTTTTTTCCTTTACAGTTTTTGAGACTCTGCTAGATGTAACACTTTTGAAATCAGTTTGGTTTAAAAGACTTAATTGGTGGCTTTCATGTTTAGTGTCGGTTGGGCTGTGGTGACTGGAGTGTGCCTCCCCACTGGCGCAGCCTGGGGGTAGGAGGCAGCTCTCTGCTCATAGGGACAGGAGGGACTGCAGTTATCAGCTCACTGTGTAGCTATCGGGGATACAGAATGGTGAAGGGAGCGAGCAGGGTCTCCTGGATACACTAATCCTCTGTTCTCCATATAAAGTTATAAAATAAAATCCATATCTTCTCAGGGGTCCACCCTGAAAATCAGAGGGGATACCCTAACAACTCTCTAATTGCTAACAACTCTCTTTACTTCTTAAATTCTTCTAGTTGTCCATGGTTGATGGACTTCGGTTTTGTCCTCCAGTTAATAGCTTTTTGACTGACTTTTTGGGTTAAGTGGGAACCTGAGAATGAGGGGAAGTTGAATCCCCCTGGGCTCCTGTGTCTGAGGGGGCACAGGA
This sequence comes from Desmodus rotundus, assembly GCF_022682495.2. Taxonomy (NCBI): domain Eukaryota; kingdom Metazoa; phylum Chordata; class Mammalia; order Chiroptera; family Phyllostomidae; genus Desmodus; species Desmodus rotundus. The sequence goes on along the minus strand of NC_071391.1, from coordinate 81,678,778 downwards.
GGGCACTGAAGCCTGGAGGGCCTATTCCCCATGAGGATCTATTCTCCATTTCAAACAGCTGTTTGGTTTCCTCAACTGGAGAATAATCCTCCCTGACTGGCTCACAAGAGAGATGAAACTTCTGGATGGGAGAGGATTTCTGTGACTACCACAAAAAAAGACACCGTCTCACTCATCCTTGACAAACAGATTGGTGCTTTGGATTCTCTGGTGAAAATATTCATTTTTTTAAGCTTGTGCATTTTTCTGTTGAACCCTGCTAAAGGATGTAGAGTGATCTTTCTCCTGATATCTCAAAATGGGCACTAGGGCCCACAGCAGAAAACAACAGGCTGGAACTGCCTGCCAGGGTGTTAAGAGCCACCAACTCATGGAAGCCCCTGCAAGTCCCCTCCTTTAGGCTCATTACGAAGCAATCAGGCACTTGCCACCTCACCTGCCCAAAGACTGTAGAAGAAGACTAAAGAGGGAGTGGGGAACAAAAAGCTGTGGTTGTGCCATATTCTGTGGAGAAGTTATTTCGTCTCCTTCCCCTGAGACAGGAGTGAGTTACATGCAATCCTTTCCTCACCCCAAAGTCAAGACGGATGAGGCTTCAAAGGATGACCCATAGAGATTGGAGAAGGGGAGGTGGGAATCTTGGTCTCTAATTGGATGACTTGCTGATCTTCCCTGGGCAGATCCCATCTGATCCCAATTGAGCAGGGGAAGGAGGATTAGGAGTTGGTGGGGCTGAGAGAGGGGTGGCTGTGGTGAGGATACACTTGTCTCCCACGGGCCCAGAGTACACAGTGAGGCTGGGCATCACCTAGGAGAACTTCCCATGGACAGGGCACCTGGGAATGAAGGTGGAAGTGGTGGCAGAGGTCACATCTGTCTTGATTGATTGAGTTCAAATACTTGGCCTCCAGGAGCTCCAGTTTATTCTCTTATGACTAATGGAAAACGAATGGAAAGATGCACCTTCTTGGTGTGGGTCACCACTTTTGCCTGGATACCAAGCTTGGCTTCTCTTAGCCCGTGGTTACTTTTCTTGCCTGACCTCTGGCCATCAGCTGTGACCTTAACTTTGTGTAACATTCCCTTCTCATTGCCCCTGACCATGACCTCAACTTAGCCTAACTGATTAAATTCTGTTGTTGGGCCATGACCTTTGCTCTGCCTATTAAGCTCTGCTGTCTATCTTAGTTAAACATTTTCAAATTGTATCACTTTTTGTTTTCAAACCATTTTGCTTTTAAAGAGTGCCGCATGGGGGGTGAATAAGGAGAGCAGTTTTCACCAAGAAGGAAGGGTACTGGTTGGAAAACATTTATGGCAGGGCTATATCTCATAGTATTAAATCTGTGTTTTCTGACATATGTTCAGTACATCTTTACCCCCTGCTCTCTTGCTGGTGCCCTGGGGGCTGTTTCCCTTCCCCAGACCACACAGAAGCAGAAGCAAAGACTTAAAGGAGCCCTGGCCTAACACAGAAGAGAAGACTCTGATTCATGCTTACATTTAGCTAGAGTTTTCCATCCCCAAAAGTAAGGTGAGTTGGATGTATGGGAAAGGAAGAGAGAATCGGGAGACAAAGCAGACTGGAAGAGGGAAGAAACCCGGGCTTGGTGAGGATTATGGATGGAGCAAGTGGTTGGTCTCAGGACCCACCAATTCATCACTGCTGTGCATAACCAGTTGTCTTATAGCCCTGGATCCCTGCAAGCCCCCTGAACAGAGGGGCAGGGATTTGAAACATCTTATGTGAGGAAGGAGTTACAACAGGAAAACTTCATCCCCTGCCAAGGAGGAACTGTTCAGAACGTTTCCCCTCCGACCCAAGGAAACCGTAGGCATGTTCCCACTGCTCAGTTCCCTCAGGGTGAACTGAGCTGGTTTGCTAGCTTGTCAGTAAAAACGCATTTTACCTGAATTTTAAGTTCTGTGTCTGTGAATTCTAGAGGGGCTAAAGTTCCAATTCAAAGTGTTGGTATTTACAGATTCAAATGAATTACCAGGTAGGAAATGATATTTTACCTGAGCGATGCCTTTTGATAGTGATTTGGGTATTCAGTTTGCTCTGGGCGCAACACTGGTCTTTCCATTGATCTTCAGGGACTTCATCTGGTTCTTTCTTTAGCCGAGGACAGTTGGACTAACCAGCGGTAGCTTTGCAAGTGGCCAGCTATTGATTTAGCTGGAAACTCAGCAGTCCAAGCTCTGGCTCCAAATTATGTTTCGACCTCAAACTTGATTGCTTTTGTAGAATTCATGCTTGATTGCTTTTGTAGAATTAAGTATACACTGATACGTCATCAATGAGTCAGCTACCAGTATTTATTGAGTCAGTGTTGGAACAGAAGTTATGTTTCTGTGTGTGCGCATGTGTTGCAAAGAAGTAGAAAGTATGGTTACAGCACTTGAGGAATTTATAATCTAGAGAAATAACATACAATTAGTAGGTTTACATTTGGGATTGTGTTTTATGGCTAAACATTTCTTAATATCTGAACATGTACTTGTATATATTTGAAACAGGACATTAAAATTGAAGTCTTAAGTGAGGCATCGAGACAAAAGATGCTGTATACCAAAATGAGATGAGAAGAAAAAATCACTGGAATCATACAGTGTGTATGACATTTTCAGACTGGCTTCTTTCACTTAGCAATATTTAAAGATTCGCAGATGCCCTTCTGTGTCTTGATAGCTCGGTTTTTTAATCATTGAATAATATTCTGCTGTATGGATGTTCTAGAGGCTGTTTATCCATTCCCAACTTGGTTGCTTCCAGTTTTGGCAATTACAAATAAAGCTGCTACAAACACTTGTGTGCACATTTTTGTGTAGACATAAGTTTTGAGATAATTTGGGTAAACACCTAAAAGTATATGATAAAACTATATTTAGTTTTCTAAGAAACTGCCAAAGTGTCTTTGGTATGGTTTTGCATCCTCATCAACAATGAATGAGAGTTTTTACTGCTTTGCATACTTGTCAGCAATTGGTATTGCTGGGTTTTAAAAAATTTTTAACTGTTCTAATAGGTGTATGATGGTACCTTATTGTTCTAATTTCAAATATTCTGATGACAAATGATGTTGAGCATTTTTCATATGCTTATTTGTTATCCATATGTCTTCTTTGGTGAGATATTTGTTCAGGTACTTTGCTCACTTAAAAAAATTTTGGGTTGTTTGTTTTCTTATTGTTGAATTTTACAAGGATTTCTCCACCCCCAGTTTGGATAAAATTTCTTTATTAGACAAGTGTCTTGCAAAGATTTTTGCCCAGTCTGTGGTGTGGGTTTTTATTCTCTTCACAGTGCCTTTCATAAAGCAGAAGTCTTTAATTTTAGTAGATTCCAACTTACCATTTTTTCCTTCATGGATTTTGCTTTTTTTTGTATTTAACAATTCATTTCCAAATCCCAGGTTACCTAGATTTTCAATTGTAAGTTCTTCTAGAAATTCTATGTTTTGCATTTCACATTTAGGTCTATCCTTGACTTAATTTTTTAAAGGTGTCAGGCTTGTGTCTAGATTTATTTATTTTTCTTGTTTTGCATGCAGTCTTCTGCTTTTTCCAGAGACATTTTTAAAGAGGATATTCTTTTCCCATGGAATTGCTTCTCCTCCTTTCAAAGTTCATTTGACTGTATTTGTCTGGGTTTATTTCTGGGCTCTCTATTCTGTTCTGCTGTATGTTTCTCTTCTTTCACCAATACCATGTTGTTTTGATTGTTGTAGCTTTTCAGGTTGATTTTTAGGTAAAATACACAGAATAGTACCTGCCCTTAGTAAGGACTATAATGAGTGTAAGGTATTACACTCATTACCTTACACTCATTATACTCATGTATAAGGTTGAGTGGAGATTGAAGTGCTGATTAAAGTCCCGAACTGGATTCTTATTTTTGAAATGAGACTGTATTTTGTTTCTTGACAGTGGCAGTGTCCATTACTCTAAAATGAAATAAAAACTCATTAGACCTGCTAGGGCAGGAGCAAAGCTTCATTCACTGAATAGTTTCAAAGGGCATTGGGGAGACAAAAATAAAAGTTAAGTTTTAATGAAACCCCACTCAATGAGCCGATTCAACATATGTGTCCACCATATAATTATTGTAGAAATCATATAGCATTTTAATAGTTATTTCTTGGATTTGGATTAACATAGGGCAAGTTGGTCCAAGTAACATTTAAGTTTTGTTTTCTTAAAGACATAAAATTTTGATTGTCTTAATAACATTACAGGCTGTTAATTACAAGCCATTTCTCAGTGTTTGTAATTTTTCCAAACTGTGGGTCTAATACCGCATCAATTATGCCTTAAATTGTATAGCATAATTATTATTTAAGGACTTTTCTATCTCTTATCTAATATTGTGTCTGAGACAAAATCGTAACGTGCACTGTCCTATGCGCTTTTCTTCAGAGAGACGTCATCAAGATGCCTTGTGAGGGGCTTGTATAACTGCCCTTGTCCAGGGGAAACAATGGCAGCTGTTATGAATTGACCAGTAATATTAAAGTAGCTCAGAAATGACTAGGCATTTGCTCACTAATCCATTATTTTCCATTTTTTCCATGTTTGCATTTTGAAAAGAAAGATATTGTTGGAATTCACCTCTTTGTGGAAATAATTTTTTTTAGGTAAGAATAACTAGTTAGCTTAGATCAAGGGTAGGTTAACTTTTTAAAATAATATTTTAGGCTTTCTGGGGCAAACACTCAATGTCTCAACCATTCAACTCTGCCATTGTAGCATGTGGGAGGTGTCGGGGGGCTTTAACGCAGCCCCCCGGGTCCGCCACGGATGAAGAATAAGACTACCAAGACATGATCTGCTTGGGGAGGAAAGGTGGCCGCTTCTCTCAAGGGGAGAAGGGCCCAGATACTCTCTCTCCAGGGGCTTTTATTAGGTTCATTCGCATAGGAATATGGATAAAGCTCATCAATCACTGTCAGCCAGTAAGGGTTAAACAATACATGATTTACAGAGAACTCTGAGGGCTTATTCTGAGTTACAGCCAATTAGTTAGAGGGCCATAAAACTTTAGGCACCAGACTCATCTCAGGTCTGGACCCTTATCTCTTAAACCTAGGGTACAAATTAAGTAGGTTTCACAGGAATGTATGTATTTTTGTTAGGCCTGATTCCCCAGGGAATCCGCCCCTCCCAGCACAGGACTGCACTGCCCTCTGTTATTGCTTCAGGCTTAAGTCAAGCAAGGGAAGTAAGGCAGCCAAGAGATTAGGAGACTTCTTGCAGACAGAATGAGGACTCAGGCTATTTCAAAGCCGAGGGGTGAGGGTCCATCACCCCCCTTTTTCCACAGCCCCCCGAGTCCTTCCCTGCGGGCCTCTTCCGTGACCAGAGCCTGTCTTAGGTTGATCCTCCCTTGAGGATTCTTACCCATCGTTGGCTAACTGGCCAAGCTCAGGGCCAAGCAGGGTGAAGTGGGCAGAGGTGGCACTTCTGCCAGGGAGACAAGCTTTGTCTGCTTAGTGGCTTATGGTCCCAACTCTGACTCAGCCTTAACCATGAGGGGGTACAGCCTCTGAAACCAGGCAGGGCGGTTCCCAACAGGGAGGGGCTCCACCTGCAGAGCCCCACTGTCCTCCACAGATGAGAACAAGTCTACCAAGAACATGATCTGCTTGGGGAGGGAAGGTGGCTGACCTCTCAAAGGAGAAGGGCCAAGAGCCTTTTCCTCAATGGGCCTTTGTTGGGTTCAATTTTCACAGGAATACAGGTAAAGCTCATCAATCATTGTCAGGCAGTTAGGATCAAACAATAGATACCATTCAAAGAACTATGAGGGCTTATTCTGAGTCAGGGTCAGATAGCTAAAGGGCCATAAAACTTTGGGGAAACAAATTCATTCTATGCTTGGACCCTTATCATTTAAATTGAGGGTATTAGTAAAGCAGGTTTCACAGGATTTTATGCATTCTTTCTTAGCCCTGATTGCCCCTGGGAACCTGCCCTTTCCAGCACACGCTGCACCCACCTCCGGCAGTGTTTCAGGCTTAAGTCAGGCAGGGTGAGTAAGGCAACCAAGAGATTAGGAGACTTGTTGCACTCAGGATATGTCAAAGCCAAGGGGCGAAGTTCCATCACCCCCTTTTTCTATAGTCCCCCAAGTCCTTCCCTAAGGGCCCCTTCGAGACTGTGCCTGTCTTAGGTTGTCCCTCCCTTGAGGAATCTTACATGTCATTGGCTAACCAGTCATCCACCTGGGGCCAAGCAGGGTGAAGTAAAAGGGGGCAGAGGCAGCACCCTTGCCAGGGAGATAAGCTTTGTCTCCTTAGTGGCTTATGGTCCCAAAGTGTCTACTCAGCCTTAGCCATGGGGGGTTACAGCTTCTGAAACCAGGCGGGGCAGTTCCCAACAGTAGCGTGAAAGCAATCACAGATTATATGTAAACTAATGAGCTGAGTCCTAATAAAATTTTAGTCATAAAAACTGCCAGCATTTGACCTGCAGGCTGTAATTTGCTGACCATTGGTTCAGAGAGTAGAATGTCTACTTCTAACTTTCTTTATTTAAAAGTAAATAGAATTAAATAAATGCTGGTAGGCAACTTATAAAATCTAGTATGGAATAGTAACGACAATGGGTGCTTTTGCTACCTTTTTGTCAGGAGTCCTTTAAGAAAACTCTCTGAGTACCAGAATTTTATCTGAAATTTTTAAAGAATAAGAAAAAAACTCATATCAAATGCCACCTTGTCTGTGCAGAGGAGCAATCAAAAGATGGGCAAATTCTACAATGGTGCAAATAAGCCACCAAGATTGATTCACCTTGGACTTGCAAACAGTGGTCCCGTGCTTAGCGGCAGCTCACCATCTCAGAGGGAGCGTCGAGAGCCTCAGTTATCTGGGGCAGGAAACAGACACACATGCCGAGCTTAAAAAATGGTTCATGCACCCACGTTAACACATTTCCTCCACAGGAAAGACCCTAGCCTGTCAGTAACAGCATATTTATTCTTACTTCGAAATAAATTACCTAATTTCCTAGATGGATCATGATCAGCAAATTAGCAAAAGGGACTAAAAACGCCACCAGAGGCTGACAACCCAACAGTAGAGGAGGACATAGGCTTAAAACAGGCACAACCATTAAAGCCCTCAGGCTTGTAGTCATTCACTGCCAGGATAAACAGTCCTTACGTATGGATTACTGCTTTGGATTTTGTGGAAGATAATTGTAAAACATGGACCAGATCAGTCAGGAGCACTGCGGAAATAAAGGGGTATTGGCACATGTGTGCTTAGGAATAGATGTTGCTCAAGCTTAGTGAAACTGACTGAAGTAATGGCTTAAGTGGATATGGAAAGGGGTAATTTTCTAGAGAAACATTCATAAATTGTTTAGTAGCCCAAAGTATATAGGAAACTACTATTATATGTATATTTCCAGAAGACAAAAGTGAACAAAGGTCCTTTGGAATTATAAGAGAAAATGAGATTAGGAGCCTAACTGACCTTGACCCCAGGTCAATATGGAAACCTTAATCATATTCTGTCTGCTGTGTTAAGAAAGGGGAGAAAAACATCCAAATGTGTAATAGCTTTCCAAAAATGATTCTAATCCAAGTGGTTAAAATTATTAATAAAAAAGTCTTGGCACTTAAAGGCGTAAAATTATTTGAAACACTTCATTTCACAATGATGTTAAATAAATAAAGCATTACTCTCCTTAAGTAAGACCAGGTGTAGAAACAAATTACTTTTTTGTTGTTGAACATTTTGGAGATTTGTACTTGCATAAGATTGTTTCCACATAGCACAAAGTGAAGTGTGGACTTGACTGCTCTTTGGTAATTATGACCAATTTTAAATGCCCAAGAATAACTTATTCTGCAGATGAATTAATTTTATGCAGATTTTCAGTTTAAATGTCTAATACTGATACATTAACTGAATAACTGCCAACCATCTTTCTTTTTTCTAAAACAATACTTACATTGTTAGGAGATTATTTGCAGTCTTTAAGTTATCTAAGGTTTCTAACCTCATTGCCAAAAAATGAGTAAACATATTTTTCCTGTTTTTAAAAATTTACCTGTTCCTCATGTTTAACTCTTTTGCCTTATTTCACATTTCCTTCTTTCCTTTTTAAAGTAATAAATAAAACATAGTAGATACAGATGAAGACCATTTGTACCCATCCTCTGCCCCATTAGCCCTTCTTACCCCGTAAACAAACTTTATCCAAATTCATGTTTTTATTTTTTGTAGATATATTTCAATTGCTATATACCATTTCAGTGTATTAATAAGCCAAAATCAATTTTCTGTTTGTCTGTTGATGGACATTTTCTGTTTATACCAGTATACTGGTATAAACAATAATGAAATCAACTTTGCAATGTTTGTTTCTGTGTATGTGTATCTAGAAGTAGTATTTCTGGGCATGTTTATCTTCCACCAGGCTTTTTTTTTTTCAAAATTGCTGTTTACTGTGGCTGTACCAATGTACAGTCCATCACTGTGTGAGAATTCTCATATTATTAGGCTTACAATTTAAAAATTTTTGCTAATATGATAATATTGAAAATGATGGATTTTGTTTTAATTCATATTTAATTGCTCATCACATTGAACATCTTCCTATATATTTTGTTTCCTTCTTATATTTTTAAATCATATTTTATTACTTATGTTATTACAATTGTCCCAATTTTCCCCCTTTGCCTCCCTCTTTCCAGCTCCTCCCCCAATCCCTCAGGCAATCCCCACACCACTGTCCATGTCCATGGGTCCTGCATATAAGTTCTTTAGCTACTCTATTTCTTATGCTGTACTTTATGTCCCCATGATTATCTGTAACTAACAATCTGTACTTAAACTCTTTACCATTTTCACCCATCCCCCTGACCCTTCTCCCATCTGGCAATCATCACAACGTTCTCAGTATCTATGATTCTGTTTCTGTTCTGCTTGTTTGTTTGTTTGTTTTTTTAGATTAAATTGTTGATAGACATGTATTTATTGCCATTTTATTGTTCACATTTTTGATATTCTTCTTAAAGAAGAGCCTTTAATGTTTCATATAATATTGGTTTGGTGATGATGAAATCCTTTAGCTTTCTCTTGTCTGGGAAGCTCTTTATCTGTTCTTCAATTCTAAATGATAGCTTTGCTGGGTATGGTAATCTTGGTTGTAGGTCCTTGCTTTTCATCACTTTGAATATTTCTTGCCAATCCCTTTTAGCCTGCAAAGTTTTTGTTGAGAAGTCAGCTGACAGTCTAATGGGAATTCCTGTATAGGTAACTAACTGCTTTTCTCTTTTAAGACTCTCTCTTTGTATTTGTCCTTTAGCATTTTAATTATTATGTGTCTTGGAGTGGGCTCCTTTGAGTACATTTTGCTTTAGACTCTCTGTGCTTTCTGGACTTGTATGTCTGTTTCCTTCACCAAGTTAGGGAAGTTTTCTTTCACTGTTTTTTCAAGTACATTTGCAATTCCTTGCTCTTTCTCTTCTCCTCCGGACACCCCTATGATGTGAAATGTTGTAATGCTTGAAGCTGTCCCAGCGGCTCTTTTACACTGTCCTCATTTTCTTGGATTCTTTTTTCTTCTTGCTGTTATGATTGTTGTTTTTTGCTTCCTTATGTTTCAAATCGCTGATTTGATTCTCGGCTTCATCTCCTTTACTGTCAATTCCATGTAAATTCTTCTTTATTTTAATTAGTGTATCCCTCATTTCTGACTAGATCTTTTTTATGCTGTTGAGGTCCTCACTAAGTTCCTTAGTATTCTTATAACCAGTGTTTTGGACTCTGCATCTGATAGATAGCTTTCCTCCATTGTGTGTAGTTCTTTTTGTGAACTTTTGTTCTGTTCTTTCATTTGGACCGTGTTTGTTTGACTCCTCATTTTGGCAGGCTCCCTGTGTTTGCTTTTATGTATTAGGTAGAGCTACTACATCTCCCAGGCTTGATAGAGTGGCTTAATATAGTAGATGTCCTGTGATGTCCAGTGGCACAGCCTCCCCTATTACCCAATTTGAGTATTCAAGGTGTACCCCCATGTGTGAGCTGTGTATACCTTCCTCTTGTAGTTGAGCCTTGATTGCTTTTGGAATGTCCAAGTTCAGCTACCACCTGTGTTGTTTCTGAGGTCACACAGCATGAGCTACAAAAAAATCTCCAGATGGCTGCTACTTGTGCTGGGCTTGGAGTTGCCCAGGAGAGGCCAAGATGTGAACTGTGGCCCATTGCTGCTAGTATTGGGCCTGGCACAGCTTAGCAAGAGGTACAAGGGTTGCTGAAGTCATATGTTGCTTGTTTGAGAGAATTTAGGAAAATCTAAAGCATGGGCCAAGACAAGCCATTCATATGGAAAAGCCACTGAAAAAACCTTGGGGATCTTGAAAGTTAGGTGAAGCAGGGCCTCAGGGAATCACCAGGGTGGGGCAAACAGGTTGATGGACTCTCAGATATGGCACCCACCTGCTGGCTCTATGGGGAAAGGGCTCAGAAAAGGAACATTGGCCTCTGCTAACACGTCTGTCAGGAAGGAAACTGTCCACCACCTCTCACTCTGATGCCAGACAATACAGTTCCTCCCTGTATATCTCTGGTGCCTTTAAATCTGCTGCCCTGGCACTGGGTCTCAGAGGGAATGAGTCTGAGAAAGTCTATGTGTGGGCTCCTTAAGGGGAATTGCCTGGGATTCCCGCAGTTTCTGTCTTCCACAGCCTCAAATCTCACTGGTTTTTATAGCCAGAAGTTATGGAGATTTATCTTTCTGGCACTGGAACCCTGGGCTAGGGGTCTTGGTGTGGGGCTGGGCCCCATCACTTCTTAGGTATCCCTCCCAGTTTTTATATACCACATGTGGGTTTGGGACCAGCCGATTAGGCATCTCTGCCCCTCTTGCCAGTCTCAATGTAGTTTCTTCTTTAATTACGTAGTTGTAGGACTTTCATTAAGCTCAATGTCTGATGGTTTTGAATAATGGTTGTTCTACAGTTTAGTTGTAATTTTGATTTGGTTGTACGAGGAAGCAAGCCAAGTTTATGTACCACACCATCTTGACTGGAAGTCCTTCATATGTTAAAGACCATATGAGACAACAGAGAATAATTATATGTTGGGGAGCCAAAGTTTTCCATGGCTAGGACTCGAATTCCTTAAAAACTGTTGGCACTGGCCCTGCCATCCTTTTAGAAGAGGTCAGAACCCTGTGTAGTGGGCTGGTCCTCTCGATGGTATGACAGCTCCCGGGGAGAGAGACTGGGCTTGTTCTTATTCATTTGTGGGTCCCATGAACCTGATGTGGTGTCTTTTTTCTGAGTCAATAGTTTCCTCTGCTTCCTGTCCTTTAAGAGGCCCAGATAGCTGCAATCAGAACCTAGAGTCAGAAGCACTTGATAATCTTTGCTTCTACAGTAAGGTTAACTAAAAGAATTCAGAAATTAGAAATAAAGTTCACTAGAGAGTTACCTTCAAAAGTGTTTTTCAAAATATTTGTGTTTTAGCTATATAAATATGAGACTTTTGGGGGGTTTAGCTTATCAAAAACAGGAAATTAGTTTTATTATTTAAACATGGCTTTCCACTGGGACTATATTCTATGCAGACAACAATTTTGAAAGAGTCATGGATGGTTTGGCTTCATATATTGCATAGAGTGTGTTTACTTTAGGCACATTTATGTGCAGTTAAAGGGATATATTTTGGGAACATTTGTTATTAGGAGTGTTACTGATGCTTACAAAAATCAAATCCTATACATTTTATTAAAACCTGGTGTGAGTAAGGAAAATAAGTTTTCTTCTGTTGTGTTGCATCCAATTTATAGCAGTAAAGCAACTGCAGCATGGAAAACCACACACCACTTAATCAGTATACTACTCATAATTTCTTGGAAATTAGTGAGGACTTTTCAAACTTACCAAGTGAGTAAGACAAACTTGCCAGCGATGAGTTTACAGAGAGGAATTAAGGCTAGAACCTATTTGGTCCAGTGCCTCATGTGAGGTAAAATGATGAGAAGGCATGTCCTGCTCCTGGATTTTGCTTGTCACATTGTGGCCTCTTGTTTTGGGTGTCTGCTCCCTTTGCCCAGATGGAGAAAACACATTTCTTATAACTGCAGCTATTTAAATACTTAAATGTGTGTTTAAATATTTGACTATTCAAACTTTGGATTTATTGAAAACTATTGTAAGAAATTAGAGAGCCATCTCTCAAGAACAGTAGATCTTACTCCAGTTTATCTTCAATTCTACCCTTTAATTTTTCCTATATTTACACCGTGCAACTGATTTTTTGTTCACAACAATTCAAAGAAATGAAAATTTTCATTGAAGTAAGCGTGCATCTGGTTCACACCTTCAGGTCAAGGCAGTCATTACTGAAGGCCTGTATAGTTCGAGACAAGGTAGCATGCTTTTAGTAGGCTCCAATTTGCTAACCTTCATTCATTCAACAAACATTCGGTGAGTATCTGCTCTGTGCCAGCATTGTAGAAATGCTGGTGATACTGCAGGGAATAAAACTCTCATGAATGCCCACCTTCAAGCTTAAATTCTGCACTGAGAAGTACCTAAGCAGAGAACTTGCTTCCTGGTCTTCTTGGTGTTCTGGTGCTTCCTGTTGTCTTCAGACACAAGTCTGAGACCAAGGGGTGATGGTTAAATATAACTACTTAGATAATTTTTTTCCTACTCTCTGGGATTTAGGAGATGTCAGAACTGGTTTCTATTTATGATTGGAAATTTTAAGGGCAAGAGGCTGGCAAGATGACCTGAGAAAGAGCATAAATTGTTACAATGGGAAGAAGCGACATTTCTACTGGGTGGGGATAATAATGAATGTTCTTATGGGCCAGAAGTGGACTCTGTTTTTTTTTTTTAAAAAGATTTTACTTGTCTTTTAGAGAGAGGGGAATAGAGGGAGAAAGAGAGGGGGAGAAATATCAATGCACAAGAGAACTGTTGATTGGTTGCCTCTTGTAATCCCCCAAACGAGGACCTGGACTGCAACCCAGGCATGTGCCCTGACCCAGATTTGAATCTGCGACCTTTCAGTTTGCAGGCTGGCAATCAACCTACTGAGCCACACCACCCAGGGTGTAAGTAGCAGAATTAACACATACAAAGAAATAAATTCCTGAAAGTGCCAAGGAATGGCTTAGAGGTTCAGTATCATAGGAGTATATAGCACAGGAGGAGTTTGAAAGATAAAATTAGAAAGGTGTTTTCGGGACCATATTAATTATCTATTGGTGTGTAAAAATTACGTCAAAACCCACTAGTTTAAAAATGAGAAATTACTTCACAGTTCCTGTAAGTCAATAATTGGGGAGCAGCTTAGCTTTGAGGTTCTGGCTCTGTGTTTTTCATGAGGTTCTAGTGCAGGTGTCTACTTGGGCTTCATCATCTGAAGGTGAGATTGGGGCTGGAGGAGCTGCTTTGGAGCTGGCTCCCTCACACACCTGGCAGGTTAATGCTGGTTTGTGGCAGAAGACTTCAGGAGTTTATGTCAGAGACCATTCCAAAGGGCAGTTTAAGTGTCCTCATGGCATGTCAGCACCATTGCTCCCTCTCAGCCCCTCACCCCACGTACAGTGTCACAGCACAGCGACCAGCATTACCCCACCCCCGGGAACACCTAAGGCTCTGCCCCTTTACATAACAGGCGCACCAAGACAAAAAAAATGGCCCAAATGAAAGAACAGATCAAAGCTCCAGAAAAAATACAAATAAGCAATGAAGAGATAGCCTACCTATCAGATGCACAGTTCAAAACACTGGTAATCAGGAAGCTCACAGAATTGGTTGAATTTGGTCACAAATTAGATTAAAAAATCAAGGCTGTGCTAAGAGAAACAAAGGAAGATGTACAGGGTACCAATAGTGATGGGAAGGAAACTGGGACTCAAATCAACGGTGGGGACAAGAAGGAAGAAAGAAACATCCAACCAGAAAGGAATGAAGCAACAAGAATACAGAAAAGTGAGGAGAGGCTTAGGAGCCTCCAGGACATCTTTAAACATTCCAACATCCGAATTATAGGGGTGCCAGAAGGAGAAGAGGAAGAACAAAAAATTGAAAACTTATTTGAACAAATAATGAAGGAGAACTTCCCTACTCTGGCAAAGGAAATAGACTTCCAGGAAGTCCAGGAAGCTCAGACAGTCCCAAAGAAGCTGGACCCAAGGAGGAACACACCAAGACACATCATAATTACATTACCTAAGATTAAACAGGAGAGAATCTTAGAAGCAGCAAGAGAAAAGGACACAGTTACCTACAAAGGAGTTCCCATAAGACTGTCAGCTGATTTCTCCAAAGAGACCTTACAGGCAAGAAGGGGCTGGCAACAAGTATTCCAAGTCATGAAAGGCAAGGGCCTACATCCAAGATTACTGTATCCAGCAAAGCTATCATTCAGAATGAAAGGGCAGGTAAAGTGGTTCTCAGATAAGGTCAAGTTAAAGAAGTTCATCATCACCAAGCCCTTATTATATGAAATGTTAAAGGGATTTATCTAAGAAAAAGAAGATAAAAAATATGAACAGTAAAAATGACAGCAAACTCACAGTTACTAACAACCACACCTAAAACAAAAACAAAAGCAAACTAAGCAAACAACTAGAACAGAAACAGAACCACAGAAATGGAGATCACATGGAGGGTTTTCAACAGGGGAGTCGGAGTGGGAGAGAGGGGGAAAGGTACAGAGAATAAGTAGCATAAATGGTAGGTAGAAAACAGACAGGGGGATGGTGAGAATAGTATAGGAAATGTAGAAGCCAAAAACTTATAAGTATGACCCATGGACATGAACTATAGTGGGGGAATGTGAGAGGGAGAGGGTGGGCAGGATGGAGTGGAGTGAAGGGGGGGAAACGGGACAACTGTAATAGCATAATCAGTAAATATATTTAAAAAATTATCGTTATTATTTTTTGACATTTTTTCATTGCTTTTGGTGTGGGTGGAGAGAGAGACAGAGAGAGAGAGAGACAGACAGACAGACAGACAGACAGACAGACATCTGTTGGCTGCCTTCTCATACATACCCCAACCAGGGAATTGAACCTGTGAGCTGTTGGTCTATAGGATGATCCTTCAACAAACTAAGCCACAGTGGCCAGGGTATCTACAATATTAATGGTTACACAGGTCAGTCCTATTCTGTATGGGACAGGACTATACACAAGAGCATAAATACTGAAGGCAAGAATCATGGTGGTCCTCTTAGAAGTTGGCTACTAGAGGACCAGACTGTGAAGTGCTTTGTATGTAGAGTTAAGTGGTTAGAATTTAAAAAATAATCATGAAAAATTTAGTGGAATTTATTATTTTAAATAACATTTGTAAAAGTAATATATGCATACTGTAGAAAATTTGGAAAGTGTACAAAAGTGCAAAGAAAAAATACTTATTTTACCACCAGAGGGGAATCACTGTTAATATTTAGTTTATTTCTTTCCAGTTTTCTACTGTTTGTTTATAAGGCTTTTGTACCCTTTTGTAAGCAGATTTCATATAATTAAAAAGTCAACAGTAACTTTAAAACAGAGTGGTTAAGGAAGCTAATCTGGGATTTTGAGAAACTTGTGATAGAGATCAATAAGGAGTTTGAGAAATAATGAGATAGACAAAGCAACGGTCATAAAAGATTTGGGAGAAATTTCTGAGTTGGGATCCACAAAATTAAGTGACCAATTGGATATTTGGCATATGGAAGGGATATATTAAGGACAATACTAAAATTTATGGAGCATCAGTATAGTTGATGGTATGAGTGTATGTGAGGTAGTTAAGGGTCTGTGTTTGGAATATATTGATGGAGATGCCTGCTGGATATGTTGACACTCTGCAAGCATCAAATAATTAGAGCATAAGTTGGTGGAGAGCAATAAACTGAAAATCCAGAAGAAAGAAATGATAAGTGATAGAGCAGGGCTTTAGAGGAGGCATGGGAGGAGGGGAAGTAGGAACATCATGAAGGGCTAGCCTTGGTGAAGATAAGGTCCAACATTACTAAGTATTCTCCATTTAGCGCTGAGTATGTGTTATTTCATTTAATACCTACAACAACACAGTGGGAAGGTGATATCAGCCTCCTGTAATTGGTGTGAAGATTATGTTCAGAATGATTAATGATTTTTTAGGTTCACCCTGATAGACTTAATATTAAAACCCAGAACAAACTGACAGTAACTAGAGGGGTAGAGGGAGGGGAATTACGGGGGAAGGAAGAGGATGGGTCATCAAGGAACATGTATAAAGGACCCATGGACAAAGCCAAAGTGGGGAAGGATTGAGGGTGGGAGGTGCTGGTGGGTGGGGTGGGGGAAAGTGGTGGCAGGAAAATGGAGACAACTGTACTTGAACAACAGCAGTAAATAAATAAATAAATCCCAGTTCTTCTTGAAGAGTGTAATCAACTGACTTTATTTTTAATGTTTGACTGCTGGCAGTGTTTCAGCCTTGCTACTTCCCATTCACTTTCTACTCTCATCTGGACAAGCTATAAGGAAGCCTGGGTCTCCTTCTTAAGGGCTGGTGGGAAGTCCAGACCTCACAAGCCCTAGCTCATGCTAGAAAGCCCTCACATCAGCCCCAATGCCCATTACACAACAGCTAAGCCAATGTCCTCCCCTTCCTCTCTCAAGGCATTTTTGAACCTTCTTGGAAGCTTGCCCTACTCTTCACAGAAAGTCCTATAAGTAAGTAATAAACCTTTTCATGTTCTTTTGGTGCATGTGTGGCAGCTTCAGTCTTGACATTTGAACCAATGTTTGGGTTGGACAATCCATCCTCCTCTGTGAACCACAACTGGTACTACAGACAGAGTGTCTAGCTGATGACCATCACCACCAGGGCTTGCTCTTCTCTTCCTACAGCAGAGTGGTGTGATGTTTCTTTCCCTGAGATGGAAGTTAAGGAAGGAAGTTTGAACATTAATGCATAAGTTTAAGGAGGTAGTGAAGCAGACAAGGTTGTTGGGAGGAAAGAGGAGAGTGGTCATTTGGTGAGCTTTAACAAGATGGTGAGGCTTGTATGTTTATTGGGGGGGATGGTTGGAGACACAGATATTTGACTCAGAAAAAGTGAGAGAAGTGCTGGGCAGCACTGTGGGTCACCCACACATTGAGGTGGCTCTAATTTTGATGGGTGTGTAATTTTTATCTAGCAGTAAACTGAAGTCAGATAATCTGCATATAATTTTAAGACATTCATATACACCCTGACACCTATCAAGGGGATCAAGGACTCCAAGTTAAGAGGTCCTCTGACTGAGAGGACCCCATGAAGAACAGGTTTAGTTGGAAGGAGATTATGGGGGAAAATAGGTTACTATAATTAAAGAATAAGATTATACATTTTGTAGACAGACCAGCCATCTCCAGACATGGCCATGGGAGCAGCTGGCTGAAGTGAAGAGGAGGAGAAAGTCATTGGAAGGAGGGACACAGGTGCCCAGGACCTTGAGGTCAGGATATTAGTTGACTCAACTATACAAACATTGAAGATATCCAAGAAAATAGCAAGAATTGGGATGAAAAGAAAAGGGACCCATATCCTCTGTGATGGCCAGGTGGTGATGATGGAGAAAGGTCAGCACCACTGACTATCACAGGTCTCAGAGAAGTAGATAGGCATTGAATGAGGGCAAATGAATGTACACAGGCAATCTGGCACCAAGAGGGTGTCAATCCTTGAGTATCCTTCTCTTGGGATATTTTTCAGAGAAAATCACTTAAGGTGTATAGTTTCCTAAGGCTGCCATAGCAAAGTACTGCAACTCGGTGGCTTAAAACAACAGAAATGTATTCTGTCCAAATTCTGGAGGCAAAAGTCATGGTGTGGGAAAGGACACCCTCCCTCTGAACACTCTGGGGAAGAATCTCTTTTTGCCTCTTGTAGTTTCTGGTGGTTGTGGACAATCCTTGGCATTCCTTGGCTTGTGACAACTTAACTCCAATCTCTGCCTCCATCTTCATATGGCGTTCTTCGCAGTCTCTCCTCTGTGTAATGAGTATATGTTCGTGACACAGTCTTTCCTATACATCAGCTGGGCAACTGCTTGGCTCGCTGCCTGCTGAGCAGCCTGGCACCAAGGAATAGACAAGAGTCACATACAGTAACTATGCTGTTCACTCAGCTTTTATTGAATGTAGTTCATTCTGTAGAACATCGACGTACATTAATATCTTACTCACACTCTAACAATCTAAGAGAAATATAACACACACACACAGA
The DNA here is from genome assembly GCF_022682495.2 of Desmodus rotundus. Classification (NCBI taxonomy): domain Eukaryota; kingdom Metazoa; phylum Chordata; class Mammalia; order Chiroptera; family Phyllostomidae; genus Desmodus; species Desmodus rotundus. The sequence continues at coordinate 81,660,552 of NC_071391.1, read as the reverse complement.
GCAATCGATGGGGGATAATGAACCCAAGTCCCAGAGTCTCAGTTTGCAGGTCTGGGAGACAGATGGTGGGCAAGTTAATTGTCAGCATCTTGCAAGGAAGGATCTCTGGAGTCAGGTGGGGAGCAGGGCAGACAAAGTCCTCAGTCCAGCAGGACAGGGACTCTGGCAGCCGATGCCAAGGGAGATCAGCATGGCATGGAGCAGCACCCTGGTATGTGGAGCTTGGGTGCCTCAGCAGTGGTCTGGAAAACTCCCTCAGTTATACCTTGAAAGTGATGTAGTCTGCCCTTCTGGGTCTTTTCAATAAATGTCTTGATACCCTTGATGGCAAGTGTGGAATTTCCCCAGGAGCCTATCTGTGAGCAGTCCTGCTCTGCAGACATGGCTATTCTGATCACGTGTGCAGATATCTTGGGTCTCCTTGCCAGATGTGTCTAGCGTGGTTCAGGTAGTTTCCTTCTTGAACCAATGTGTCATGGTTGACTGACAGCCATCTTGGCTGACACAAGTGACTCCATTTTTAAATTTACTTTGTGCTATCTTGATTGGACCAATGCCATTTTATTGGTCTTGCTCTCCACACTCTGTGTCTACAGATCTCTCTCTCCTTATAAGGTCATCAGCCATTAGGTTGAGGGCCACCCTCATCCAGTATAATGTCATCTTATTTTAAGTACATTTACAAAGATTCTTTTTCCAAAAAAGATCACATTCAGGTACACTGGGGGTTAATACTTTAACATATATTTTGGGGGGCACAATTCAACCCCTAATAGAAGGGAATAGAAGAGACATTGTGAAATGAGAGAGAGGGAAGAGGTGAGTTTCCTTATAGTCTAATAGAGTATAGACTGCAAACCTCTAACCAGGCTGGATTTATACCACGGATGGTCAGGGGTCGTGTGACTAGGGAAGACAGGTATAGGGGACAGGCAGGCAGGACGAAAATGTAATGTGCTGCTCAGTGTTCCCATTGGCATGCTGCCTCTCTCCCTGCTTACCTGGTAACATGTTAGACTGAGCCCTGGGCCATGAGAATCTTGTGATGGTTTCTGCTGAGCAGGCTGTTAGAAGTAGGTTGTCTTCTCTTTGCTAGAGATAGCTGTGGCCCTGCTTTCACAAAACTGATTGTTCATTTGGGTGGACGACACTATTGTACCCAAGATGGGAAGGTTTATTGTGCAACACCCCTGTGTAGCCTGCCAGAGCCTTCAAGATTGAGAAGATGTAGATACACAAAAGAAGTGAGATCAGGGTATTCCAGGAAGGGGAACAGGGATGGGGTAAGAGGGGGACGGCAAGTGCAGGAAGAGTGAGGAGCCACTGTGACTGCAGGGTGTCAGGAGACAATGGGAGTCCCCCATCCCTGGTTTACCTTCACCCTGCCATCTTTGTAAATAATCCCTTCAACAAACTCTCCTTCATTTTCCTGTTTGAGTGTGCCATCTGTTTTCTGTTAGGACCCCAAATAAATAAATACACAAACACCCCCCCTCTCTACATATATGTATATATACATACACACATATAACATATATGTATATATACAACACACGTGTGTGTAACGAATATACACATTACACATACATAGATGTTATGTATGTACTATATATATATTATATACTATATAATATATATATCTTATGTTCTTTGACTTTAAGAAGTCTTTTATTAGGTTTAGTGTTTAGCATTGTTAAAATCAACCAGAACCAGTGAGGAGCTTCCAATGGAAGTTTCTCTGACTGATTCTTTCTGCCATCACCACAACAAAGCAACAGGGGATTCTCCCCTAGAATTCTTACTTCCTAAGTCTGTGCCTTTGCTCTTCACCTTCTTGCTATAGGGGTCTTCTTGCTATAGTTCACTTATGCTCAGCCAGTAGAATGTAAAAGCTAACTCTAAGAAGATCCCAGATAAAAGAGCATAAAGGTACAAATTGTAATCATGGAAAAATCAGCATGAGTGAATACAGCAATCAGATTTTTAACAATGTCTGCTGACACTGACACTTTACACCTGATTTACCTTTATTACGTTCACAAGATGAAAAACAAAGTATTTCCTTCCCTGTTTTAAACCCAAGGAATCAAAGCTTTGCTCCCAAGTTTACCCTGGTTCCAAATCAAAGCTGTGGCCTCTGCAGCCCTCTGAGCCATCAATCTGGTGGTCTTTTTGGTTCTCCCTGCCTGCCCCTTTCCAGTCCCTTTCTCTCTCGCTTGTTTTTTGCTTTTTGATCTCTTCATCTAGAGTTCAAGAGTTGGGTTGGCTTTAGCTCAAGTGGTTACTTCGTCATGGCAGACACTAGAGTTCAAGAGTTGCTCTACAAATTACAATTTCTTTTCTCCTCTTTCTTTTTTTTGAGCTTCTAAAAATAGTTTTCTTACACTCCCAACAAATTCTCATTCATGACCAACCTCCAACTAGCAGGACCATACCCAGCCTGCCCCAGAGTTATGTCACCATTTCTAACTCTTAGTGTTTTTAAAGTTCAGACTGTAGCATATAAATGAGCAGATCTGCAACCCACCTTTCTTTCCACTTCTTTGACCTGCGTTTGGTTGATTCCTCTTGAATTATGCAGGGCAACTGTGTGTTGCAACAGGGAATTGTGCTGGCCAGTAAGTAAGCATGATGTGGTTTCCATATCTTCCATATCTTTCCTCATCTGAAAAATGGAAGGAAAATATAAGTGTTTTTGCAGTGCACACTCTTGTCAAACAAAAGATTATATTTATCAGTCCACATTTTTAGCATTTACATATCACAAAGTCAATCAATAAGGATAATGAATTCTGCTTTTAACAAAAAGATAAATTTAAATTGAGAAAGGTGGTGGTAGAGGAGTGTGGGCAATGAATGAAGGCTCAGATGAGCCTCATTTCTAGTAAATGTAAATCTAGGATTGCAGAACCTGTCCAGGACTCTCCAGAGAATCCCAGAATTCTGAGAACACAGTTTGATAGCCACTGGGCTAGGAGATCTCTGAGACTTTTCTACTCCAACTGTGACCTTGGATAATATCAGCTTCACCTGGGAGCCTATTAGAAATGCAGAGTCTCAGGCCTACCCCAGGCCTGCCCTTCAACAAGATCCTCAAGTGATTTGTTTTCTCATTAAGGTTTGAAAAGTGCTGTTATGGAACTCTTTCTCAACCCTAGCTACGCACTGGAACCATACATAATTTCTCAAGCCTTAAGTCCCTTTAAACTTGAAGGACATCATTGTCCTAAAGTCTTATCCAGCCCTGAAATTCCACAATATTAATATCTAGCTTAGTGAACTTGATGTAGAATAAAAGATTTTTGACAAATAAACAACTAATTTGATCATTTAGCCTTGATTCTTTAAAAAAAATCTAGTGGTGAACTAGGTAGTAAGGAAGTCAGAGTTTTAGATATTAGTGAGTCACCTTTCTTATCGTTATTATATATCTAGATAATCCCTAGGACATTAACAATGACATCTTGGCAAATGTATGGACTTTGTCAAAGAGAAACACCTTCAATATAAAAGTTTTTTCATGGTGAGGGGACTAATTTTTGAATGATCCCATCTTAGACTTTTTAGTTTTATTTTTACTCTCATGTGAAAGTACTATCATAATTCAACATACTTCATTTCAACAGATCTACCTCCCTTGGAAGTAATGCCTCTTTGCCTTTGGTCCAGCGCACAATGTGGTGATGAACTGGCTTTACCTGTCTCACTGAGCCTGTGGGAGGTGGTTTCTCCCAGTGAGGGCTGTTTTGCCAGTCAAAGGAAGCAACTGTAATTATCAGTCTTTTTGATATGGAAAAAGTTCTTACTCCTCTTTATTTATAAGTTCTGCTGTAAACTATACTTCAATACAGATGCAGCCTATGAATTTGATAACGTTTAAAGCCCCACTCCTCCACATTCTTTCCTTTTGTAAAAATTGTATGTATTTAAAAGCTAAACAGGAAGTGTGCTGACTAATGAAAACAGCTATTTTTACCTAAGCCAGAAAGCTATTTCCAGTAGAATTACTGTTGGCAAGATAAATGGGCTTATCCCTAGGGATGCCACCAACATGGTTAACACATGCTGTAGAATGTCTTCCGTGGCAGCACACAAGGTTCTGCTTGAATGAAAGGAACTGGGGCTATCTCTCAGGTGTAAGGGCAAATAACAGTAGATTTTAGAGTCTTAAGTCTTTCAATCTTAACTATCGAATGGGTGAATAAACTAGGATGTCCTAACTACAAAATGAAAGCTACCGTATAGGATAGAATGAGAAATGTAATAATTGACCTTTCATTTGAAGAAAACTTTGTCTAGGTGTTTGTGACATCAGATCTGTCTTTATTGTGATGTTCCAAACACACTGTCTTTCACCAAGAAGGGAGTCAACTACCTTCTGGTTATTGGATTACAAACTGGCCATAATCTTAAATAAATGAATGTCAGAAGGTTTAAAAAAAAGTAAAAGTGTAAGTAAAAATAAAAAATGTTAAAAAACCCAAACCACTGTATATGAAAGCAATTCAAATGAAATTGACAGTAATGTTTTAGTTATATGGAATGTTTGTCAGTGTGAATTTGGGAAGAGTCCCAGCTCTATCCAACAGCATTTGTATATTGAATAACTGATGTGTTTAATTTTCTGGGTTTTTATTTGTTTGTTTTTAAAACTGTACTCAGTACCAAATACTGGGCATTCCTTTTTGTTGGGTAAATGAGATTTTAGTTGTGACAAAACCAAAACTGCAATCTAAGAGGCGGTATTCATATTCACTAAAAAGAATTAGCGCAAGATCAGAGGGAAAACATGGGTCCTCTCTACTCCTTGGGGGCTGAGTGTAGATTCCCTTGTCTCTGTAGGAAGACTGGGAGATAAAGCCTGCTCAGGAAGGCTTGAGGCACTTCAAGGGCTGGAACAGCTGGAGCTGTTTGTCCATCAAAGGAAAGTGTAACCAAAACATTAAGGAAGAGGCATTTTTCAAGATGGGTATGAATCTGGCTGAGAGTGACCACTCATGTTCAATTTAAACTTCTATGGATTCCTGTTGAGGGGCAGACGTTTGAATAATAAAATAACTGACTGATCTAAACCATCTGTCTTAAAAACACTTTGCTTATCTAAAGAGGTTACATTATGCTGTATTAGGAAAGTTGAATCTGCAACTCTGGTGTCTATGTGAAGCAAGGGTCGAGTTATAAAATCTTAAAGTGAGAGCAGTCCTAAAGGCAATGACCCCCCAGGAGCCAATGAATCCTTATAGCAGAGATTAATATCAGAAAATCTTATGTCAGATTCACCAATAAGCAGAACAGTTTAACTGAGCTTGAGGGATGGGTCTGGGGTTCAGACAAAGAAGGACTCTTTTGATAACTAAGGGGTATGATTAATAAGAATATTTAGTGTTTCTAAGTATTTATTTGGTGGCTAAATGTGGCTCTAGGAGTTTTGTATATACTCATTTACTCCTTGCAAAATTATGAAATAGGTGCTATTATTAGCCCTTTTTAAAGATAAAAAAATTGAGGAACAGAAAAGTTAAAATAAACAATTGCCAATATCATAGTTCCATGTGATAGAGCCAGGATTAGAATCCAGCATTCTGGCCTGAACCTGTTCTCTTAAGCATCTTGTACAATGGTACAGGCAGGAATAAAATGAGGAGAGGAAGTTTGCATCAGAGAAAGAACCTATGAAGCAGAGGAGTTGTGACTGCTCACTTGTAATTGGCTGCATGCATGTACACATGCACACACATATACACACATGTACACATGTCCCCCCACACTATACATGTACCTACACACACATAGAGATGATAAAGGGGACGCCTGGGTTTTGTCTTTGAAGAATTCTCACACTATTTCTAGTAGCAGTGTCTGAATATTATTCCAGCAAGCCAAAATAGGAATAATGTATCATCACCATTGCTTTTATATTTTGTATCAGTTATGAATAATTTTTTAGCTTCAAGCTAAATATAGATTAAGGATGAGAGTTTTGAAATGTGGTAATTTTTGCCTTAGCTATTTATCATTCACTTTTAAACAGATAATTAAAGGTACCTTTAAGAGACAGAACTAATGGGAGAATTTGGTAGATAATTTGGTATAATGATGTACAGAGTCACATCAAAGAAAGTATGGAGGCTTTTCAGCCTGCATTAGAGAACATTATCATTTTTACCTGCTGCCCTCTGAGGCAGTCTGGAACTCAATACCTTGCACTATTTCAATAGCAACAGATGTGGAAAAGTTGGAAAGATCCGGCCCTTGGTCTTGTCTGTGGCCACACCTTGTTTAAGGATGATGCTTGGAGAGCTGCTAATCTAGCTAAACTTCTGAGGGGAGCAGTTAGTTGCCTTAGTTGGGCTAGTTTGGTGTTGTTATGAATTGAATGTTTGTGTCCTTCCAAATTCATACGGTGAAATTCTAACCACCAATGTGATGGTATGAGGATGCAGGGCCTTTGGATGGTAATTAGGTTATGAGAGTAGAGCCCTTATTAATGGGATTCCTGTCCTTATTTATAAGGACCCCAGGGAGTTCTCAGGCCCTCTTTCTGCAAGTGAAGACGTAGTGCATAAAGGGCCCCCATGCACCAGGAAGGGGGCTTTCCCCAGACACTGAATCTGCCAGTGTCCTGATTTTGGGTTTCCCAGCCTTCAGAACTGTGAGAAATGAATGTTCATTGTTTAAGCCACACAGCCTATAATGTTTTTGTTATAACAGCCAGAAAAGACTAAGGCAGGTGCCAAGGATCAAAACACCATCCAGACAAACTTAAGGAAGCAAATGTGGGAACCTCACCAGAAGAACATAGGCATACCTCATTGAGCCAAGGGGAAGAAGTGCAGCCAGCTTCCCCTTCCCTGTCCCTCTCACAGGCCGTGTGTTGTCACGTCTCTGCTCCTCCCTCTGCCTACGTGATTATTCTCTATTTTTGCAAAATGGCTCTTTCTTCTTTGTACATACTTGACCTGACTGTAGCTTTCTTTATATCATCTCAAGTGCATGTCAGAGGCTGACCTGACTCTAAATTTCAATTCAGAATCATGGAAGAGAATCTGATGTGGTTCCATTAGCTGTATTGGTAGGTCAGCAAGACCACCTGCTGCCTACTAAGTAGGACTGTTGGTGCAGACACTCTGAGAAATGGGATGTGGTCAGAGAAGGGGATGGGAGCAATTAATTAACAGAGAAAATGATTTAGGCACCTATAATACAACAGTGATCATTTTTCCTTACATATATTGCTTAAATGCCCCAAGTCTTAAGAGCAGGTTTGTATAAATGGAATCATCTTAACATTAATACCTAAATTTTGAAGCACAGAAAAGTTGAAACAATTGTCTAAAGTCACAGCCTCTGTGGTAGAGTCAGGATTAGAAACCAGTAGTCTGCCCCTGAGCTTGTTCTCTTAAGTATCTTGGGCCATGGTTGCAGGCAAGAAGAAACCAGGAGGAGTTTGGACGAGAGGCAGAAACTTGAAGCTGGGAAGATTTGTGACTGCTCACTTGTAAATTTACGCATACACATGCACATACATACAGATGTACACACTCTTGTGTCCCCACACATGTTCTCAGTCTCAGCCCTTGCTGATGTTAAAACCCTTCCCTCCAATATTTCTGGGCATTCCCAAGCGGTATCCTACCTGGGCCCAGAGGTCCAGGTTACTCTTATTTTGAACTCTGCCACACCAATTAGTGCTGCTGTGGCTCCAGCTGGTTTTGTTCACGCTGCTAGTACCTTTGTCTTATGACCCCTGTTGATTGACCCTGGTCACTAATGCCATCAACTCCCTACATGGCGTAGGGAGAAAATGTTTTTTCCTTTTTGTGTTTCATATAATTGGTTAAGTCACAGAAAATAGATCTCCATAGTTCATTAGTCCACTCAAAATAAATTTTGAACAAATTTTTACTTGCATCATACCATACTGTTTACTTAATTATAAATATAGAGAATGCTTTATATTCCTGCTTTAGAATTAGCAGTTGGAGTATATATTTAACTATTTATAGTTTTATGCAAGTTGGATTTATAAACAAATGAATGAGTTTATCCTTAGAGTTTAGAGAGGACAAAATTTATTTCAAATTAATATAGTCAGTTTTCTCTGCTTTTTAATGAAATTTCTCTCTGAGGTTGATTTATTCATGAAACAATTTGTACTTCCTCACTACTTGGCTCAGAGTGGTGGCTGTGGTAGAGTTAGTGGGCTTGCTTCTTTAGGAATTAGAGAGACTTGCTTAACAAAACAAGCCAATAGTAGTGAAACCTGGAGCAAAGCAGAGTCTCTGTCCCAAGTACGTCCTGTGAACATGTGATGTAGGATGGGAAGGGAGTGTTCTCTGAACACAGCTCAGCTACCTAAAGCGGAGCAGCTGTCTCAGTTCCTCTGGCTCAGAGACCATGTTTCCTACCCTTTCCTGATGGAAAGAATAATCAAAGGTGCTTGGAAGACAGATGGCTCCCCAGGCTATTCTATTGGAGCTGTGGATTCTATAGGGTATGGGATGGCACTGGGGAACTTGTATTTCTGAGAACTTCGAGTAATTATTTTCAGCAAGAAGTTTGGGAAAGCACTTTATTTTGAACCCCCCCCCCCCCCCGCTTCTTACTTTTGCTCCTATTAAATTCTTCTAAAATCACAATACTACTATGATTGTTACAATTAGTGATGCTCTTACTTTTGGAAGGATTTCCTGAGTTGCTAACCTCATACACACCATTCATTTTACACAGAGCTTATTAGTCTGGAAGTTTTCAGCTCTGATCATTATTTTCCTGTGCAAAGAATACCAAGGCTGCACTATTGCCTACAGAATTATGTCCAGATTCCTCAGCCTGGGATTTATGGAGCTCTATAAATTGGTCCCAATCTGTCTTTCCAAATTCTTTCTTATATCCCAGGATTCAGCCAGGTGTGGGCATTTGGTTCCCCTTACAAATATTTGGTAATGTCCTGACTCTCTTGACTTATATTGTTTTCTCTGCCTAGAATATTCTTTTTATCCAGGTATGCCCATATCTTCTCTATCAGGGTAAGCTCAAATGTTATCTTCTTTCTGAAGTGTGACATCAGTTGATCAGAGAAATAAGAATTTATTGACTTCTGTCTGTATGTCAGACAGTACCCTGAATTCTTGACGTGTTTGTCTCATTTGATTCTCAAAATAATCTCATGAGCAAGTTTTCTCTCCTCCGGACCTTGTCCCCACAGTACAGTAACTGCCCATTTACTCAGAGTTTATATTTGTGAATGCACTTATTTGAAAAAATTTATTTGTAACCTCATAACCAATACCTGTGGCACTTTTGGGGTCATTCTTGGACACATGTGGAGTGCTGAAAAATTCCAGCCGCTCAGTGCACATGCTCCCAGCTGAGGCAGAACGAGGTGGCACTCTGCCTTGTTTCGGCTCTCAGACTGTAAACATGTGTCCTGTACTCAGTCTATTTAGTGACACATATTTTACATTTTTGGTTTTTGTTAGTACTTTTGCTGTTTAAAATGGCCCCAAGCACAGTGCTGAAGTGTTGTCTGGTGTTTCTAAGCACAAGAACACTGTGATGTGCCTTCAAGAGAAAACACATGTGTTAGATAAGCTTTGTTCAGGCATGAGTTATAGTCTGTTGGCTGTGAATTCAATGTTAATGAATCAACAATACAGTCCCTCCAAAAAAGGGGAATTTCATTGGTCTGTATGTGAGCCTACTCTGGAAAGTGCTAAAGTAACAACTCTAGTGTGTGATGAAGTTCTGTAAAAGGCAGAAAAGCAGCTAAATTTGTGGGTTCTTCAGATGATGGCCCATAAGAAAAGCATAGTGAACAGCATTGTTGTGAGATTGAAAGCCAAAGAAATTTACAGTCTTGTTACCCAGGGTCAGAAAAATGTTAAATCCTTCTTGCCTAGTGTTGTCTTTGCTGGTTCACACATTCCAAAAGGGAGTATGGCCTGTGAGGTGTTAAACTTGCAGGAAAGGCAGGTTCTGAAGATTAGAAGGCTGCAAAAGAATTTTAAAAATACATGCTATTTATTATACAGGAAAATGGTAACTAGAAGACTGGCTTGTTTTACTGAAGTTGGCAAACATATCTGTATAATGTAAGTGGTGTTTCAGTTGATGAAAAAGTTGTGAGCTGAAGCTCTCAGGAACCTGACCCTGTATTTCCCCTAAGAGCAATAGTTTAGTATTTGCTAATTCAGTGTCCACAGCAACTTTATAGACCATAAATACTACTTTGTTTATAAAATTGATTGTTTCCTACCTTGTAATATATATATTTTACTATGTACCAAACTCCCCATAGTACTATTTTATAAACTCCTTGAAGGGAAGGTCCATCATCATTCATTCAGCAACAGTTTTGAGTGTCCATTGTGAGTCTCTCAGAGGCATGGAATAAGATTTTGTCCCTGCTCTCAGGTAGCTTGTAGACTAGTGGGAGAGACAAACAAGTAAACACATGGGTGTCACAATGAGTCTGAAAGGCACAGAATGCTGAATGTGATTCATAAGGGGTTACACGTAATTCACAGTCTAGGCATTGAATGAATGGACCTGCCACTTAGATCCTCTTAATGTATGCTCTGCCATTTATTTGATTAAGTGTTTGCCTCTTAGCAACTCTGATTCTGCATCTGTATCTGTATTTCTATCTCCATCTCCATCTCTACTTCTCTCTATCTCTTTAGCTTCCTGAACCCCTATAATAATTAATATGTGGTTTTGGTAAATATCAAGACAGTGGTTTACATTTTTATTATGACTAATGTGCATAGTTAAGCTTCAAGAGGAACATGATTCTTCTTAGGCCTTGTATAAGAGAATTGTATAAGTTCTGCCTTGCAAAGTTGCCAGCACATGACATGAGAAGGCACCATTGACAAAGGCAGAGCCCATAAGACTGTGGCCACAGTGCCAGAAAATTGGCTGTCGAGTGCATCACAGATAGCAACACTTGGATGCTAAATCCACACACAGGTGCTGTGCCATGCCAGGCAAGGAAGACACCAGTATGAGTGGGTGAGCAGCCTCAGGGATTCTCATTCCAGTGTGTCATCGCTTAACTATACCAACCCTAACTAGTAAGTGTGGTTTGGATCAAGACTTTATGGTCAGATAACAAATGAGTTAATTTTTCTTTTCTATCTTGGCAAGAATTTGAAACAATTAAGGATCTATTCACTAATTCCAGATACTTCTGCTAGTCTTTTTGGACAAAGACTTTAATATATTTGTTGGAAGAATTCTGGCGGGTATCCAATGAAGGCTGCATTGTTAAGCCATTTCTTTTATCTTTTAAAGGAGGAAATTGGACAGAAACATCAAATTTTAGGAGAGAAATGAGAATAAAAATGAAATGGAACCTGGGTTAGCCTTCAGGATTTTTCTTCTCAGTCTTTTCTCTTATGGATTTTAGACTCACCTCTGACCTGATTCCTAGATGCTGCCAGACTCTTTTATTTTGTGACCCTTTCCTTCTCTGCTTCTCACCTGCTGAGCAGCCCCTCTGTGGCTGTCCTGTCCCTGTGGTCAGTGCAAAGAACGCAGCCTATTAGGCTCTACTGTTATTCTGTATGCTCCAAAGTTGAATATGACCTGGCCCCTGACCCAAAGGGGTTTATTGTCTGTAAGGGAAAAGACACACAAATAAAGTGATTATAATGTTTTGTTATTAGTAGAAAAATCTAAAAAAATATTGTAAGAAGAGCAGGGTGGGTGAGTGAAGGACAACAGACGCGAGTGCTCCATTCCCCCTGGCGGAACATCTCAAGCTGTCCAGAAATGACTTCTTCCCCTGGGCTTTGGTTTGTCTCTCAATATCTCTTTCTTCCTCTTCCTGGTTCTCTAGAGCTTTGGCTCTTGGAAAGGCTCCTCCACTTCTGCTCTATCTCTGTCCTGGCTGGCCTCTCTGAGGCACATTCCAGAGCCATATGTGGAAGCTGATTCTTTCTTTTATTGAGCCTAGACTTTTCTCCATTGCTCCAGGCTCAGATTGGGGCCTCCTCCTACTTGGGGCCTCATGCAGTACAAATCTGTTTGTTTCCCATGTATAATAGTACCTCCTCAAAAGGATTATCAACTCCTGAGGGCAGGGCTATGCCATTTACTCCCTTAACATATCTCTCATAAAAACCAACATGATTTTCAGGTCATAGAAGTTGCTCCACAATAATTTTTAAAATTTAGTTTTGTCAGTATGTCCTCAGTATTTGCACACCTAATCATGCACACTGAATCTGATGAAAGTCAATAAAGCAGAGAGGGGTGGACTGTGGAGATTTGTCAACCAGAAATTATTGTTTGTGTATTTCAATTGTATTTCATTCAATTAAAAATGACTATTTTTCATTTAACCCTGAAAGTATACCTCCTGAGTTTCAGAGAATAAGCCATCTAATCTCACATGCCCACTGGTTTGCACACTGTGCCCATTTTGAGCATACCGTCAAAACTAATGTGGTATTTCATCATCTACTGACACAAAAGAAATGGAAGGAAAAATTTCCACAACCTTTGATATTTCAGGTCAGGACTCTTGAAAAATGGAGGACAGCTCAGATTTCAAATGCCATTCCCTTCATCTGACTTTGGCCTCTGGGGAAAGGCGGTAGGATTCTTGTAATCTTTCATAAATATTTTCCTGTTTGGTGCCTTCTGTGCTCAAGGCTTCTTATTATTCCCTCCAAGTGTTTCTGTGATCTGTCAATTATCTAAGCCCTTTCTCTTCCACCCTGTAGAGATTATTAATTTCCCTGTGCTTCATCTCATGCGCACGCGCATGTGGTACTCTTACTTTTCACGTCCCATCAGCACCCCGTAAGGGTATAGACAGGTCAGGTTAAAATTAAAGCTATTTGAAATATTTTTTTTCATGGTTGTAATAGAAGCTTTGCTGAAAAAAAGGATTAAAATTACTGTTTACAATATGGTGTTCCCTATTGGTAATTTGAAAAGCATATGAATTGTACATTTTATCTTCCCAATAAGAGAGAAAAAGTTTCTTTTGTATATAATCCTTAATTAATCTTTTCCTGTGAATAGGGCCCCTTAATACAATATAAGATGCTTTATTACCCACATTTTATATATTTCTCTATTGTTGGGTTACTCCCTCAACTGAACCCCAATGTTCTTTTTTTCTGTTTCTCTCTCTCCTTAACCTAATTCTCTCATGTGGGAACTTCCCAGAGTTTCCTAAAACATGGCATGTCCTGTGCACTGCTTCATCTTCCCACTGTTTTCACCTGGAGAGCAAGGAGTACTTTTCTGGAACTGAACCCAAAGCTTTACGGCTGTACTATAGGCCTCACCCTCCACTTTCTCCAGCAGTTATTTTAAGAGACTAAAATCAACTCTGTTACAGAGCAAGGAAACATTTCCCAGAGTGTCCCTGGGTATTCAAGTTCAGCAAGATGCAACATAAAAAAGACTCTGTGGTCATGCAGTTTGCATACATGGCGTACTCTGTCCTCTTCTTGGAGATTTCCAATGCAAATATTATAATATATTAAATATATTAAAGCCCCTGAGAAGTCCTGCTTTTGACAATCACTTGTTTACTCTTGTTTCCTTGTCATTTCCCCAATGTATTTGATCATCAAGCCCCTTTTATCCTCGTAGCACATTTGATCATTTGGCAAAACATACTTAAGGAGATACTGGGAAAAGAATTAGGAACTGCAGCTCAACGAGCCTGAATAAGTTGCAGGCATGCAATTGCTTACTCTTATATCTGGCTTTCCTGGTCCTATTTGTTTCATCAGTGACTTGTAAGCTCCATGGGGGCGAAGACTTTTGGCAGTGTATATCAGATTACTGTTGAATCTCCAGTGTTACACAACAGGGCCTGGCATGTATTTGCATTCAATAACCATTTGCTAACTGGGAGAATGTATGTGTCTGTGGAACACAGACACCAGGACCCTCTTAGCTCAGTCCCAAAGGTTGCCCTAGTTTTAGAACAAAACTGAACTTTTATCAGTTGCTTGAATTCTTTAACCATTTCTTTCTTCTCCTAGTTTAACACAGCTTTCAAAATTCTTGATTTTTAGTAGCTGTGCAGAACATATTTATCCTATTCATAACTTCCTATCATATTTTGATGTCTTTCAAAGGGAAAATTCCTTTGTTATGAGTCTTGTTTTCCAGTGTAGACGTCAACACTCAAATATCCAGGCTCTCTTGTAAGATGCCTGACAAACATAAGGATAGTGTGTTGTGGGGAAATGGGCTTAGTTATGGAGGAAGTGGTCCAGCTGAGGTCGGCTTCTGATGTGGAAAGGGAGCATTGGTGGGGCCTTCAAGTCAAGTGGTATGGATTGCTCTGGGGTGGCTGTAGCACATCAGCAATTGCCTCATCAGGCCAGAACTGCAGGGTGGTCTGAGCCTTGGACCTGGACACTTAGCCAAGAGTCTGGTTCTCCAGGCCCCAGAACCTAATTCAAATATGTTTAAATGTCATTGCTAAAAGCATCTTCTGCTGTAGAAACATGACATCTATGCTATAAACCACAGGCCTCAAATTCTCATTTCAGAAGAATTTTTTCTCTTTTTGCCAAAGATTTCTATACTTTATAGCTGCCCACACCATTTTCACTCACCTGCATTGATTAATTATATACACACATCCACATACATTCCTCCATTGCCTCTCTCTCCTGCCTGATTTTCTGGGGTTTGATCACTCTACGTGTAGGTCTTCTCCCTTCTGAAAGACAATGCCCAGGATTTGATTTTTATAAGGAGTTTTCTTTTCTCTTTTGATAACTGAGACACATTGAAAGACTCCTAATCCTTCCTAAATTATTCCTTACTGTGACTCTCTTGCATTCCTGAGATTTTTTTCTTTGAAGTGATCATGCTCATAATTAAAGGATTGTATTTCCCTACAGTTGGAATCATCTAAGTTAAATTTTAATAATTTAGTTTAATATCTGAGTCATCCTATCTGTCAAACACAATTGAGAAGGAAATAAAGAGACACTGTTAGGTCTGGCTACTAGTAAGAAAGACCCAAAGCAACAGTTATTTAAATAAGAAAGACATGTATTTTTTTCCTTGAAAGACAAGTCTAGAAGTAGGCTATTGAGGATAGTATCATGGCTCCATGGTTATCAAGGACAATTTTCCTTCTATCTTTCTGCTCTACTACCCTTAGTAAATGGCTTCCACCTTCAGGGTAACCTCGTGCTTGCAAGATGCTTGCAATAGCTATCGCCCTCCCATCCTCCCTCCCATCTGAGTCAATCCCCTTTTCAAAGAATCACACTCAGTGACTTTCAATCATATCTCTTTGGCCATCTTTATCTATAAGAGACACTTAGAAATGTAGTTTTATATTTAGGCAAATTGCTACACCCAATGATGCAGGGCTCTGTTCTCATACAAAGGAAGAAGGAGGAAATGTATATTGAGAAAACAATAGACTCTGATTTGAAGATTTAAATTTTTTTTGCTGTTTTCCAGAAGATGCTATTGACTATAAATCCACTGTAACAGTGTGGTGAAGATTTCTCATAAAACCTACCTTTCATAGGAAATAATCATGGCTCAATTCTTTTTATCTGGAGGACTGTCAGGAATTTGTGTGGTCTCATGGGCCAGAAGGTGGATACCAAATACCTGCATTTCCAGCCACTGTGAGTAATTTTGCCTTCTGGGATCAAAGCCACTGTGAGGTGTTGATATAACTAGTGATGTGCTTTTAAAAGAAATCATGAGATGCAAGGTGCTCCAAATTAAGCATTTTAAGAATGCTCCAAACAATTAATTCTTGAAAACAAGATCCATAATTCCAGGAGTTTCAAGCTTTTAGAAAAGATTTTCATCTTTTGAACCCAAAATAAAGTCAGTGATTTCTCTGGGCTCATTGTGAAAATGAAATCATGGTCACAATGAGAGAAAATAGATTTATTATTTATTCATGTTCTTTGGTAAATAATAGGAGGTCAGGGTGATCAAATTTAGAGAAGCATCTGCTCAAGGTGAAGACAAGTGACACAGAGAAGAAATAGTCTAACCAATATTGTCTTATATAGAGTTTCTTGGCATAAGCTTTGTTTTGCCATTTTTAAAGTGACAGGTTCAAAGCTCAAAATCATGAACAGACTCTGGGTTTTAAAGCATATGGAATATTATCACTAATGACTTAATGGAGAAGAGTACTGGATTTCAATGCAGTGATCCTTTTGAATACTTCTGTGGCATAGTTACCCATTTTCTTATTGTGTTTTTTGTAATCCATCAAAAGTCACCTTAAAAACATTTATAGCACCCAGATAATCAAGAGTCAGAATACCGAGCCTTTTTCCCAGTGTTATTATTTGAATTAATAACAAAGAATTCAGACTTAGAAAAATGCTGTACACTTCTTGCCTTCTCTCCTTCTTCCCCCAATGTAGTTTGTCCTTGTAACAAACAACTGGTTCTGCTCAGCCAGTATTATCCAACCATGACCACCCTCCCTTCTTCTCCTTTTGTATAAAAAGAGGACACAGTGATGACTGTTCTATAAATGACTGAAAAAACTAGTTTTTATCAAAGTGGAGAAAGAATGATATTGGTCAAGGGCCATGCCTCTGTTCTCCATTTTAGAGAAATAGAAACATAGAAGCATTATGCTTTGAGATGAGGCAAGTTCCCAAAGAGACTGGTGATTATGGGATGGTTAGTGTTGGGTGGACCATAGGGTGCCCAGAGTTGAGTTAGTGTGGAGGAGGTTGGGTATAGCAGTGACTGGCCATATTCCCATAACCATCACACTACATGGCTGTAAACAGGAGCCTTTTCTCTTGTTTCACTCAGGCAGATGTTTAATTAGCCCAAACTTTCTTGCTACTCTTGGAGGTATACAAAGAACATTCTAGGTGCTGGAGAAGCAAAACACTCTTTCAGCACCACTGGTGAATTTTCCATTCAAACCCAGCCAAAGCTAAGCTGCAGTGGAGAACTATTCATTTACCTAAGCTGTCAGATTTAGGGTTGTCTCCGAATCTGCTCCTTTATGTGGTTTGGATACATCCTAGTAAGGGTAGAGCTCCATAGCAGTAGGGGTTGGACAGTAGAAAGGAGACAGGGTTGAATGCTGAAGGGTGTGTGGTCATGTGTACATATACGGGGGTGGGTGAATTAGTGGTTATCTCTGTGCTCCTGGACAAAAAAGAGGAGAGAGTAGAAGATGCAGCTTCAACTCTGTCATTGTAAAGCAGGCTTGTGACAGCTGATGCCACCCCTCACAGGCCTAAAAAATAAGACTCTATATGCTTTAGGGATCTGCCTTGGCAAATTTCATTTATTTTATTCCTTTATTGTTTTTCTAATTTGCAAAGAAAAAAGATACAGTAAAAATATAAACAATAGGTGATCTGAAGCACTTTCAAAGGAAAGAAGCCATTTCTGAGACATTGTAATGAGGTAGATAAAAGAGCAACAAAATTTTTTAAAACTTTTTTTATTGTTGTTCAAGTACAGTTTTCTGCCTTTACTCCCCACCCCTCCCCATCACCCCAGCCCTCTCCAACTCCCTCCCCTGTTTCCACCCCCCCTTGTTATTGTCCATGTGTCCTTTATAATTGTTCCTGCAAACCCTTCACTCTTTTCCCCTATAATCCCCTCCCCTCTCCCCTCTGATCACTGTCAGCCTGTTCTCAATTTCAGTGTCTTTGGTTATATTTTGCAAAGCAACAAAATTTTTATGGTATACATTTTATTCAAAAATTTTACTAGAATTTGTCTAATGCATATGTGATTATTTTGTTTTAAATAAAAATTAACTTGTCGATTTATTCAAACTCTAAATTATGCAGGAGGAAAAATATGGAACTTAAATCATCCAATTTTGGAGGGAATTTCTTACTGTTTATTCATGAAGCAATTTCAACAAGGCATCCACAGTTTTTTAAACTATTGAAATAAATTAAAGCTAAAGATGAAGCAGAGTGGAAACTCTGAGCATATATTTTGGTTCTGGCCCCTGTTTTTTTGTCTTCTTTGGTTTAGATACTGATTTAGTAACACAGACAGTCTAGTGATGGAGAAATTGGCATGATAATACATTTGGAGGACCAAAATCATCAAATTATAAAGTAATCCAGAATGTGGGAGACCAGGAATAAATTTAAAGTGTGAGATGATGGATTACAATGGCTTGGAAGCTTTGATGAGATGATGATGATGAAGATTAAGAACAATAATGTCCCCTGTTTGAGCACAAATTATCAAGTTGCTAGGCATAACTATCTGCATTTTCTCTTTCTAAAACACTTTAGGATAGTGTATTTTTGGGTAAGCCATTGTTATTCTTATAACATTTAAATTTTTGTTTTGGTTTGGCACTTTTCTTGATAACATTGACATGATCTATTTTTCTCTGTGTGCATGTGTAATGTATACATACTTCTTTGTTATGTAAAGGTTTACATATATAAGTTACATGGAAGATATAGAAGCAACAAAATCCTCATTTCCAAATAGAAAGTCACCCCAGGATCTGGAAAACAAAAAATAAAACTATAAAGAGAAGGAAGAATGTCTGGAATACTTCCCCAGGAGAACCAAGATGGAGGCATAGGTAGACACACTGCGCCTCCTCGCACAACCAGAACTGACAGAAAATCGAATGGCAAGGAAGCCTGACACTAAGGAGATAAAAAAGAAACATTCAGCCAGACCAGTAGGAGGGACAGAGACGGGCAGCAAGGGCGGAGAGGACTCACGTTGCTGTGGTAGGACTGAGACTGGCGGAGTTGGGACGAACGGGGCAGGCAGTCTGACCACTAGCAGACCCTGTGGCCCCACATTCATGCACAGATAAACCGAGAGGGCCGGACTCAGAGTGGTGGAGAACAGGGCAGGCAGAGCTGCGGGTAGCACCCCGCGGCCCCACATTTGCGCATAGATAAACCAGGACGAACAGCGGGGGACCTAAGGCAGACCATGCAACCCAGAGCTCCAGTGTGGGGAAATAAAGCCTCAAACCTCTGAGTGAAACACCCATGGGGGTTGGGGCGGCAGCAGGAGAAACTCCCAGCCTCACAGGAGAGGTCGTTGGAGAGACTCACAGGGGCCTAGAGCGTGCACAAGCCCACCCACTCGGGAATCAGCACCAGAGGGGCCCAATTTGATTGTGGGTAGCAGAGGGAGTGACTAAAATCTGCCAGGGAGTGGAGCAGGCACCATTGCTCCCTCTTGGCCCCGCCCCCACATACAGTGTCACAGAGCAGCAACCAGCTTAACACCCCCCCCAACACCTAAGACTCCACCCCTTTAAGTAACAGAAGCACCAAGAAAAAAAAAATGGCCCAAATGACAGAACACTTCAAAGCTCCAGAAATAATTCAACTAAGCAGCGAACAGATAGCCAACCTATCAGATGCACAGTTCAAAACACTGGTAATTAGGATGCTCACAGAATTGGTTGAATTTGGTCGCAAACTAGATGAAAAAATGAAGGCTATGCTAAGAGAAACAAAGGAAAATGTACAGGGAACCAATAGTGATGGGAAGGAAACTGGGACTCAAATCAACGGTGGGGACCAGAAGGAAGAAAGAAACATTCAACCAGAAAACAATGAAGAAACAAGAATTCAGAAAAATGAGGAGAGGCTTAGGAACCTCCAGGACATCTTGAAACGTTCCAACATCCGAATTATAGGGGTGCCAGAAGGAGAAGAGGAAGAACAAATATTGAAAACTTATTTGAACAAATAATGAAGGAGAACTTCCCTACTCTGGAAAAGGAAAGAGACTTACAGGAAGTCCAAGAAGCTCAGAGAGTCCCAAAGAAGCTGGACCCAAGGAGGAACACACCAGGGCACATCGTAATTCCATTACTCAAGATTAAGCAGAAGGAGAGAATCTTAGAAGCAGCAAGAGATAAGGACACAGTTACCTACAAAGGAGTTCCTATAAGACTGTCAGCTGATTTCTCCAAAGAGACCTTACAGGCAAGAAGGGGCTGGCAAGAAGTGTTCCAAGTCATGAAAGGCAAGGGCCTATATCCAAGATTGCTCTATCCAGCAAAGCTATCATTTGGAATGGAAGGGCAGATAAAGTGCTTCTCAGATAAGGTCAAGTTAAAGGAGTTCATCATCACCAAGCCCTTATTATATGAAATGTTAAAGGGACTTATCTAAGAAAAAGAAGATAAAAAATGGAACAGTAAAAATGACAGCAAACTCACAGTTATTAACAACCACACCTAAAACAAAAACAAAAGCAAACTAAGTAAACAACTAGAACAGGAACAGAACCACAGAAATGGAGATCACATGGAGGGTTATCAATAGGGGATTGGGACGGGGAGAGAGGGGGAAAGGCAGAGAGAATAAATAGCATAAATGGTAGGTAGAAAATAGACAGGGGGAGGGTAAGAATAGTGTAGGAAATGTGGAAGCCAAAGAACTTATAAGAATGACACATGGACATGAACTATAGTGGGGGAATGTGGGAGGGAGGGGGTGGGCAGGATGCAGTTGACGGAGGGGGGGGAAATGGGACAACTGTAATAGCATAATCAATAAATATATTTAAAAAAAGAATGTCTGGAATATAGTAGACACTTAAATAATTGTTGAGTTAATAAATTAGAAAAACTTCTCCTTTATTGAAGACCTTTGTTATTCTACAGAATATTATATTAGAGAAAAAACATGACAGCATACTTAGCCACTTTTTCTATATAACGTCATTATTACACCACCCTTGGGAAATGAGTAGGCTAGGTGTCATGAAGAAATTGCAATTTGGAGTTTGAAAAGACTTGCTTAGAACTGGCAAATGGCAAGGCCAAGACACGGCCTCAGTCAGATGATTTTAAATTCTATTCATTTTGCCATCTTTGATTTTCATCCTGCTGGATGTGTGTGTGTGTGTGTGTGTGTGTACAATGAGGTACCCTAGTTTTCAGTGACTGCTACTGCTATGGTCTAAATATCTTCACCCAAAATTCGTATATTGGAAATTTAACACTCAAGGTGATGGTGTTCACACCATGGAATACTACTCTGTTGTAAAAAAGAAAAAAATTTACCCTTTGCAACAGCATGGATAGACCTGGAGGTTATGCTAAGTAAAATAAGCCAGTCAGAGAAAGACAAATACCATATAATTTCGCTCATATGTGGAATCTAGTAAACAAACTGAACTGATAAGGAAAATGGGGACAGACTCATAGAGAGCAGGATGATAGCTAAGGTGAGGAGCATAGGAGGTAGAGGGATTGAGCAAAAAGGAAAAAGGACTCATGGACATGGCAACAATATGATGATTGTTGTGGGGAGGGGGCATAAGGGGACTAAATGA
Organism: Desmodus rotundus; assembly: GCF_022682495.2. Lineage (NCBI taxonomy): Eukaryota > Metazoa > Chordata > Mammalia > Chiroptera > Phyllostomidae > Desmodus > Desmodus rotundus. The sequence continues at coordinate 81,639,255 of NC_071391.1, read as the reverse complement.
TAATGGAAAAAATGCAATAAAGATGAAAATAAGGACAAAAAAAGAAAATCTAACACTCAAGGTGATGGTGTTAAGAGGTGGGGCCCTTGAGAGGTGATTAGGTGTTAAGGGCCGAGCCCTCATGAATAGGATCCGTGGCCTTATAGAAGAGTCCTGAGAGAACTCCCTTGCCCTTCTCCATGTAAGGACACAAGAAGTCTGTGACCCAGAAGAGAGCCCTCACCCAATCATGCTGAAACCCTGATCTCAGTCTTCAGCCTGTAGTACTGTAAGAAATAAATTTCTCTTGTTTATAAGCTACTCAGTCTATACTCTTTTGTCATAGGCAGCCTGAACAGACTAAGATAGCTACTTAACTACAGTGCAAACCAATGAAGTCTTTGTTGTCAGGTCACATGCTTATTTGATTTATATTTGTTCACATTTCCCAACTGTCTCTTTTCCCCCTTACTTGGTAATATCCACCCTATGTCACATTACTTGTTCTGGAATAATCACTGAAAAAGAAACTTGTTGAAATGAGAAAAGGAGATGATAAAAGAGAGACAATAAGCTGTACTGAAAAGTTGCAGGTCTATTGCCTTTGTGTTGGAGACATTGTTTAGGTTAGGACATCCATCTCCTGTATCTGTACGTTTACACATGTGCATCACATTTCAAAAGGACAAGAGTGAGCTTAAAAATAATGAACATTCAAACTTCCACTCCTCCCTTCTGCAGTGGGCTCTTAATTTTTTGTGTAGAAATGGCCAGTAGAACAAGCAGGACAAAGAGGCAGCAAGGAGTTTCTTGGTCAAAGCAGCAGCTTACAGAACTAAAACAAACACACACACCAGGATTATGTTGTTTCTGGACATTGGAGAAAATAACCGAGATGGACAAGATGAGCCTCTGCCCAGTCTCTTCTTTCTGTGTGCAACGTTTGCTGTCAATAGAGCACAATCTATGTTTTCAAATGATGATTCTTCTTCCCCCTCCATTGTCATACATTTGTATAAGAGGTAAACTCTGTAGATATTATACTCTTAACCTTTTCTGCAATCCAGGAGTTGACCACAGGGAGAATGCAGTAACATTTTCTGTTTATGTAATACATTGCGCCTGAGAACCATTTATGCTTTGGAGATAACAGCAAAGTGTCAGTCTCCACTTGTTGTTCTTCTCCAATAGAATGAGCTGAAGTGTTCACTGTCTTGGGTGCCTCTCTCTCTAGAGAGAAGGACTGGGAAGAGCTTCTAATCCCATTTTAGGAACCTGGTACATGGGAGGGCTGCCTGAGTTCGTGAAGGCTCATGTGAACAGGAAAATGTTGTTTCCTTACTTGGACCTGTGAGGAGGAAAAGAGTCTTAGAAAACCCCTGAGGCACAGACTTCTCCTCAGGGAAGCAGACAAAGACATTTCCCGTCATATAGGCTCCTTTGCATTTTCTCATGGCACTTTCATTCCTTGGCCAAGAGATGAAGAAGACACTGGATGCACTAATCTAACAAGGGAGCTCATATCCACTGGATAAAAGAGACCTCATGACCTTTGAGGTAGCAGGCTCCTTCATGAATATAAATAGTGATCTCCCTGGGGGAGTTTTAATAGCACACACAAATATACCCACTCATGGCAGTGAAACAAACAGAGGAGGAGAGGAGCAGGTAGACATACCAACTGAGTCAGAAGACTTCAGAACTGCAGAGCTTGGTCTGGGGCTGGGACCCCTTGCTCTTCAGGGGGACCTCCAAAGCTGAAATATGCCTTCAGTTCCTAAACTACCCCTCCTACCAGTGTCAATGTGGCTTCTTCTCTATTCTTTAGTTACAGGACTACTGTTCAGCTGGGCTTCAGGAGGTTCTCAGTGATGGTTGTTCTGCAGTTTAGTTGTCATTTTGGTGTGGTTGTGGGAACAGGTGAGCACAGCATTTACTTTTGCCGCCATCTTGATTGGAAGTGCTGCCACAGTAATCTGAGCAGTGATGAGCCAATATTTCCACTCTAGATTTGCACTTTTTTTCTTTAAGGGCTATATTTAGGTATGCTTCACATACAAGAGACTACACACACTTCATACGTAAAATTCTATAGGTTTTCAAACATGTATACACCTGTAAGATCATCATCACAGTCAACATTTCTCTCAGAAGTTTCCTCTTATTCCTTTGAAATCCCTTCCTGTAACTGCTCCTTGTTCTCTCTCACTTTCATGTGCTTTGTGCTACTACAGAGTGATTTGCATTCTTCAGAATTTACATTAGTGGAACCACAGCATGTCCCTTTTTGTCTGCCATTTTCCATGCAACGTAATTATTTTGAGATTCATTCATGTTGTTGCACATATCAATAGTCATTCCTTTTTATTGTTAAGTAATATGCCTGATATGGACATACCACAGTTTTCTTTTCTTCTTTTTTTTTTTTTAGCTCAAGTATACATATTGTTTTTTTAATTTAATTTAATTTTATTTTTTAAATATATTTATTGATTATGCTGTTACAGTTGTCCCATTTCCCCCCCTTCCCTCAACTGCATCCTGCCCACCCCCTCCCTCCCACATTCCCTCCCAATAGTTCATGTCCATGGGTCATACTTATAAGTTCTTTGGCTTCCACATTTCCTATACTATTCATACCCTCCCTCTGTCCATTTTCTACCTTCCACTTATGCTACTTATTCTCTGTACCTTTCCCCCCTCTCTCCCCCTCCCACTCCCCTGTTGATAACCCTCCATGTGATCTCCATTCCTGTGGTTCTGTTCCTCTTCTAGTTGTTTGCTTAGTTTGCTTTTGTTTTTGTTTTAGGTGTGGTTGTTAATAACTGTGAGTTTGCTGTCATTTTACTGTTGCTATTTTTTATCTTCTTTTTCTCAGATCAATCCCTTTAACATTTCATACAATAAGGGCTTAGTGATGATGAATTCCTTGAACTTGACCTTATCTGAGAAGCACTTTATCTGCCCTTCCATTCTAAATGATAGCTTTGCTGGATACAGTAATCTTGGATGTAGGTCCTTGGCTTTCATGACTTGGAATACTTCTTGCCAGTCCCTTCTTGCCTGTAAGGTCTCTTTTGAAAAATCAGCTGACAGTCTTATGGGAACTCCTTTGTAGGTAACTGTGTCCTTATCTCTTGCTGCTTCTAAGATTCTCTCCTTCTGCTTAATCTTGGGTAATGGCATTATGATGTGCCTTGGTGTGTTCCTCCTTGGGTCCAGCTTCTTTGGAACTGTCTGAGCTTCTTGGACTTCCTGTAAGTCTATTTCCTTTTCCAGAGTAAGGAAGTTCTCCTTCATTATTTGTTTGAATAAGTTTTCAATTTTTTGTTCTTCCTCTTCTCCTTTTGGCACCCCTATAATTCGGATGTTGGAACATTTCAAGATGTCCGGGAGGTTCCTAAGCCTCTCCTCATTTTTTTGAATTCTTGTTGCTTCATTCTGTTCTGGTTGGATGTTTCATTCTTCCTTCTGGTCCACACCATTGATTTGAGTCCCAGTTTCCTTCCCATCACTATTGGTTCCCTGTACATTTTCCTTTGTTTCTCTTAGCATAGCCTTCATTTTTTCGTCTAGTTTTTGACCAAATTCAACCAATTCTGTGAGCTTCTTGATTACCAGTGTTTTGAACTCTGCATCTGATAGGTTGGCTATCTGTTCGCTGCTTAGTTGAATTATTTCTGGAGCTTTGATCTGTTGTTTCATTTCGCCTTTTTTTTTTTTTTTTTTTTTTTTTGTCTAGGTGCGCCTGTTACATAAAGGGACGGAGCCTTACATGTTCACCAGGGAGGGGTAATGCTGGTCACTGCACTGTGACACTGTACATGGGGTGAGGGGCTGAGAGGGAGCAATGGTTCCTGCTCCACTCTCTGGCATATTTCAGTCACTCCTTCTCCTACCCACAATCAAATTGGGCCCCTCTGGTGCTGATTCCCGAGTGGGTGGGCTTGTGCACGCTCTAGGCCCCTGTGGGTCTCTCCAACGACCTCTCCTGTGAGGCTGGGAGTTTCTCCTGCTGCCTCAACCCCTTTCGGTGTTTTCAATCAGAGGTTTGAGGCTTTTTTTCCCGACACTGGAGCCCTGGGTTGCATGGTCTGCTTCGCTCCCCTGCCATTCTTCCCAGTTTATCTATGTGCAAATGTTGGGCCGCAGGGTCTGCTAGCAGTTGCACTGCCTGCCCCATTTGTTCCACAATCGGCTACCTCGCTGCGTCCACCAGCCACCGCCTTTCCACAAGTCCTGTCTGCCCGGATGGCTGTCTCCACCCCTCCTACCGGTCTGGATGAACGTTTCTTCTTTATCTCCTTGGTTGTTGGACTCCATGCGGTTCGATTTTCTGTCAGTTCTGGTTGTCTTTTGTTTTTAAATTGTTGTCTTTCTTTTGGTTGTGTGAGGAGGTGCAGTGTGTCTACCTACGCCTCCTTCTTTGCCAGAACCCCACAGTTTTCTTTTTTATTTCTGAAATCCATTTGCTCACTGATGAAGGTTTAGTTTTTTTCCTTGCTCTTTGCTATTACAAATAAAACTGCTATGAACATTTGAACACAGGTCTTTATATGGGCATATGCAAATTTTCACATGTTTATTTGCCCCCATACATCTTAATATTTCATGGTTGAATGAATAATAAAAAGGAAAATTAGGGAGTATTTTAAACTCAATAAAAATAAAACTGTAAATATTGCAATTTAGGGATGATTTTTAACCATTATTAGTGGGGCACTTAGAGCACTAAACACCTGTAAGAGAAAAGAAGAATGTTCTCAAGTTAGTGACCTCAGTTATACATTAAGAAACTAGAAGGGCAGGGAGAGCAAGTGAAATCCAAGGCATGGAGAAGAAATGAAATAATAAAGATAAGGGCCAGAATCAATGAAATTAAAAGTAGAAAAACAATAGAGAAAAATCAATGAAACCAAAAGTTAGTTCTTTGAAAGTACAAATTACCAATATCAGAAATGAAAGAGGTAACACTAGTAAAGGTGCTACAGATATTGAAAAGATAATGAAGGTATAACAAACAACTTTATGCCGAGAAATTTGATAACTTAGATGAAAGGGAGCAGTTTCATGACAGATACATACTATTAAAGTTTATTCAAGAGGAGATAGATAGCATAAACACACTGTATCTATTTAAAAAATGAAATTTGAGGTTGAAAAAGTTCCCACACACATACAAAATCCAGGTTCAAATTGCTTCACTGGTGAAAAATTTAAGGAAGAAATTATAGCAATTCTACATAAAATCTTTAAGAAAATTGAATAGAGGGGATACTTCCCAATTCATTCTATGATGCCAGCTTTACTCTGGTCCCCAAACAAAGCATAAACATTATTAAAAAACTATATAGTTAAAATATTTTAACAAAATTATATAAAATTTAATCCAACCATATACATCATGGCCAAGTGAGGCTTATTACAAAAATGTGAGGTTGATGAAACCTTTTAAAATCATTCAGTGCAATTCATCACAACAGACTGGAACAGAAAGTGGAAACTAATCAACAAAACAAACAAGCAAGCAAAATATAACCAGAGACACTGAAATAAAGAACAAACTGACAGTAATCAGATGGGTTGGGAGGAGAGGGATAATGAGGGAAAATAGGGGAAGGTCCACCAAGGAACATGTATAAAGGACACATGGACAATGCCAAAGGAGGTAGGTTCGAGGGTGGGAGGTGGGGATGGGTGGGGCAGGGAGCTGGTGGGGTGAAAATTGAGACAACTGTACTTGAAGAATAATAAAAAGATATTTTTAAAAAGCAAAAAAAGAAAAACTGCATGATAATCTCGATAGATGCAGAAAAAGTATTCAGCAAAAGTTAACACTTATTCCTCATAAAGAATCTCAGTCAACTAAGTGGGACTAGAAGGCAACTTTCTCAGTTTGATCAAGGGTATCTGGAGCTAACAATGTATTAATGGGGAAATGTTGAATAATTTTCTTTTAAAATAAATAACAAGACAAGGATATCTATGCTCATCACTTCTAGTCAACATTGTACTGGAGATTCTAGACATGCAATATGGTAAAGGAAAGATACATAAAGGCACACAGATTATAAAATGAGAAATAAAACTGTCTATATTCACCATTACACGATCATCTATGTGAAAATATCTTATGGAATCTACAAAAACACCACTAGAAGCAAAATTTAAAAATAAATTTTATTTCTTTATACTAACAATAAGCAATCAGAAATATGAAAAACATACCATTAATAATTATACAAAATAAGGAAATATTTATAGATAAGTATAATAATGTACAAGACCTGTACACAGAAAACTATACAACATACTGAGAGAAATGAAAAACCTAAATAAATGGAGAGCTATAACATGTTCATGGATTGAAAAACTCATGTTGTTAAGGTGTCAGTTCTTTCCAAATTGATTTATAGATTCAAAGCTATCCAAATCAAAATTCCAGCAGGTTTTCTGTGGAAATTAATATTAAATTTTGTTTTGAAATGCAAAATAAACAGAATAACCAAATAACATTGAAAAGAGAAAAGCAGAGTTAGAAGCCTAATCGTACTAGACTTTAAGATTTATTATAAAGTTGCAGTAGCCAAGATATTGTGGAACTAGTGTAAAGTTAAACAAATTGATCAGTGAAACATAAAAGGGTCCTGAAATAGACCCATACATATGCAGTCAATTGATTTTGACAAAACGCAAATGTATTTCAGTGGAGTAAGAATAGTCTTTTCAACAAATATTTTTGAAACAATTGGGTGTCCATATGCCAAAAATAAGAAAAAAATCTCAATCCATATCTCACAGCATACACAGAAAAAAAACTCCAAATGGGTCATAAACCTAAATGTCAAACCAAAAACTATAAATCTTTTAGAAGAACATAAGAGAATAAATCTCTGGGACTTTTGCTTAGGTGAAGATTTCTATATATGTATACCTATATGTCTCAATAATGTTGTTACTATGACTAGTCCCCATTTAAGGCAAAACAATAATGTATTGTGGAATTTATAACATGTATATAAGTGAAATGCATAACAACTATAACAAAGAATGGGAGGTGCAAGTAGAAATATGATATTACAATGTTCTTGTTTTATAGACAAAGTGGCATAATATTTGAACATTTTCTATAGTAAGTTAAAGGTTTATAAATTCCAAAATAACTTCTAGATACTGAAACAAATAAATAAGATTAAAATTCATAGAAGAGATAAAATGAAATATTGGATTACTATACATATTTTAGTTAACCTAGAATAGAAAAGAGGTAAAAATAGATAGTGACAACATATAGAAAACAACTAGCAAAATGATAGATTCAAACCCAATCATATCAATAATTATATTATATGCAAAGGCAATAAACACTCCAAATAAAAAGCAAAGATGGTCAGATTGAAAAAATAAAGACTGAATTATATGCTGTTCACAAGAGATTCACTTAACATATAAAAATGCTGGCATATTGAAAGCAAAAATACAGAAGAAATCAAGCAGTAATGAGAAAGCTTGTTTGGCTCTATTAACATCAGACAAAATAGCAGTCCCAATGGAAAACATTATTAGGATAAAGAAGGGCATATTATAATAATAAATGGGTCAATTAATTAAGATGACATAACAGTTTTAAATATGTATGCACCTAATAACAGAGCTACAAAACACATAAAGGTAAAGCTAAGAGAACTTAGAGAAATAGACAACTCCACATCTGTATTTGGAGATTTCAATATTTTTCTTGCAATAATTGATAAAACAGGTAAATACAAACTCAGTGAGGACATAACAAAAAAGAAAAATATAAATTAACAATTTGACCTAGTTAACCTTTATAGAACACTACATACAATAACTACAGAAGACTCATTCTCTAGTGCATCTTGAATATTTAGCAATATAGACTCTATGGTGGACCATTAAATGAGCCTCAATAATTTTTTTAAAAGGGAGATAGCCTAGAGACCACAACAGAATTAAATTAGAAATTAATAACATAAAGTTATTGGAAAGCTCCCTAATTTATTTGGAAATTAAACAAAACTTCTAGATAACCTGTAGACAAAAGATAAAATTATAAAGAAAATTAGAAAATATCCTGAACTAAATTTGAATGACAACAGAACAAATAAAAACTTGTGGAATGACTCTAAAGCAGTGCTTAGAGAAATGTTTATAACCTTAATATTTATGTCAGAAAAGAAGAAAGATTTAAAGTCAGTAATGAAGTTTTCACCTTAAAAAGCTATGAAAGAAGAGCAAATTAAACCAAAACACAGGAAATAACAGACATGAGAGGTAATCAATTAAAATAGAAAATTTATGAACAATAAAGAATGCTAATAAAGCCAAAAGTTGGTTCTTTGAAAAGTTTAGTAAAATTGATAAACACCAGGTAGACTTTTCAAGAAAAAAGAGATAAAATGCAAATTATGAATATAAAATTGAAAAGCGAAATTACTACAGAGCCCATAGACTTTAATAAAATGGAATATTATGTACAAATCTTTGTTAGCAAGTTTTACAACTTACTTAAAATGAACAAATCTTTTCAAAGAAATAAATTAACAAAACTGACACAAGATGGAATAGAAAACCTGAATAGACTTTAATATTTATGAAAAGTATTGAATTCATGTTATAAAACTCTCTTTCTAAGAAAAATGCAGCCATTTACATAGGTTACTTGAACCAAGCATTTAAGAAAAAACAATACCAATTCTAAACAATTTATTTTCAAAAAATAGATGAGGAGATAATACTTCCTAATTCATTTTATGAGGCCAGAATTACTTTGATATCAAAACTAAACTCATTACAAGAACACTCCAAACCAAGCTCTCTGATGAAAAGAGGTGCTCAAACTTTATTATGTTATTAGCAAATTGAATTCAGTGACATAGTAAAAAGGATAACATCATGACTAACTGGTGTTTATTTCATAAATATAAAATTGATTCAAAATTGAAAATCAGTCAATGTAAATAACTCACCACACATTAAAAAAAGACAAAAATCATACAATCTCAATAAAGAAAAATATTTGTCCAAATTTAATGCCCATTTATTAAAAAAAAACTCTCAGCAGACTAGAAATAGAAGAAACTTTCTCAGTCTGACAAAAGGCATCTAGAAAAAACCTACAGCTAATATTACACTTAATATTGATATCTGAAATTTGAAATCTGATATTGAAATCTAAAATCTGATATTGAAATCTGAAAATTATCCTCCTAAGATTGAAACAAGCCAAAGATGTCTACTCCTCAGCAGTTCTATTTGGCATTGTATTGGAGGTCCAAGTGAGGGTAAAAAGCAAGTAAAAGAAGTAAAAGCCAGAGGGGAGGGGAGAAGGGATAATGGGGAGAAGGGTTTTCAGGAACTACTATAAAGGACACATGGACAAAACCAAGGGGGAGGGTGGAAGCAAGGGAGGGAGGTGGATTTGGCTGGGGTGGGGATAAAATGCAGACAACTGTAATTGAACAACAATAAAATAATTTAAAAACTGAAAAAAAATTCCACTGTAAAAAAAATAAAATAAGTTCCTTTAAAAAATAAATAAAAAATAAAAGACATACATATTGAAAAATAATGGGAAAAGTGTCTCTGTTCATAGACAACATGTTGTAACACAGACAACCCTAGAGAATCTACATAAAACCACTAGAATTAATAAGTGAGTTCAGTAAGATTCAAAGTCAATATATAAGAACGAATTGTGTATCTATATACCAGCAATGAAATTCTGTAAAATGAGCTTCAATATAACTTAGAATAGCATGTAAAACCACAAACACTTAGGAATTTAACAAAAGGTATGTAAAATCTGTAAACCTGAACTACAAAAACATTGCTGAGAGTAATTAAGGAAGACCTAAGTGAATGAAGAGATATACCATAATAATGGACTGAACAATTCAATATTGCTAAGATAATGATACTCAACCAAATTAATCAATACCTTTAACATGATTCCAGTCAAAACTCAGTAGGCTTTTCACCTGTGTGTTGATATTTATAAGTTGTTTCTAAAATTTGCTGAGAGATTCAAAGAAAGTGGAATAGCCAAAATCATCCTTAAAAAGAAGAGCTGCACTATAAAACTACATTATATAGACACAATGTGGTATTGATATAAAGAGAGACAACTAAAGAAATGCAATACATTAAGAGTACAGAAATAAAATTATACCTTGAGACTAAGGCACTGAAGTGATTCAATGACAAGAAAAACATTTTCAACAAATGATGCTGGGACAACTGGATATCCATATAGAAAAGTGACCTATACTTCACACAATATACAAAATTAATTAGAGACGGGTAATAGTCCTGAATTTGAACAGAAGTGAAAATTGGTTCTGAGAGGGTGAAAAAAAATTAGCTATTACAATAATTTGTGGCACTGCAAAGGACCTCAGTACAATAACAGATACATAGTATATCTGTAGTATCAGCATTTCATGTTGGGGGTTGGGATAATTAGAAAAAAAATATTTAAAAGGACTCCTTTGTTGTGGTTTGAATTGTGCCTCCCAAAAAGCTATGTTAAAGTCATAACCCTTGGTACCTGTGAATGTAATTTTATTTGGAAATAGGATCTTTGCAGATGTAATTAAGAAGTAAGTGAAGATGAGGTTGCACTTGTGTAGGGCAGGCCTCCAATTCAATGACTAGCTTATTTATAAGAAAGGAAGAGACATAGAGACAGACACAGGAGAGAAGACCATGTGAAGACTGAGGTAGAATATGACATGAGTGTTTATAAGTCAAGGAATGCCAAGGATTTCCAACAAGCCACCAGAAACCAGCAAGAGGCAAGAAAAGATCCTCCTCTTCAGCTGTCAAAGAGAGCATGTGTCTGCTGTCACCTTGATTTTGGACTTCTAGTTTCCAGAATTATGAAAGAATGAATTTCTATTGTTTTAAGTCACTTAGGTTGTTGCTTTATTATGGTAGCCCTAGAAAAAAAATTGGGCAATAATATTTAAAAGGTTGGGAAACACTTTTCTACAAGAAAACATAGGAGAATATTTTTGCAAATTTGGGTTAAGGCAAAGATTTCTTAGATGAATCCAGAGAGCACTAGCTGTAAAATAAAGAGTAATAAAAAATTGGACTTCATAAAATTAAATACTTCTGATCATTTAAAGATCAGAATTTTAAGATCATTGTTAAAAAATAAATAGCGAGTTCACAGACAAGGAGAAAAATTGTTGTACATATACTTGACAAAGAACTTATACCTCAAATATATATAAAGAATTCTTACAATTCAATAATAAAGAGGGAACCCAATTTACATTGAGCAAAAGACTTGAATAGACAATTCACAAAGAAAGATATTAAATGGCTAAGAAGCACATGAAAAATGATCACTATCATTAATATCAAAAAAAGCAAATTAAAACCATGACATAATACCACTACACATCACTTATATGGTGCAATTAAGGACTGATGACACCAAATGTTGGTTAGGATGTGGAGGGAGTTGGAGAGTTATATGGTGCAACCCCTTTGAAGACAGTCTGTCATTTTCTCATGAAGTTAAACATATATGTACCCTTTGTCCTAGCAATTAGACCAAAGAGAAAAAAAAAACATATATACACAAAAGACCTACACACAATTGTTTATAGCCCCAAACTGGAAACAACCCAAATGTCCACTAACAAGAAAATGGATCAGAAAATTGTGGTGCATTTATACAATAGCATATTAAGTAACCAAAAAAAGGGAAACGACTGGTAGTCTTAACAGCATAGATAGATCTTTGGGCTGGGGATGGGCAAAATGGAAAAAAATTAGGACAACTAAAATAGAATAAACAGTAAAAAGTAATATCCTTTTTAATTTTTCAATTACAGTTGACATACAATGTTATATTAGTTTCAGGTGTATAACCCAGTGATTAGACATATTTAATTTACTAAGTGATCATCCTGATAAATCTCATACCCATCTGACATTACACATAGTTATTAGAATATTTTGACTATATTCCCTATGCTGTACTTTACCTTGCCATGACTATGTTGTTACTAGCAATTTGTACTTTTTAACCCCTTCACCTTTTTAGCCCAACCTTCCAAACCCTTTCCCATCTGGCAACTGTGAAACTATTCTCTCTATAGTTTGTTCTGTTCTGTTCTGTAATTAATTAATTAATTAATTAATTATAAATTCAATTGTTGATAGATATGTATTTATTTCCATTTTATTGTTCATATTTTTTATCATTTTTTAAAAATTCCTTTTCTTTCTCTTAAAGAAGACCCTTTAAAATTTCATATAATACTGGTTTGGTGGTGATGAACTCTATTAGCTTTTTCTTGTCTGGGAAGCTATCTATATGCCCTTTGATTCTAAATGACAGTTTTGCTGGGTAGAGGAATCTTGGTTTCAGGTTCTTGCTTTTCATCACTTTGAATATTTTTTGCTACTGTCTTCTGGCCTACAAAGTTCTTATTGAGAAATCAGCTGACAGTCTTAAGGGAGCTCCCTTGTAGGTAACTAACTGCTTTTCTCTTGCTGCTTATGAGATTCTCTCTTGCCTTTAATTGTTTGTATTTTAATTATGTGTCTTGATGTGGGCCTCTTTGGGTTCATCTTGTTTGGGACTCTCTGTACTTCCTGGACTTTTATGTATATTTCCCTCACCAGGTTACAGAAGTTTTATTTCATAATATTTTAAAATAGGTTTTCAATTTCTTGCTCACTGTCTTCTCCTTCTGGCATTCCCATGATGTGAACGTTGGTATGCTTGAAGTTGTCCTAGAGACTCCTTACACTATCTTCATTTAAGGGGATTCTTTTTGCTGTTCCCATTGGATGTCTTTTGCTTCCTTGTATTCCAAATCTGTTTACATTTTTAGTTTCACCTACTCTAATGTTGATTCCCTATACATAATGTTGATTCCCTTATTCTTCATTTCATTTAGTGTATCCTTCATTTCTGACTGGTTCTTTTTTATGTTTTCTATCTCCATTTTCATGTTTCCTATCTCTTTGTTGAAGTTCTCAGTAAATTCATCTACTTTTCCCCTAAGTTAATTGAACACCTTTATAACCAGTGTTTTGTACTCTGCTGTACAAATCCAGTGGTTTGCTTGTCTCCATTTTGTTTAGTTCCTTGTTCTGAGTTCTATTCTTTCATTTGGGACATTTGTTTTGTCTCCTCATTTTGGCAGCCTCTCTGTGTATGTTTCTATGTATTAAGTAGAGCTGGTTACATCTCCTCGGTTTAGTAGAGTAGCCTAATATAGTAGATATCATGTAGGGTCCAGTGGCACAGCCTCCCTGTTCACCTGAGCTAGGCATTTCAGGTGTGCCTCCTGCCTCCATGTGGGCTGTGTACACCCTTCTATTGTAGTTGAACCTTGATTGCTGTTAGTACATCAAGTGGAGGGACTTAGCCCCATACCAACTGACCGACTGCTTGGGCTGGCTATGACCACTGTTGGGATCATTTGTACAGGGACCCATCCCACAAAGCAGGACTTACTTCAGTGGGTCTCTTGTGCCTTCTGAGTTTGCCCCTTGAGTATGTTGCTTGTGGAGGTGGTTGGTTGGTGCTTCAAGATGGCCTGAAGCTGTCTACTGGATGTACTGGCTCTGGTGACTCCCGGGAGGTTCAGACCAATGTCAGCCTACAAAGTTCTGGCCTACAAATTGCTGTGTTCTGCCCATGGCCACTGGCATGAGCTACACAGCAATCTGTAGATAGTTACTACTTGGCTGGTGTTGGAGGTGCCCAGGGGAGGCCAAATTGCAAACCAAGTTTGGCTGCTACTAGCGCTGGGCCTGAGGCCACTTGGTGAGAAGTTTGGATCATGCCAAGGCCAGATGCTGCTTGTTTGAGAGATTTTAGGAAAGTCTGAAGCATGAGCCAAGACAGGCCATTTGTATGGAAAAGCACCTGGAAAAGGATCTGTGGGATGCGGTCTCAGGGATTCATCAGGGCAGAGTGAGCAGTGATAGCAGGTTGATGGAAACTCACATATGGTGCTTGATGGCTGGCTCCTTGGGGGAGGTCTCAGGAAAGGAACAAAGACCTCTGCCAGCACTTCTGCCTGGGAGAAAACAGCCCTCCAGCTCTCACCTGATGCCAGACACTTTAGTGCCTTCCTGTTTGTCCTGGTGCCTTTGAAGCTGCTGCCGCAGCACTGGAGCTCAGAGCTAGTGAGTCAGAGTAAGTTTGTGCACAGGCCTTTGAAGAGGAATTGCCTGGGATGCCTGAAACCTATTGTCTCATCATCAATCCCCATTAGTTTTTACAGCCAGAAGTTATGGAGACTTCTCTTCCCAGAACTGGAACCCTGGACTTGGTGGACTTAGTGTGAGGCTGAGACCCCTCACTCCTCTGGAGGACCTAATCAGCCAAGATATCCCTCCTGATTTTTTTCTGCGACACATGGTTGTAGGGTCAGCCCATTCTGCATTTCTGCCCCTCCCACCAGTCTCCATGTGACTTCTGTATATCCTTAGTTGTAGGACTTCTGTTTATCTATATTTCAGATTGTTCTGAATGATGGTTTTTCTGTAGTTTAGTTGTATTTTTGACATGGTTGTGGGAGGATGGGAGTACTGCATTTACCTATGTCACCATCTTGACTGGAAGCTGCACAGATGTATCTTGAAAATGTTTTGTGAGTGAAAGAAGCCATGCTCAAAAGTGTACACATTTTACTCTTCCTTTTATATGAAATTCAGGTACAGAGAAAACCCCACAATCTATATTGATAGAAATGGGATCAGCAGGGGCCTGGAAGAGAACTGAGGAAGACTTATTTCAAAGGAGCACAAGGGACTTTCTAAGATGATGGAACTGTGCCATGCTCTGATAGGAGTGTAGGTTACATGTAGGTTGAAGCTCATCAAACTAATAACATAGTTAATATCTGTGCATTTTACTGTATGTAAATTCTCTCTCTCTCTCAGTCATTAGATGGACACACAAGATGGCTAGGGTGTAGTAACTGCCTAAGTACTGTGTATAGCTTGTTCAGAAAAGTTTTGTCACCTTAGTTTTCTCTTTTGCACCCCAGCTTTCTTATGCAAAATGAGGAAGTTGGACTTCTTTAAGCTTTCAAGGTCTATAGTTCATCTGGGGGGAGGTTCCTCTCTGGCTATAAAACTTTGTGCGGATTGCTCTTTGTATGACTTTTCTGCTTCATACCATCTGTTTGAACACTCCTGGAATCCAGTTGCACCCTGAATGAATTAAATAGAGCTACTAAGATAGAAGTAGGAGAGCCCAGCTGTTTCCTATTCCACTTGGCAGAGACCAAAAGAAATGGCTGTTTTCACCAATGTGGCTAAGTCAGTATGGATACCTAAACTGAGGAAACATTGAAATTCCCAAGAATGGGACCCTGTTTGTATTTTACAAGCTGTGTGCATGCATGGGCAATCGTGCTATGATGTGGGAGGCAGACTGTTGTAATGTAAAGCATATGTTCTTCCAAGTCCAGGACCATCTCTCTGGGAGCCTAAACTCTTTTACTCACCTGGTTGATGTGTATATAAATCAAAGAAAGCACATTATGAGTTTGCTTTAAAAAATCAATTCTTATTTTGGAAAGCCTTAATAAAAGAAATATTGGAAGTCTAAGATCTAGAAACTCCTATGTTTTTACAAGAATGTCTACAGCATTGAACCAAACACTTTCCATAAGGTACCTTGGAGTTTCTTTTTAAAAGCCTGTATTTGGCATGGTCATTACATTTGTTTTCTTCCCAGTTATTCTTCAGAATGATTATCCTAAGGGAAGTGGCAACTTGTCTCTACCATGCCTGTTTCCTCCTTATCTTTTAAGGAAACGCTACTCTACTTTCCAGTTCCTTTTGTATAGCTGGTTTTAATTTATGGTGATGACTACAGTTGTCCTCTTCAGCACAGAGACCTGGTTGGAGTAAAGCCACAGCTAGTTACTAATGAGAACATGCCATTATGGCTCAAAGTTAACATTTCAGGGAACAAAGTGAGCTGTGAACTTACAGTAAAATCCCACTTATTCTTTTTACCAATTTCAGCAGCATTTCAAAAGCAATTCATTCCATTGGCAGGTGGTATGATTTGTGGATTACTTAATTTTTCTTTGTTAGCTTTTAAAGATGAACAATTTCTTGTTGTCGCTCAGTGGTTAGAATTGCAGTATATTCAGAACCCACTTGATATAATATTATCCATAATATACACATTTTTTACTCAAATGGCATTCCAAACTGATTTTTGAGATTAAGCTCATGACAACAACATGTATCTGTTAAATTGTTCTTACAATGAGGTGACATATGTTCAGCTGAAAGTAAACTTTCCCTCCTCCTGGGTCCTAGAGTATATTGTACCATTCACATACCTGGAATTCGAGCTGCTAAGCTTTCAGAAGTGGAAGGCACGTCACCCAACCTGTTTGTACTTATGCAGTCAACTCCCCTTCTCATCATTCAAAGTGGCTATTTCCTAACTTCTAACTTGCATTTCTCTCCTGGGAGGATATGACATTCAAAGTGGCGGGGTTTCAGAAGGGAGAGGAGATATGTTCCTCTGGTCAGTGTATGTTGTGGTTCATCTGTGGTCCTGTGACACCTTCATTGACCTCTACTGTGGGTCTATTGCATCTTCTGTTGATGTAACTCCTCTTTCCCCATTTCTTAACAGAATGCCACTAGGTGTAGGCACTCAATTTGTGTTTGATAAGTAAAGTGAATGCCTGGTTGTTTTGTATAGTTTACCATATTCCAAGGAAATACAGAACTCTCTCAATCCCAGGAGGCATTGAGTTCAGTACAATGATCTGTTCTTTCTGCTGAACCTTTGCCTATCACTCAAACACAGCTTACATTTCAATCTTACTATTGAGGCTTTACAAATTTGTTCTTTACTCACTGATGGCTGGAATATCCCAGCCGCTGTAAGTATAAGCAGTATAGTTACAAATACATCCTCAGGCATTTGCCATGGGAATCTTCTAATATCTTTTTTTCCCTTGGAAGCCAGTGTTTAGTGATGTACTCTCCATACATCATCTATGTGCTCAACACTTATTATATAACTAAATCCACAACCAAATTATCCCCATTTTATAGGCTAGGAAACTGAGGACCAAAGAGGTTAAGTAACTGATCCAAGTATTCAGGATAGACAGTGCTACCAATGTTCTTTTCCATTACTCATTATGCCACAAGGCTCTTTGACAAGGGTTATTTTAGGATGCCAGAAAACTTATAAAAATATTAAGCACACAGTGCTGATGGAATTGAGTGATCCCACTGTGTTCTCTAGGCTTTACATGGAAGATGTATTAGACTAGTCAGGCCTGGGTGTCCTGACACCTTGTGAGGACAGTGTGACCTATCACTCCCGAGGCCCTTGCACTACCTTCAAAGTTGCACTTTGTTCATCATTTTCCTTTCTAAACTGTCTTAAGTATTTCTCTCTTTGAGTTAAATGTTTTCAATATGTGTTTGATTTCCAAATTAAGTATCAGGCTGTAGCCCTAACTGGTGAGGCTCAGTGGGTTGGGCATCATCTTGCAAAGTGAAAGGTCACTGGTTCGATTCCTGGTCAGGGCACATGCCTGGGTTGCAGATTTGATCCCCAGCTGGGGTGTGTACAAGAGGCAACCAAACAATGCTTCTCTCACATCAATGTTTCTCTCCTTCTCTTTCTCCTTCCCTTCCCCTCTCTCTAAAAATAAATAAATGAAATCTTAAAAAGAATCAGGCTGCACATTTTCTATGGACTCAGAGCTTACTGTGTGATGCCCTTACCTGCCTGCTATACTTGGAATTATTCCCAGATTCTGTGAACTCTTGAGTTATTTTGGTCTTGGTTTTAGGATGGAGATGCATTACCATCCCAACAATGCCAACTGGTGAGACACATTTTTTTTTATAGTACCCAGTACCAATTCTTTGGAAGCCACAAGGACCCTAGGATTCACTCAGGAGATTCTTTGAGGATAAGAACTAAGTCATATTAATCTATGACTTACTAGTGCCTGGCACAGTTCGTGGCTCACAATAATTAAGAAGTTTTGGCTTCACAAAGAAATTAGATGTCATTGTTTGGTACATCAGAAAGCAGTTGTCAAAAATGAGTACCCAATTAGAGCTTTTAGAGAGCCAAATTTATCACCTACTTTCTATTTCTACTTATTTGAGATAGATCTGAAAAATTGGCATTGAAGAGGTCATTTTCCCCCACTGCTATTATACTTTCTTACAAGTTTTGAAGATGTGACCTATTACTTTTCTCGGTGCTTCTGTTCCATATTTTATAACGGTTACATTTGGGGAGTTACAAAAATTTAAAACTATGGAAATTTATGTGAATTTTGGAAACTCAAGCCTGGACAGAACTAGAGACCTGAATTATACAACTATATAATAAAATTAAATAAACACCTTTACTTACATGGGTAGGGCTGTTGTAAAAGACTTGTTGAACAGACCTGTCTTTCTGCCTGGGCTCACCTGGGAGTTGGCTCATGAGCAGTGCTTTTCCAGGTCAGGGCCAAAGGTTCACTGAGTTTTTGTTTCCCCAGCTATTCACTAGTAATCTGAACACAGTCACTGCCTAACAAGTGTTGACTGGTTGGATTTATGAAGGAATTAAAGGAGAAATCAAATTGATGTTTCTTTCAACTTGAAAAACAATCAGGATCAAGAAGCCTGGGGATATAGATCTATTTCTTTCATTTTTTATAATTAAAACAATTTCAATTACACTTGACAATACAATATTATATTAGTTTTGGGTATATAGATCTATTTCTTGAATATTTATTCTCTCTGGGTGTTAGAGGATGAAGAGAACAGCTGCTGTATTTGGGTCAAGTTTTCTGCCCTCTGAAGGCAAAACCAGAAGAGTCCTTCAGAGGGGAAGTGGTTTATGCTTCCCCAGTCATACTCTGTCCCACTGTCTGCTTATCTAAGTGCACCCTCACCCCAGTGCTCAAGGAATTGGTGTATGTTAAGGGACAATGTGTTCCACTTGGCTGCTTATACAATACTCAATTTCACTTATGTAGATCAATGGTCAGAGGTCAATTTGAACTCATGGAAAGCTTAAGTGTAGGATATTAAAAACAAAACAAACAAACAGAAAAGTAGAAGCTCTGGCATTCATGACTATTTACATTGCTGTTACATCTTAGCTTTGGCAGAGGCTGGCCTACAGTACTGATTAGAATTGCACTTGATAACAACTAATGTATAGACAGAAACATAAACTAGGCTTTCAAATGGATAACACAGAAGTGGCTTAGTGTTAGCAAAGGACATTCTCTGCTGAGATGATCAAGCCCTCAGTCAAGGCAGTAACAGTTTAAAAGCAAGATTGGGGCATGCCTGAAAAAATGTGGTCCAAAGTTAATGTTCTTGCTTTTTTCCCTCCAAGCTGTGGGTGGTTGCTTTTTCTTCTTTCTCCATTCCCTGCCTATCATCTACCATTTATTCATCTATCATTCATCTATCTATCTGTCAATCACCTATTAATCTCCCATCTATTAAATGAAGTGGGGTGAAAGCATTTCCAAAGTTATATGAATGTAATAAGATTATATGTGGAACCAGGCCAGCCTTGACCTCTTTAGTCCTGTTTCAGACACTTATTTAGTTTCCATTATTTAAAAAACTTATTTTTTTTACCGCGTGCAATGCTTTCCGAACCACTTTCCCTCAATTCTTGTTTTCCCAAATATATTCATTTTCTTACATTGCAATATATCTTCTTTATTAAACATTAGTATGTTCATGAGGGCAATGACCTTGTATTTTCCCAGCTGTATTTTTAGACTTAGCACAATGCCTGTGTGGCTGGGTACTAATAAAGACTTATTAAATTTAAGTTAGAGTAACAAAAGAATAAAATGAATAAATGAATTTAGTAAACATATTTAAATACAGTAAACTAGTATAGATATAATAGAAATTGTGTGGGTCTTGGAACCAGACAGATAGGAGTACAGTGGACTCTACTACTTACTAGTGGTGGAAATGTGGACAAATGACAGACCTTTTTAAAGCTGATTTCTTCATCAGTAAAACACTTTAAAAATAATACATTTGAGGATTCAGAAGATGTGGCCAAGTAGGTGGTGGCACTTGCTTGTGTCCCCAGCTCAGATCTTCGGCTGATCTTCCATGTGACCTGAACAGTCAATAGAATCTCAGCTAATGTGAATTTTTTAAAAGGTTTTTAAAAAAAGATTTTATTTACTTATTTTTAGAGGGACAGGAAGGGAGAGAGAAAGAAAGGGAGAGAACATCAATGTGTGGTTACTTCTGGTGTGCACCCTACCAAGTACCTGCCCTGCAACCCAGGCATGTGCCCTGACTGGGAATTGAACTGGTGACCCTTTGGTTTGCAGGCTGGCACTCAATCCACTGAACCACACCAGCCATGGTGCTGATGTGAATTTTTGAAACCAAGAAGTACAGAGGATGCTTTGTACCATCCCGTAAGAGATTTTATAAATTGAGGGGGAAATGCTCTGTGTAAGGAGCCTGCAGGAGAGGAAAGAACAGACAGAAAATGCAGATTAGTGGCTCCATCCCCTCAGAGTGGGACCCTGGTCCCACACAGGAAAATCACAAAGTCTGGGAGTGGCATGTCTGTAGCTTCGGTGTCAACTGGGAGAGTTCCAGAGAGAAATTCTATCTCCTAAAACTGTCAGAGGTACTGGCAGGCTGTGGACAGCCCTGACCAAGAGAGACTGTGCTTTTTGGGGAGGTGAAGCATTTAGATAACCAGCCTAGGGCTTGGCACTGCAGTGTGGGGGCTACATAGAGATTCTTTGAAAAGAGGAGCTGCGACAAGACTTGGCAGGAACCCTGTGCTCACACTCGTATGTGCAGAAGCTCTACCAACAAAGATACCAGAGTGAAAGTGCAGTTGTGTCCCACTGAGTCCAGCTGCACAGGAAGAACAGAAAGTGTTACGCTAAAGGGATTGTGTGATCTTTCCCATTGTGGCTGGTGAGCAGGGGGTTGTGCAGAGTGGAGAGTTTGGGCCCAAGTCTCCTGCAAGAGTGGCAGGCTGTGGACTAGATGGCCAGTAGCTGCATGCCTGAGATTCACTGCAGCCAGGCAGGTCCCCTTTCAGGCCCACCCCCCTGGTGTGGTCACAGGCCTGCAGTGTCTGCAGCGTTGTGGCTGAGATGAGACAAATTCGCATAGACTACAAAGTCCTGTGGAGGAAAAGGGACGGCCTGGCCATTATCTCAAGAGAAGAGCCCCCGACCCTTGCCTTGACAGGCTTTTATTGCTTTTCTGGGCACATTACATTGAGGATGGTTCTTATTTAATATGCACAGGTTTGCTTTAGGTGGTTACCTTTTACAGAAAACAAAGGAGAGGATGTTGCTAATTACATGAAAAAAGAAGGATATTTGCAAATGTAAAGGGAAAAGTGGTTGAACTGGTTACACTCCTCCTTGGAAGGTTTAGTATAGATTTTAGGAAGTTACTTTAAAGATATGCAGTAAATGTTTGCTGCCTCAATTCAGGGTGAGGGAGTTTTAGCAAAAAGCAAGTCTCAAAGTGGCCTAGGTACAATACAGGCCTGATTCCTCATGGGAGAACTTATCCGTGTGTGTGTCAGACCTCGCTTTCCACTGGCCTTTCCTAGTGGGAGCTGGGACCGTGCCACGCAGAACTGTCTCCTATAGGCTAGTAGCTGCATGCCTGAGATTCACTGCAGCCAGGCAGGTCCTCTTTCAGACCCAACACCCATATGCGGGATTGCAGGCTCTGCAGATCAATGAGGCCAGGCTCAGGAGCTCCCTGCTTGGCACTATCCACAGAGGAAAGAAGGAGAAACTCTGGAAGGGCCCTTTCTGAACTTCTATCAGACAATATGAGCTGTGCTGTTTCCTTGGGCCTGGATCCACTGTAACCAGCAGAGCAGAGATTAGACACAGGTGCAACAAGGGGTGTCAGAGCCCCACCTAGCTTTGGCTGTTATACAGAGCTGCTGTCAGTGCCAAGCAGGAAAGAGCTGCCCCTTTTACACAGATTGGCCCCTCACAGGAAATGGACAGTTAATTCACCGGAAACCATTACATTATTGAAAGTAATCTGGGACAGATAAAGACCTGTGGTGGGGGGCAGAGAAACACTCCCACCATCTTTCCTGAAGACTGAACAGCACCTTTCTGGGGTGACCCAGGGATTCGACCCTCCCAATTGCACCTCTGGAAGCAGGTGGATGTGGTACTAGCTTGCTCTCAGACATTAGGTAAACCACTCCTGGGCTTCATGCTGATGGAAAGCTAGCAGGGAAGAACAATGGGGACACAGCAAGCCTGAAGGAGATAGCCACATGCTGTAGATCACTTGTAGTGTCTAATAGGCTGCCTGGAGCTAGACAGGGACACCACCTGACATTACCAGGGGCAAATCCAGAAAGAGAAGGCAGTGTAAAAAACTAGACTCTGCTGAGACTAATTCCACAGTGGTCTTCTTCATTATTTACATTGGTTTTTCCCCTGCATATCTTTTTAACATTTTTTCCTTTTCTTCAACTTTGTTGCTATTATTTCACTATTTTTTTATTTTAGTTTATTTCAAAATTCATATTTTACTCTTCCTTCCTCTTATTCCATTTTGCCTTGTTCCTTCCTCTTCTTATTTTGTTTTAAATTTTATTTTTTCCCATGCTATGATTTGTTTCTATTCCACACTCTTACTATTTCTCCTCCATCCAGCCTCTCAAAACCACTTTTCTTGCCATTAGTCATCTCACATTCTTTTTTGCTTTATTATAATATCCTTATACTCTCATCACCTTTATTAATCTTTGGTCATTGGTTGTTGATATGGTGATTCTTGTTGCATTTCTTCAAATTTATTCCTACATGTCTGAAGCAGGGTGCAGCCAAGAGGAGGGCCCCAAGAAGGGATTTGTAATGGGGTCCAGGACTGGGAGTGTCCAGGAAATATTAGAAAAATGTATGTAGGATGTCCTCACCCCCACAGGCCTGAGCCAGGGGGGATGGGACACATGGAACAGGGCCATTCAGAGCTGTTTTGGGTAGCAAGAGCTTTGCAGCTAACCCCAGGCACAGTCATTTAACATATCTATAACCTTTAACTGGTTTCATAGATATGTTAAGTAGCTGTGGCCCTGCTTTGAGCCAGGGAGATGGGAGTGACTTCCACCCAAGATGGGTCTGGGAAGCAACTCCCCCTGGTTACAGGGCCTGTGTGAGAGCTTGGAGATGATTGGCTCCATGCCATGGGGCCACACCTGCCCAGACTTACTATGGCAGCCCAGTAAAGCTGGAAGAATTCAGGCTGGCAGGTGTAGCTGACTGTAGGAGGAGTCGGAAATGGGGCTGCAAAGGAAGCTGGGCGCTGGGATTTAAACCTAGGCCCGGCAGCCATAGGAAGAAGAGACCACGCGGCTCCAAAGTAGTAGGGAGGACCAAAAGGTTTTGGGGAAGGAAAGAGGAGACCATGCGGCCCTGAAGGAAGGAGGGAACCACGAGGTTCTGAAGCAAGTAGATAGATAGAGGTCCATGTGATTCTGAAGTGGGGAAAAGGACCACGCGGTTCTGAAAGAGAGTAGAGAGGACCACGAGGTTTTGGAGTGCTTCTTCTTGCCACGCGGCTTAGGCAGCAGGAGAGACTTTGCAGCCATAGAAAAGGGGAGAAAGGACTCTTGCTGGTGGGCCATGAGAAGGTGCCACATGGCTTTGGATTAACTGGAGATCGCAGCAGCCACACAGCTGATGGTGCCGGGAGCCTGAATCACGGACTTCTACTTCCTTTCCTGAGACACGGTACCCCGGACTGGGCACAGGGAGAGGGAAAGACTGTGCACCTGTGGGTATTCTCGAGGACTTTAGTATCTTATTGAAGACATTAGGTCATTATTCTAAGTTTGTGTAACTTTTAAATAAACAATTCCTTTCCTTTTTACCAGTCTCTGGCATTGAGAGACGTCTTTCCTCTGGCGGCGGGCATTGCGAACCTAGCAGGTGGGCGTGGGGGAAGGAACCTCCAGAGACAGAAAGGCGGAATCCTTTCTGTAATAATTTATCGTGAACCACCCCCCCCTTGCTCTGTAACATCTTCACTATTTTTGTATTTCAAATCTGAAATTTTACTGTTCCCCTCTCCTACTCCATTTTGCCTCCCTCCTGCCATTTGTTTTTTATTATTAAATTTCATTTTCCCCTCTCTTAGCCTGATTTTCACTCCTCACTTTTATTATTTTTTTCTCTCTCAATCCTCACAAAATCATTTTTCCTTCCTTTAGACATCTCATAATCTTTTTTGTCTTTCTTTATCCCTTTCCACCTGTATTAATCTTTGCTCATTTGTCATTGATATTGCTGTGGTGGATATTTTTCTTCAATTTTTTTCTATTTTTATTTTAAATTTTTAAAACCTTGTATTACATGCTTCCTTTTCCTTACTCTATTTTGCCTTCTTTCTTTTCTTTGCAATATAATATGTAATTTTTATTTTCTTTCTTCAAATTTATATTCCCTATTCTTATTATTTCCCCTCTCTTCACCCTCTTAAAATCATTTTTATTTCTGTTAGTCATCTCATATTCATTTTTCCTTTCTTATAATAGTATTAATCTCTTTTTACCTTTATTAATATTTGTTCATTTGTTGTTGATAGTGGTTGTAGGTGGGAATTATTTTTGTGGCAGTGGGTTTTGTTTCCTGGATGTTTTTTTCTGGCAGCACCTGCACAACAGCATACAAGTGTTGCTGGTGGCTGGTGTGACTTTTAGTCAGCCAGCTGGAGGGAAGAATCCACCAAAAAACAACCCAACAACAACCAAAACTCAATTGCAACAACAGAGACCACATCAATGGCATAAAGGTTATTCCAAGAGCCTCCAGCTCAGGAGATCAAGGGGACTGCACCAATGAATCCCACAGGCCTCCTGCTGCAGAAGGTCACCCCACAGCAATGGGGAGTCAAAGAAGATCAATCTGACATGCAGAAACAAACAAAAAGAGTCACCTAAGTGGGGAGTCAAAGAAATAACACCCAATTGAAAAGAGGAATCCCCAGAAAGAGTGCTAGATGAAATTGAGACCAACAATCTATCAGACATAAAGTTCAAAATAATGGTGATAAAGATGCTCAGGGAGCTCAGTGAGAGCTACATGGAACTCTATGGAAGCTACAAAGAACTTACTGGGAACTACATCAGCAAGAAAAAAGATATAGAAATTATGAATAAGAGCCAAGAGGAAATGAAGAATACATCTGAAATTTAAAAAAACACTAGAAGGAATTCAAAGCAGGCTAGATGAAGCAGAGGATTGAATCAGTGAGTTGGAGGACAAGGTAGAAGAAAATACCCAGACAGAGCAACACATGAAAAATACTCAAAAAGAACAAAGATAGTTTAAGGGAGCTTCAGGACAGCATGAAATATAATAGCATTCATATCGTAGGTACCAGAAAAAAGAGAAGAAAAGGGGCAAGGAATAGAAAACCTATTTAAGAAAACAATGACAGAAAACTTCCCTAACTTGGTGAGGGAAAAAGTCACACAAGTCCAGGGAACACAGAGGGTTGCAATCAGGATGAACCCAAAGAGGTCCACTCTAAAACACATCATAATTTAAAGACAAGAAGAGAATCTTAAAGGCAACAAGGGAAAAACAATGAGAGCTCAGATTAGGCTATCAGCTGATTTCTCAACAGAACCATTATAAGCCAGAATGGAATGGCATGAAATATTCCAAGTAGTGAAAAGCAAAGGGCTGCAAACACTACTACTCTACCAAGCTGTGGGGGAGCTTTGCCTGCAGAGCCTCCTGTCTGCAGCGGATGAAAATAAGTCTATCAAGACATGATCTGCTAGGGGATGAAAGGTGGTTGATCTCTCAAAGGAGAAGGGCCAGGAGCCTTTTACTCAATGGGCTTTTATTGGGTTCAATTTGCACAGGAATACAGGTAAAGCTCATCAATCATTGTCAGGCAGTAAGAATCAAACAACAGATAATGTACAGAGAACCATGAGGGCTTATTCTGAGTCAGGGTCAGTTAGATGGGCTATAAAACTTTGGGAAACAAACTCATTTCATGTTTGGACCCTTATCAGAAAATTGAGGGCATTCTTAGCAAAGCAGGTTTCACAGGATTTTATGTATTCTTCCTTAGGCCTGATTGCCTCAGGGAATCTGCCCTTTCCAGCACAGGACTGCATTCCCCTCTGTCATTGTTTCAGGCTTAAGTCAGGCAGGGGAAGTAAGGCAGCCAAGAGATTAGGAGACTTCTTGCAGACAGCATGAGGACTCAGGCTATGTCAAAGCCAAGGGGCGAGGGTCCATCACCCCCTTTTTCTATAGCCCCCCAAGTCCTTCCCTGAAGGGCCTCTTTGTGACTGTGCCTGTCTTAGGTCATCCCTCCCTTGAGGAATCTTCCCTATCATTGGCTAACCAGTCAGGCTCTGGGCCAAGCAGGGTAACGTAAAGGGGGCAGAGGCAGTGCCCCTGCCAGGGAGGTAAGCTTTGTCTCCTTAATGGCTTAGGGTCCCAATGTCTTCACTCAGCCTTAGCCATGGGGGGATTTACAGCTTCTGAAACCAGGCAGGGAGGTTCCCAACACCCAGCAATGCTCTTGTTTAAAATGGAAAGTGAAATAAAGAGTTTCCAAGACAAAAAAAAAAAAAGGCTAAACAGGTACATCTCCACCAAATCAGCACTGCAAGTGGTACTAAAGGGACTACTTTAAGAAGATGAAGAAAAAAAAAGAGAGAGAGAGAGAGAGAGAGAAAGAGAGAGAAAGGAACACAGGTACAAAGAAGAAAAATGGCAATGTATAAGCAATGTATAAGTACCTATCAATAATAACCTTAAATGTAAATGGAATAAATGGTCTGATTAAGAGACATGTGGTAGCTGAGTGGATAAAAAAACACAACACACATATATGCTGTCTACAAGAGACCACCTCAGAACAAAAGATCTACAGAAGCTGAAAGGGAAGAGATGGAAAAAAATATTCCGAGCAAATGGACATGAAAAAAAAAAAAAGCTAGAGTAGCAATATATCAGTGAAACTAGAAACCAACCAAAAAAAAAATCCCTCAAAAACATTCAAAACATTCAAATACATGGAGACTGAATAACATGTTATTACATAATGAAAAGGTTAACAATGAGATCAATGAAGAAATTAAAAAGTTTTTGGAAACAAATGAAAATGAACACAAAACATCCCCAAATCTATGGGAAGTAGCAAAGGCAGTTCTGAGAGGGTAATCCATAGCAATACAGGACTACCTAAGGAAGATAAAAAAATCTCATAAACAACCTAACCTACATGTAGAAGAACTAGAGAAATAACAACAAAGCCCAGAGTGAGTAGAAGGAAGGAAATAATCAAGATCAGAGCAGAATTAAGACATAGAGACTAAAAAAAGTTGAAAGAATCAATGAAACCAGGAGCTTGTTTTTTGAAAAGATAAACAAATTTGACAAATCTCTAACCAGATTCATTAAGAAAAAGAGAGGTCCCAAATAAAAAAAAATCAGAAATGAAGGAGAAGTTACAACCAATACCACAGAGATACAAAGGGTAGGAAATTACTAAGAGCAAGTATATGCCAAGAAATTAGACAACCTGGGCAAAATGGACAGATTTATAGAAACATACAATCTTCCAAAACTGAATCAAGAAGAAGCAGAAAGACTGAACAGACTGATAACAGCTAGTGAAATTGAAGCAGCAATCAAAAACTCCCAGCACACAAAAGCTCTGGACCAGATGGCCTCAGAGGTGAATTTTACCAAACATTTAATGAATAAATAACTCCTGTCTTTCTCAAACTATTCCAAAAATTTCAAGAAGAAGGATGACTCCCAAACACTTTCGACAAGGCCAGTATTATCCTAATTACAAAACCAAATAAAGACACAACAAAGAAAGAAAACTATAGGTCAATATCTCTGATGAACACAGATGCTAAAATCCTCAACAAAATATTGACAAACTGGATCCAGCAATACACCAAAAAGATCATACATTATGATCAAGTGGGAATCATTACAGGGGTGCAATGATGGTACAATATATATATACATCAATAAATGTAATACACCACATAAACCAAATGAAGGATAAAAATTACATGATCATATTAATAAATGCTGAAAAAGCACTTAGTTAAATGTGATCTCATCTATGATTAATACATTCAGCAAAATGGGAATAGAGGGAGCATATCTAAACATAATAAAAGTC
The DNA here is from genome assembly GCF_022682495.2 of Desmodus rotundus. Taxonomy (NCBI): domain Eukaryota; kingdom Metazoa; phylum Chordata; class Mammalia; order Chiroptera; family Phyllostomidae; genus Desmodus; species Desmodus rotundus. Next base: position 81,611,040 of record NC_071391.1, on the reverse strand, counting down.
ATATACAAGAAACCTACAGCCAACATCATACTCAATGGGCAAAAACTAAAAACTTCCCACTTAAAATCAGGAACAAGGCAACAGTGTCTGCTTTCAGTACTCTTATTCAACATAGTACTGGAAGTTCTATGTTGAAGTATCCAGTATCCAGTATCCAGTTCTGGGTACTGGAAGTACCCAGAAATAAATTTATCCAAGGAGGTAAAATGCCTATACATGGAAAACTACAGAGCACAGAAGAAAGAAATTAAGGAAGACACAAATAAATGGAAACATATACCATGTTTATGGAATGGAAGAATTAACATCATTAAAATGTCCATAGTACCCAAAGCAATCTATAGATTAATGGCCCACAGAAATTTGAGAAAGAAGAACAAAGTAGGAGGGATCGCAATATCTCATATTAAACTATAATACAAGTCTACTGTAATCAAAACAGTCTGGTACTGGCATATGAACAGACACATGGATCAATGGAACAGAACAGAGAACCCAGAAAAAAAAACCATGTTTTTACTCTCTATGGACATCTAAATATTTGACAAAGAGGGCATAAGCATACAATGAAGTAAAAATAGCCTCTTCAATAAAGTGTTGATAAAAAGAACAAAGTAGGAGGGATCACCATACCTGACATCAAACTGTAGTACAAGGCCACTGTAATCAAAACAGTCTGGTATTGGCATAAAAAAAGACACAGAACAGGGGAACAGAATAGAGAGATGAGAAATAAACCCAAATCTCTATTGTCAATTAATATTTGACAAATGGGGCAGAAGCATAAAATTGAGTAAAAATAGCCTCTTCAGCAAATGGTGTTGCAAGATTTGGACAGCTACATGCAAAAAAAAAAAAAAAAAAAAAAAAAAAGAAAGAAAGAAAGAAAGGAAGAAGTTAAACCACCAACTTACACATATACAAAAATAAACTCAAGATGAATAAAAGACTTAAATATAAGTTGCTACACCCTAAAGGTCCTAGAGGAGAACATAAGCAGGAAAATCTCAGATATTCCATGCAGCAATATTTTCACTGATATGTCCCCTAGAGCAAGGGACATTAAGGAAAGAATAAACAAATGGGACTTCAGCAAAATTAAAAGCTTCTGCATGGCTAAAGAAAATATCAGCAAAATGAAAAGGGACCCCAACATATGGGAAAATATATTTGCCAATTATACTTTGGACAAGGATTTGATCTCCAAAATATTTAATGAACTCACATCACTCCAGGAAGACAAACAACCCAATTAAAAAATGGGCAAACAATCTGAACAAACATTTCTCCAAGGAGGACATACAGAGGGCCCAGAGGCATACAAAAGGATGCTCAGCATCAGTAGCCATCAGAGAGATGCAAGTTAAAACCACAATATGATACCACTTCACACTGATCAGAATGGCCATCATAAGCAAATCAACAAACAAATGCTGGTGAGGTTACGGAGAAGAGGGAATCCTAGTATACTGTTGATGGGAATGCACACTGGTGCAGCCACTGTGGAAAACAGTATGGAATTTCCTCAAAAAGCTAAAAATGGTACATAGTATTCCATTGTGTAAATGTACCATAGTTGTATTTTTTATTTTTATTTTTATTTTTTAAATAACTTTATTGTTCAATTACAGTTGTCTGGATTTTCCCCCCACCGTTCCCCCCACCCCAGTCAAACCCACCTCCCTCCCTTGCTTCCTCCCTCCCCCTTGGTTTTGTCCATGTGTCCTTTATAGTAGTTCCTGAATACTCTTTTCCCGACTGTTCCCTCCCCACTCCCCTCTGGCTATTGTTACATTGTTCTTAATTTCAATGTCTCTGGTTATATTTTGTTTGCTTTTTTCTTTTGTTGATTATGTCCCAGTTAAAGATGAGATCATATGGTATTTGTTCCTCACCTCCTGGCTTATTTCACTTAGCATAATGCTCTCTAGATCTATCCATGTTGTCACAAAGGGTAGGAGCTCCTTCTTTCTCTCTGCTGCATAGTATTCCATCATGTAAATGTACCATAGTTTTTTTATCTATTCATTTACTGATGGGCACTGAGGTTGCTTCTAGCACTTAGCTATTGTAAATTGTGCTGCCATGAACATTGGGGTGCATAGGTTCTTTTGGATTGGTGATTCAGGGCTCTTAGGTTATAATCCTAGCAGTAGAATTACTGCATCAAAAGGCAGTTCCATTTTTAGTTTTCTGAGGAAATTCCATACTGTTTTCCACAGTGGCCTTAACAGTCTGCATTCCCACCAACAATGAACTAGGGTTCCCTTTTCTCTGCATCCTCTCCAACACTTGTTTGTTGATTTGTTTATGATGGCTATTCTGACTGGTGTGAGGTGGTATCTCATTGTGGTTTTAATTTGCATCTCTCTGATGAGTAGTGATGCTGAGCATCTTTTCATATGTCTCTGGGCCCTCTGTATGTCCTCCTTGGAGAAGTGTCTGTTCAAGTCTTTTGCCCATTTTTCAATTGGGTTTTTTGTCTTCCTGGAGTGGAGTCATGTGAGTTCCTTACAAATTTGGGAGATCAAACCCTTGTCTGAGGTATCATTGGGAAATATGTTTTCCCATATAGTTGGTTCATTTTAATGTCATTTTTTTTTAGCCATGCAGAAGCTTTTGAGTTTGATGAGGTCTCATTTGTTTATTCTTTCTTTTATGTCCCTTGCTTTAAGGGGCATATCAATGAGGATGTTGCTGCGTGGAATGTCCGAGATTTTCCTGCTGATATTTTCCTGTAGGACTTTTATGGTGTCACGACTTATATTTAAATCTTTTATTCACCTTGAATTTATTTTTGTGTATGGTGTAAGCTGGTGATCGAGTTTCATTTTTTTGCATGTAGCTGTCCAGGTGTTCCAACACCATTTGTTGAAGAGGCTATTTTTGCTCCATTTTATGCTTCTTCCCCCTTTGTCAAATATTAATTGACTGTAGAGACTTGGGTTTATTTCTGAGCTCTCTGTTCTGTTTCATTGGTGTATGTGCCTATTTTTTATGCCAGTACCAGGTCATTTTGATTACAGTGGCCTTGTAATACAGTTTGATATCAGGTATTGTGATCCCTCCTACTTTGTTCTTCTTTCTGAAAATTGCTGCAGCTATTTGGGGTCTTTTTTGGTGCCATATAAATTTCTGAAATGTTTGTTCTATATCTGTGAACTATGTCTTTGGTACTTTAATAGGGATTACATTGAATTTATGAATTTCATTGGGTAGTATAGTCATTTTGATGATGTTAATTCTTCTAATCCATGAGCATGGTACATGCTTCCATTTGTTTGTGTCTTCCTTAATTTCTTTCTTCAGTGTGATGTAGTTTTCTGAGTATAGCTTTTTTATCTCCTTGGTTAGGTTTATTCGTAGGTACTTTATTTTTCTTGTTGCTATATCAAATGGGACTTTTTTCCTGATTTCTGTTTCTTATATTTCATTGTTGGTGTACAAGAATGCCTTTGATTTCTGAGTATTGATTTTGTATCCTGCTGTTTTGCCAAATTCATTATTAGGTCGAGTAGTGTTTTGGTTGAGTCTATAGGATTTTCCATGTACACTATCATGTTATCTGCAAACAGTGACAGTTTTACTTCCTCCTTTCCAGTTTGGATGCCTTTTATTTCTTTTTCTTTTCTGATTGGAAATGTACCATAGTTTTTTGAGCAATTAATTTTCTGATGGGTACTTAGGTTGCTTCCAGCACTTGGCTATTGAAAATTATGCTCCTATGAACTTTGGGGTGCATAGGGTCTTTTGAACTGGTATTTCAGGATTATTATGGTATAATCCCAGTAGTGGAATTGTTGAGTCAAAAGCAGTTCCATTTTTAGTTTTCTGAGGAAATTCTATACTGTTTTCCACAGTGGCTGCACCAGTTTGCATTCCCACCAACAGTGTACGAGGGTTCCCTTTTCTCCACAAACTTGCCAGCACTCGCTGTTTGTTCATGATGACATGGATGGATCTGAAGAGCATTATAATAAGTGAATGAGCCAGGCAGTGAAAGAAAAATAATATATGATCTCACATGTAAGTGGAACCTAGTCAACAAATGAAACAAGCGAGCAAAATATAGTAAGAGACATGATAGAAAGAACAAACTGACAGTAACCAGAGGGACAAGGGAAGGGAATAGTGGGGGAAAGAAGGGGAAGGGTCATCAAGGAACTTGCAGAAAGGACCCATGGACAAAGGCAAAGAGGTGTAGGATTGAGGGTCAGAGGTGGGAGATGGGGGTGGGTCGGGTGGGGGAGAGAACTGGGGGGGAAATGGAGACAGCTGTATTTGATACAATAAAATAAATAAATAAATAAATAAATAAATAGTGTTGGCAGAACTGGACTGGTACATGCAAAAAAATGAAACAGACAATAACTTGTCTAGTATACACCAGAATAAACTCAAAATGTGTAAAAGACTTTAATATATCACAACACTATAAAAGTTCTAGCAGAAAACATAGGCAGTAAAATTTCAGTTATCTCATGTTTCAATGTTTTTGCTGATATATCTCCTTGGGCAAAGGAAATAAAGGAAAGAATAAACAAATTGGGCTCTATAATGTTAACCAGCTTCTGCATGGCTAAACAAAGCATCATCAAAATGAAAAGTGAACTGATCATATGGGAGAATGTATTTGGCAATGATCAGATGAGTGTTTGATATCCAAAATATACAAAGAACTCATATAACTCCAGTCCAGGAAGACAAATAATCCATTTAAAAAATGGGCAAAGGATCTGAATAGGCACTTCCCTAAGAAAGACATACAGATGGCCCATAGACTTATGAAAAGATGCTCAACATTCCTAGCCATCAGAGAGATGCAAATAAGACTACAATAAGATATTACCTCACACCAATCAGAATGGTCATCATTAATATATCAACAAACAAGTGCTGGCAAGGATGTAGAAAAAAGGGAACCCTAGTGCACTATCGGTAGGAATGCAGAATGGTGCAGCCAGTGTGGAAAACACTATGGAATTTCCTCAAAAGCTGAAAATGCAACTGCCTTTTGACCCAGTAATTCCACTGCTGGGAATATACCCTAATAATTCCAAGTCACCAATTCAAAAGAATTTATGTACCCCTATGTTCATGGGAGTGCTGTTTACAATAGCCAAGTGCAGGAAACAGCCTAAGTGACCATCAGAAAATGAGTGGATCAAAAAACTGTGGTACATTTACACAGTGGAATATTACACAGTAGAAAGAAAGAACAAACTCTTACCTTTTGCAACAGCATGGATAGAACTGAAGACTATTATGCCAAGTGAAATAAGCCAGTTGGTGAAAGACAAATACCATATGATGTCACCTTTAAAAGGAAATTAATGAACAAAATAAACTAGTCAGCAAAATATAACCAGAGGCATGGAAAAATGGAACAGACTGACAGTGGTGATTGGAGAAGGGGGGTGGGAGGATAATGGTAGAAAGAAAGGGAAGGGACTAGTCAAAGAACATGTAAGATCCACAGATATGGACAACTGTGTGGGGATTGACTGTAGGAGCAGGGTGGATTCTGGGCAGAGGAGAGCAAAGGAGGGACAAATTGGGACAACTGTAGTAGAATAACAATAAAAAAAATAATGCATTTGATCATCAGAGCTGTTTCTTTGGCCTTTGTGCCTCTGCTTTATTGCCTGCAAATTCTATCCCCTTTTAGCTTCATGAATATTTAAAGCTAGCAGAATCCCAGGGATGTTTCACTATAGGTTCAAATTGCATGTTTGAAAAAGTATTCTGATTAGGAAGCTACCCCTTAGGAATCATTCCACTTTTAGTTTTATGGGAATTATTTGACTCTAGACAAATAATTTAATATTTTAAGAAAGCAATGCAGATCTTAATGTGAGCAAGATATGTTCCCAGTAAGATTAATTTCCAAGACAAATGAATTAGGTCTACTGTGTTTAATTTACAGTGGAGTGTACACATGTCCTGAGGCTCCCTGTGGAGCTTGGTTCCAGGGTGGGGAGTATAAGTGAAGGAGTGGAGAGGGGGCCATGCAGCCTGGACCTCACATTTGGCAAGATCCACCAGTTTACAGTTTTTAGATACTGTCTTACATACTTATAATCATTATAACCATGTGTTAAATGTGCTCATGTGTTAAATATAATATTTAAAGTAGTCTACAATTTTTATAATTTGTTTTCAGCATTAATGTTTAAAAGTATTATTAGATTCTCATGAACTATAAATGGCTTGGTTTCTCTTAGTGTTGGAAAGCTCTATATGCTCTGTGAGACCAAGTTTGTGTTTGTGTGACCAAATTTTCCCCAAGAAGATATGCTCTTGTACATGCATTGTACAGAATTACTTGAATTCCTTTGATCCCTTAGAAAACTAAGGCAAAGATCTCTTTGTCATATTGCTTTTTAACCATCTAGTTGCTGTGTGTCCAGTAGTAGGATTACTGATGGTTAAACCTAGTGCAAAATTAAGTGTTCACAATGCATTGCATTGCTATACCTAATACCTCTGTGCCTCTAATATTTAGGTCTTAACATGTGGCAGCCTAACTTACTAAGAAATCTCATGTGAGACATTTGCTTCTGGCAGTGGTGGCCTAGGTGATTTGTACTAAATTGACATATTTTAGGAAGATAATTTTAAATGTGGGGACTTGTTTATTTTTCCTCATGTCTATTTTGCTTTATATATTTGGATGTCAAATTAGTATTATAGGTATATAAGATAAGAATTTTTATATCTTCCTGGTGAAGGAAACGTTTTGTGGAGTGACCCTCCACCTGCAACAATGTTTTTTGTCTTCAAGTAATTTGTTAGCTTTCTCTACAGATTCTGTAGATTTTTGGGGGTTTTCCTGAGTTGAACTAAAAATAATTTGTGATATTCCAAAAAGAGAGACAACAAGATTCAGAGAAGGCAGGATTAACCTTATTTTATTCTAACACATTAACCACTGATCCTCTGTGAACAGCCTTGTTTTGTGCTCTGTGTCCCTAATGTCTACGGCTATTGTAAGTGCTGCCTTGTTCTCATGTGACCTTACCCCTGTGAGTGAGCATCTGACCCAAACTGAACCCAGCACCATTTTTTCTTAATTTTGACTAATGAGAATGTCAGTCCTTATTTTGTGTTAGAAGTTGTAAGAAGTAATAGCTAAGAAATGTTGGCACCATATTTCCCCTGAAAACTGTGATGTAAAGGAAGCTGTCATTAGTGACAGAGAGAAACTTACCTGTAGAAAAACAATAGAGATGAGGGATAGAGAGAAGGGGTAAATAAAATACCATTTGAATTGCTAGTTCCAATAATCGCTGAAGCCAGCCATATATCTGATGTCTCCAAGTTAAACCTCTGTCTTAGTCTTTTCTGGATTCTGAGACAATATTTGCACTCTCTTGCACAAACTAGTTTAGGTGATTTTTCTATCATTTACAACGAGTTAGCCATTTTGACTATAGGGATGTATTGGGTCATGGTTTTCAGAAAAGTGAATTTCAGCTAGAGACTCAGTAGTACCATTTTCAGCTCTGCTCTGGGATTTTAAGAAAGAAGAGGTCAGGCAGTGCCATCAGGAATTAGCAAAGTCTGTATAACTTTGTTTAAGGAATGGTGCCTGGAAGTGTTTTATTCCACAGAGTGCACACACAAAGCCTTACCTTTGGCATATGATTAAAGCCACTATGTGCAAAACTTGAAATCGGTGAGCAACAGTTGTGAAAAATCACCCTACAGGCATGATCCCAAGCTCTGTAGGCAAACAGAACAGTAGAGAGAATGAAAGTCAGAAAGAATGTGCAGGATTCGGGGGTGACTAAGTTTGAATTAGTGTCACTTTAAGGCTTTATACAAATGTAGGAACATTTGGGGGCATTTATCAAATCCTATTTCTTCTTTTTTGGAAAAATGAAAATTAGCTTCAGTGGCAGCAAGAAAATATCAGAACCAATAAGTCTGAAATATTCCAAGCTAACTGTCAGGCCAATATTTGTTTGTGTTCATTTAATTGTAAAAATATGATGTTCTTGTCAAGAATAAGAAAACTGTTGGTTTAGGAGATGGTGAAAATATAAGAAATGAGGCCAACACATAAGTCAGTCATGAATTACTCTTCTCACTTCTGCTTTTTAGTCTGGCCTGTCAAATTAGCAGAACTTAGGAATTCAGATTTATAATATAATTGAACTGTAGAGAAATATTTACTTTAGTAATTTCTTATGAACTGTATTTGCAAACTTTATTTAACTCACTTGGAATATGAATTCAAATCTCTTCACTCAAGCTGACACTGAAAACTGACCGAAGTACCACAAAAAATAGTAAGTGCAAGCAAAATGAAGTAGTGCCTGATTTAGAAAATGATACCATAATTAGAAGATGAGATAGCCTGCTTAAGTACATTTTCTAAATAACTGCATTGTGATTACTGCAGCTTATAGATTTAAAGATATGCTTATAGAAATTCTTCAAAGACAGATTACATAATCCTTTGTCTTACTATGTAGAAGAGGAAATACATGGAAGCTTACTTGTTCAGTAAATATTTATTAAGCATATGCTTACTATGTGAGAGGTCCTCAAGCTATAAAGAGAGCAAGACACACGTGGTTCTACACCCCATGCAGTCACGTTTTAGCCATTTCTTAACAACTCTTGTTATTATGAATATGCATGATAAAACTGATGCTCTCAAGAGTTGACTTACTTAGGACTCAACATTTTAACAGTTAATATTGTCAAATTCGGCAACATTTTTTTGCCTCATGATTTCTAATTTTGGAGTCTTGTTTTATAAGACTTTCATTATTAGGTCACAAAAGGGTTCTGCATTTTCTTTCTTTGCTTATAGCTTTATCCTCCTATATACAGTTGGAGTCTAGCTCTGCATACCGTGCAAGGAAGGAATACAGTTTCATTTTTCTTCATGTTATCAGCAAGTTTTTCTGTGAACATTTAACAAATTATCTTTTCCCCATAGATCTGTGGGGCTATTATCATCAAACATGGATCTATTGCTCTCTTCTATTCTTGTCCCACTAATCTGCCATTCTTGTTTTCTCTCACTCTGTTTTTTATTATTCTGACTTTGCAGTATGACCTATTATCTGACAAGCTGAATCTCCCTTGTTTGCTCTTCTTTTTCAAAGTTGACCCAGCTATTTATGCAACTGAGTTCTTCACTTTAAGTTTTAGAAAACAAAGTTCCTAAAATATTTCTATTGTAATTTAGATTGGAATTGCATTACATTTAGAAATTAATTTGGGGATAATTGACATCTTCCTAAGAGACATCATTCATCCATGAACATAGTATTTTTGTTTCATTTATTTACATCTTCTTAATAATTACTTTTAGATTTTTTTTTGTCTACAAAGATCCTATGTATCCCATGTTAGGTAAGTCCTAAGTATTGTATAGGTTATGTTGCACTTGTAAATGGTTTAATGTTTACCATAGAATGGTTTAATATACTAATTGAATATTACTGGTGTGGAGGAATTCGATTGAATGTTGTAAGTTGATCTACTGGCAATAAAGCTAACTTCTCAGATTACTTTTATTAGTTTATCTATTGATTCTGTCTGCTCTTCCAATTAGATAATTATATTATCTGCATATAATGAGATTTAGATACTTTTTTTTTTTTTACAAATTTTATATCTCTTGGCTTTAACATTTCTCTGCTGAGTGATATTTCCTTTAGGTTTTTGGTACTTGGCCTTTATAAGTTAAGGAAATTCCATTTAATAATAGTTTCCTGAGAAGTGTTTTAAAAATTATAAATAGGCAGAAGAGGGTAAAGGGGGACATATGGTGACAGAAGGAGATGACATTGGGTGGTGAACACACAATACAATATACAGATGATGTGTTATAGAATTGTATACCTTAAACCTTTATAGTTTTATCAACTAATGTCACTTCAATAAATCCAAAAAAATGTAAAAATAAAAAAATAAATAAAAATGTAAAAATAAAGATTACAGTTATTAATTTTATCAAATTAATAGTTTGTATCAGTTGAAATTATCATAAAATTTATCTCCTCTAGCTTATTAATATGGTGGATTACATCAACATGTTTCTGATGTTGAAGCAATTTCATGTTTCTGTAATAAATCCTGCTTAATCATAATGTAGTATTTTTAAAACATTCTTACTTTTACTTAACAGTGTTCCTCTTTTTCTATATTTTATAGTGACCATATAAAATAAGTTTTTTGAATATGTGATAAAACTTACAAAATTATCTGGGCTTGAGGCTTTTGTTGCATGAAGTATTTTATTACCATTTTACTTTGAAAATTGCTGTTATTTTGAATTTTTAACTTTTTTCAAGCAGTTTCAGCATTTGTATTTTTTAAATTTATGTTACTGTATGCTTGTAATTATTATTTCCTTAATTTCTGTTGCAAGTATTATTATTTTCTTTTTCATAATGTAGTAATTTATTATAGTGTAGTTATATAACATGCACTATATAAATTTATGAATTAGAGAATAGTATATGATGTATGTAGATAATACTATATAAAATGCTACTTATACTATACATACAATATGTGATGTATTATAAACAAATATAAAAATACATTGTATCATATACCATATCTTTCAATATATGTGTTCAATTATGATACATAAGTATAATGTATAATAGAAATATGTGTAATACATATATTACTTATAGTATATATGAAAGTTAAAGGTTATTACATACACCATTCAGTCATTCAGAGTTATTTTCTTTTTTTAATCTTTATATTTTTTTCATTGCCATTTAGCTCCCTTACACCTGCTACCCCCAAGCTTCACCACACTGTTGTCCATGTCCCTGAGTCCTTTTTCCTTTTTGCTCAGTCCTGTTACCCCTTAACCTCTCCCCCAACTACGAGCTAGCTGTCATCTGTTCTCCATCTATTAGTCTGTCTTTGTTTTGCTTATTAGTTTCAGTTTGTTCATTAGATTCCACATATGGTATTTGTTTTTCTCAGACTGGCTTATTTCACTTAGTATAATGTTATCCAGGTCCATCCCTACTGTCGCAAAAGTTAAATTTTTTTTCTTTTTTACAGCTGAGTAGAATTCCGTTGTGTAAATGCCCCATAGTTGTTTTATCCACTCACCTAATGATGGACACCTGGGTTGCCTCCATATCTTGGTGACTGTAAATAATGCTGCAATGAACATAGAGGTGCTTATGTTCTTTCAAATTAGCACTTTGGGTTCCTTTGGGTATATTTCCAGAAGTGGGATAGCTGGGTTAATAGGCAGATCCATTTTTTAATTTTTTGAGGTATCTCCATACTGCTTTCTACAGTGGCTGCACCAGTCTGCATTGCCACTAACTGTGCAAAAGGGTTCCCCTTTCTCTACATCCTCACAAGCACTTGTCATTTTTTGATTTATTGATGATAGACATTCTGACAGGTGTGAGATGGTATCTCATTGTGGTTTTTATTTACATTTCTCTGATGATTAATGATGTTGAACATCTTTCTATGTCTATTGGCCATCTGTATGTCCTCTTTGGAGAAGTGTCTATTCAGGTCCTTTGCCCATTTTTTAATTGGGTTGTTTGGGGTTTTTTTTTTGGTGTTGAATTTTGTAAGTACTTTGTAAATTGTGAATATTAACCCCTTATCAGATATATTGGCAAATAGGTTCTCCCATTCTTTGGGTTGTCTTTTTATTTTGTTGATGATTTCCTTTGCTGTGCAAAAGCTTTTTAGTTTGATGAAATCTCATTTTTTTTTTCTTTTTTCTTTTGTTTCCCTTGCCTGGGGAGATATATTTGATAAAAAAAATTTCTGTGAGCAATATCTGAGATTTTGCTGCCTGTGTTGTCTTCTAGGATTTTTACAGTTTCAGGTCTGACATTTAAGTCTTTGACCCATTTTGAATTTATTCTTGTGTGTGGTAAGAAGGCGATCTAGTTTCATTTTCCTGCACATATCTGTCTGATTTCCCCAATACCATTTTTTAAATAAACTGTCTTTAGCCCATTGTATGTGCTTGCTTCCTCTGTAGAATATTAATTGACTATAAAGGTGTGGGTTTACCTCTGGGCTCTCTATTCTGTTCCATTGATGTATGTGCTTGTTTTTTATGCCTGTACCAGGATGTTTTGATTACTATAGACTTGTATTATAGTTTGATATTATGTAGCATGATTCCTCCAGCTTTGTTCTTCTTTCTCTGGATCATTGTTGTTATGCATGGCTTTTGTGGTTCCATATAAATTTTTGAAATATTTGTTCTAGTTCTGTGAAATATTTCATTGGTATCTTGATAGGAATTGTGTTGAATCTATAGATTGCTTTGGGTAGTATGGTCATTTTAATGATGTTAATTCTTCCTATCCATGAACATGGTATGTGCTTCCACTTATTTGTATTTTTCTTTGATTTTTTTCTTCAGTGTCTTATAATTTTCTGTCCTTTACATCCTCGGTTAGGTTTATCCATAGGTATTTTATTCTTTTTGAAGCTATTATGAATGTGATTGTTTTCTTAATTTCCCTTTATAATGGGAGATAAATACAACAAATCAGGAATATTTATTTTTATTGTTAGTTAATTATTGCCATAAAAATGCAACTGATTTCTGAATATAAATTTTGTATCCTGCTACTTTGCTGAATTCATTTATCAGTTCTAGAAGTTTCTTGGTGGAATCTTTGGTGTACTCTATGTACAGTATCATGTCATCTGAAAATAAAGACAGTTTTACTTCTTCCTTTACAATTTGGATGACTTTTATTTCTTCTTCTTGTCTGATTGCCGTGGCTAGGTTTTCCAGTACTATGTTGAATAAGAGAGGTGAAAGCAGACATCTCTGCCTTGTTCATGATCTTAAAGGGAATGCTTGTACTTTTTCCTGTTGCCTATTACACTGGCAATAGGTTTGTCATATATAGCCTTTATTATGTTTAGGTATCTACCCTCTATTCCCACTTTGCTGGGAGTTTTTATCATTAGTGGGTGCTGGATTTTATCAAAAGCTTTTTCTGCTTCTGTTGATATAATCACATGGTTTTATCCTTCATTTTGTTTGTAGTAAATCCATTTATTGATTTGCTAATGTTGTGCCATCCTTGCGTTCCCAGAATAAATCCCACTTGATCATGGTATATGATCTTTTTGATGCATTGCTGTGTTCAGTTTGCTAATATTGTGTTGAGGATTTTAGCATCTATGTTCATTGGTGATATTGGTTTATAATTTTCTTCCTTTGTAGTGTCTTTATCTGGTTTTGGAATTAGGTTAATGATTAACATAAAATAAGTTTGGGAGCTTTCCCTCCTCTTGAATTTTATGAAATAGTTTGAGGAGAGGTGTTAGTTCTTCTTGGAATGTTTGATAAAATTCACCTGTGAAGCCATTTGGTCCAGGGCTTTTGTTTGTTGGAAGTTGTTTGACTACTGCTTCAACTTCATTAGGTGTAATCTGTCAATTCAGATTCTCTGATTCATTTTTTGAAGATTGTATGTTAGAAATTTATCCATTTCATCCAGGTTGTCCATTTTTTTGGCATATAATTGTTCATAATATTTTCTTATAATTCTTTGTATTACTTTGGTGTCAGTTATTATTTCTCCTCTTTCATTTGTGATTTTATTTATTTGGGTCCTTTCTCTTTTTTTCCTTGATGATTGCTTTGTCAACCTTGTTTGTCCTTTCAAAGAACCAGCTGTTGGATTCATTGATCTTTTGTATCATTTTTTAGATTCTATTTCATTTATTTCTGTTCTCATCTTTATTATTTCCTTTCTTCTACTCACTGGGGGCCTTGGCGGTTGTTCCTTTTGAAGTTCTTTTAAGTATGAAGTTAGATTGCTTATTTGAGCTTTTCCTTGGTTTTTGAGATAGGCCTGTAATGCTATGAATTTCCCTCTCAGGATTGCTTTCCCTGTGTCCCACAGATTGTGGATTGTTGTGTCATTTTCATTCATTTCAAAGTATCTTTTGACTTCTTCCTTGGTCTCATTGTTGACCCATTCATTGTTTAATAACATGTTACTTAGCTTCCATGTCTTTGAATGTTTTTCAGTGTTCTTCTTGTGATTGATTTCTAGTTTCATAGCATTGTGGTCAGAGAAGATGCTTAATATAATTTCAATATTCTTAATTTTCTTGAGACTTGTTTTGTGTCCTAGCATGTGGTCTATTCTAGAAAATGTTCCATATGCACTTGAAAAGTATGTATATTGTACTGCTTTGGGGTGAAATGCTCTGAAGATATCAATCAAATCCATTTGATCTAGTGTGTGTTTGATCTAGGGTGCTGTCTCTTCTCTGCCTGGAAGATCTATCCATTGATGTCAAATGGGTGTTAAAATCCCCGACTATAATTGTATTTCTGTCAATCTTTCCTTTTACGTCCATCAAGATTTGCTTTATATATTTAGGTGCTCCTATGTTGAATACATACATGTTTACTAGGGTTAGATCCTCCTGTTGGATTGCTCCCTTTATCATTATGTAGCATCCTTCTTTGTCTTTTATTATAGCCTTGGTTTTAAAGTCTATTTTGTCAGATATAAGTACTGCTGCCCCAGCTTTTTTTCCTTTCCATTTTCATGAAATATCTTTTTCCAAACCTTTTCTTTTAGTCAGTGTGTATCTTTTGATCTGAGATGGGTTTCTTGAAGGCAGCATATATATGGGTCTTGTTTTCTTATTTATTCAGCTACCCTCTGTCTTTTGGTGTGAGTATTTAAGCCATTTACATCTAAGGTGATTATTGATAGATACATGTGTAGTGCCATTTTATTAGACTGTTTTCCTCTGCTTTTTTTCTTTCTCTGTTTCTTCTTGTTCTTCTTAAAGCAAGTCCTGTAACATTTGTTGCAGTACTTGTTCAATGTTAACAAACTCCTTTAGTTTGTTTCTTGTCTGGGAACCTCCTTATTTCTCCTTCAATTTTAAATGATAGTCTTGATGGGTAAAGTAGCCTTGGTTGTAGATCCTTGCTTTTCATCACTTTGAGTATTTCATGTCACTCCCTTCTGGCCTGAAATATTTCTGATGAGTAATCTGAAGAGAGTCTAATTGGTGCTTCTTTGGAGGTAACTATATGCTTTTCTCTTGTGGCTTTAGGATTCTTTCCTTGTCTTTAAGCCTTGTTACTTTAATTATGATGTGTCTCAGTGTAGGCCTCTTTTAATCCAACTTGTTTGGGACTCTCAGTGCTTCCTGGACTTGTGCAAGTTTTTCCTCCTCCAGATTAGGGAAGTTTTTGGTCATTATTTCTTCAAATAGGTTCTCGATCCCTTGCTCACTCTCTTCTTTTCCTTGTGGTATTCACATTTTGCATATGTTGTTACACTTCATGTTGTCCCAGATGTTTCTTAAGCTCTCCTCATTTTTTAAAATTCTTTTTTTCTCTTTGCTGTTTTGCTTGATTGCTTTTTTAACCTTGTCTTCCAAAATACTGATTTGATCCTCTGCCTCATATAACCTACAGTTTATTCCTCCCAGTGTATTATTTATCTCAGATATTGCATTCTTTATTTCTGACTGTTTTTTTAATGGTTTCTCTTTTTCGTGCTGTTGAGTATCCTTATAATCATTACTTGAAACTCTCTATCTGATAAATTGCCTACTTCCATTTTGTCTAGTTGTCAAAATATTTTTTTTTCTTCTATTTGGGGTCTGTTTATTTGTCTTCCCATTTTGTCTCCTTCTTTGTATTTTCTACCTGAGATGTTAAATGAATTGATCAGTTGTCAATCTAATCAATCTGTAATTGGTAATCAAGCTTAGGCACCACAGGGTGGGGCAGAGTAATTCCTGTGGACAGGGCTATTGCTTCCCCTCAGGCTGATGCCATCCAGAGAGGAGTGCTTTGCCTGAGAGAGCTGGCTCCTGCAGTGTGGGGGATGAATCAGAACATGGATCCTGATGGCTGTTCCCTCAGTTTTCTCCTTAGAGCCACTAACCTCAGACTCTCCTCAAGCATCTCCAGTCCATTCTGCTTTCCCTTTGCCAGCACCCAGTATAAGTGGCTGCAAATGAAATTTTGTGCTTTTTCCCTTTAAGAGGCTCTCTGCATCTCTAGCCATCTCTACCTGCCCATAGAACCCCTACTGTTTTTCACAGCTCAATGTTATCTATGTTGCTTTCTGGCTCTGGTGCTGTAGGCTGGGGAGCTCAGCTTGAGGTTTAGATCCCAGCTTGTCAGGGGGAACCCCTAGTCAGCTGCTTAAATATCCCTCTGGAACTTCAGCTGCCCCCTTGGGAGCCCAGCCAGCTTTCTTGCAACTCCTCCACACTCTGTACCATTCACATTGTGGTGTAGTATTTTCTTCTGTCTCTCCATGGTTATAAGGCTTCTCTTCAGCCAGTGTTCAGTTGGTTATTCAAAATGGTTTCTCTATAGTTTAGTTGTAATTCCAGATTGGTACTGGGAGGTTAGTGTAGCTTTCACTTACTCCTCTGCCATCTTGGATCTCAAGAATGAATGCATTTTATTATCCCCAAAATCAAATACAATAAATGGAGATATTGTATTTTACAGAAAAACACTCATTCATCTTTGACATCCATGCTTTCTCTTTCTGCTCTTGTGTTTCAGTATTAAAGTCTGCTTCTTGTGGTCCAGGGTTTTAAAATGCCAAGTATGTTAACTGCTGGTCTGTCTGTTGCTGAGTTGGTTATTAAATTGCTCTCTTGGTTCCAAATCCACCTTTTTGGTCTCCCCTGTGTCATGTTAGGACTGGGACTCTGCAGACCACATTTCCACTTTAGCAACAGGGTTTCAGAACTGTATTCATTCCATATTTATTTGTCTCTATACTTGGGTATTCTCTCCCTTCAACCACCCTCCACCCCCAAGATCTCTAACAGTGGTTTATGTTAAACATTTTTTCATCAAACCAGTTCCAGTCACACCTAATCACCTCTACTTTTATTTTGTTCTGCCTTTCACTGATTTCTCCCTGTTATCTTTACTGTGTCCTTTTACTGTTCTATCAGGTGTGTGCTTGTTGCTTTTTCCAGATTCTTGTGTTGAATGCTTAGCATTTGTTTTCAATCTTTCTTGTTTGCTAGAAAAATATATTCCAAACTAGACATTTCCCTCTAAGTACTTGTTTAACTGTGTTCCAAAAAATTTTGACATGTAGTCTTTTCTAATCTCTCCATCTTGAGTATTTTGTAATCTTCCTTATGATACTTATTTTAACCCAGTGTCACTTAATAGTATTTTACTTAGTTTCCAGGCATATGAAATTTTTAAAAAATACTTTGTTGCTGGATACTAATTATTTTTGCATGATGAACAGAGAATATAGTCTGTATGGTTAATTATTTAGAATTTAACATATAAAGATTTTTATGAATATTTCCTATTTGCTCAGACATAATGTATACCCTTTGTTGGATGTAAATTTCTATACATCCATTGGTTTGAGCTTATCAATCATTTTATTCAAATTTCCTATAATCTTTTATGTTACCTGATTTAAAATTTCTGAAACAGTTGTCTTAAAATCTCCAAATGTTGATTTTCACTATGTAAGACATTTATATATTTGTAGAATATATTCTTAGGTACATACATGCTCATTATCCTTATGTCTTTTGATTTATCATTTCTTGTACTAATGTGTAACATCTCACATAACCCAACTTTGGAGATACCAGGGAAGTGAGAAAATTCTACGTGGTACAAACATGAGGGGACTTAGTGACCAATCATATGTGAATGAGAAGATGGCTTCATGAGTTTCAGAAATAAACAATTCAATAAATCTTAAAATAAAAAAAAAAGAAAAGATGGCTTTGTGAATAACTTGGAAATCTGGGTAGATTATAACGTTGGTTACTGTGGCAAGACACACAGAATGTGTTAAGGGCAGATAGCAGTGGAAAAGATGAAATGAGCAAAAACATTTATTCATTCATTTATTTACTTAGTAAATATTAGTGCTCTTCATATGCTAGGTACTATACTATTATATTTTACAGAATATTTTCAGGGTAGTTTAAGATAAATCAGTTTCATAACCTTATCACAAGTTTGCTCACAAAGCATGAAAGTGTAAGGACAATCATGATGTAGATATTTATATGTAAAAATTTGACTGTGGTGGGCTTTACATATGCACCTTGGAAGTTCAGCTCTGTAAAATGCAGACTTACCACAATAGATTAGCATGAATTACAAACTACAATTTAACTCCAAAATAAAAAAAAAAAACATTTAATCTACTCTTGTATCTGTAGCGACCTTATCTGTTAGCACCGAACTGGATTAAAGTACATCTTATTTAAAAGTTTAAAATAGTGATTTTGCCCTGGCCAGTGTGGCTCAGTTAGTTGGAGCATCCTCCCATAACCAAAAGGTTGTGGGATTGATTTCCAGTCAGAGTACATGCCTAGGTTCATTCCCTGGTGTAGGCGTATATGGGAGGCAACTGATTGATGTTTCTCACATTGATGTTTCTCTCACTTTCTTTCTGTCCACCCTCTCCCTTCATCTCTCACTAAAATAAATGAAAAAATGTCCTTGAGTGAGGGTAAAAATAAAATAAAACCATGATTTTCAAACTTCAGTTAGCACATGAATTACCTGGATGCTTGATAAAAATGCAGATTCCTGGATTCCAACCTGAGATTTAGGAGTGAGCCCAAGAATCTAATTTAACAAGCTCTTCAACTTAGTATGACACTAAAGCTGCATTTTGAGAAATGCTGCTGTAAACTCTACTAACTGATTACAGGGTGTTAATAAATAATGCCCTCCCCAATCCCCAGGTTGGGAATGGACAATTGGCACACCTGTAGACTTATTTGGATATGATCTTATCCTCTTCCAGGTGTAGCAATTTTGCTTCTTAAATACATTATAACAGTGTTTGTAATATAGAATAACCTAAGAGAAATATTCTTCATAGAAAATATGAAATTTTTCTTGCATTTCTAGGAAAACAGATAGTATCCAAGCTGTCTTATTTCTATACCTGCATAAAGCCTTCATTTACTCCTAGAGATTCCTCCTTTAATAATCTCAGGTTCAGTAACCTCACAGAGTCTTCACTATCTCCTTCTTTTGTGAGAGGGGCTATCCTATTGGTAGTTTCCTGATTTTGGAAAGAGAGAGTAGTGAGCAATCTTAGTTTTCCTTTTTAGATGACAAGATACAAATTTAGTCATTTGATCTTGCTAAATTCTTGTTATCTCCTATGGAAACCATAAGGCACACACAGCAAGGCTGAGTGCTGTGTGATTTCTGGAAGCATCTTGGGAGCATTCTGGGCAAAACCCCATGACATACCATCTCCATAAAGAGATTATTTTTTTCTTCCTCCCACTTAGGAAAACTCCCTTTAAATTGCTTTCTGCTGACAACTGAACCAGGTTTGGGAAGCCATTCAACTTTAATAATAAGAGACTCTGTAGATTAAGGCCTGCTTAAATTAAAAACTGTTTTAGACATAAGATGCAGAAGTAAAACTGAAAATTAGGCTAAAATTGAATCACATTTAATATCCATGGTTTTAAAGGGATAAAGATAATCATTATATATCAGCAGATATGGACATTTAGACTAGGATCACAAGATTGCCCCACATTGAACATCCAATAGATAATGTAATGATTAAGCATATATACTAGGCCATTATATTTAAGCCAACCAGTTAGAAAATTACAAAAATTTATGGGCAAGCAATGTACAAGTGATTTTTCATAAAGAATCCTGAGCTGACAACTAGATTAAATGAAAAAATATGCAGAATATTGGAAGAGGGCCATTGTAAATGGAAAAGTACACACTGCCATCAAGCATGAGGCTGTCGGAGGACTTGGATTTAATCCAATAGCAAATGAAGAGACCCTGCTGGGACAGGATTTCTGAGAGTGAAGAGACACACAAAGCTGGAAAAGAGGAGGAGACAAAGGTGCTCAAGATAAAAAATCTAGGCATACATAAGTATTTCCCATAATGACAAGCAACTATCATATTTTGATGACTACTTAGTAGTTATAGCCTATATCATCTTTCTTATCTACTGATCTAATAATACCTTATCAAAGTAATATAATCAACAAAACAAACAAGAAAGAAAAAATAGAACCAGAGACACTGAAAGAAAGAACAAACTGACAGTAACCAGAGAAGGGGGAGGGGGATAACAGGGAAAAGAAATGGAAGGGTCATCACAGAACATGTATAAAGAACCCACGGACAAAGCCAAAGGGGGGTAGGATTGAGGGTGTGGAGTGGAGGTGGGTGGAGTGGGGGAGAATGGTGGGGGGGAAAATGGAGACAACTGTACTTGAACAACAATTTAAAAAATACCACTTACTAAAAAAAGGAATGTTAATAGATAGAAAAAATATTAATAATCTTTGCTCAGTATGAATTGTTGATACTAAGCCTAGCTTTGCAGCTAGTGGTACTGCCAAGTCTTTTCTAAATATTTATTAACTACTTGGCTAATTAATTGTTCTAGAATTTTGACAGGAACTAGTATTGACTTTTCTCTCTTCTCATTTTTACATTCCATTTTTCCTTCTCTTTGATAACCAGAATAGCATTTGCCAGTCTTCAAGTTGTGGTTATTTGAAAATGCATATTAAAGTCATGATGAGATAACATTAACATATCAGAATGGTTAAAAATAGAAAGTTTGACCATTTTAATTATTGCTAAGGGTATGGAATAACTGAAACTCATACACTGTTGGTAGAAATGTGAAATAATTAAAATCACTTTGAAAAATAGTTTGGCAGCTTCTTAACAAGTTAAATATACGCTCACCATATGATCCAGCCAATCTATCCTAGGTATTTATTCAAGATAATTGAAAACATGTACACATAAGACTGGCATGCAAATGTTCATAGCAGCTTTATTTTTAACAGCCAGAAACTGAAGACAATCAGAATGCCCATCAATAAGTGAAGGGGATGAACGAGTTATGCTACATCTATGCAGTGGAATGCAGTACTTCTCCACTATCCACAGGGAATACATCCCCAGTGGATGCCTGAAATGGGGACAGTACCGAATCCTATATATACTATGTTTTTTCCTATACATATACTCCTTTCCACTTAAAGGAAGCACTTGACTGCTTTTCTTTGGCATATCCAAAATGACAGCATCACTACTCTTGCACTTTGTGGCCATTATTGAGTAAAATAAGGGTTACTTGAACACAAGCACTGCAACACCACAACAGGCAATTTGATATCAAGCAACTAATGGGTAGGTAGAGTATATGAGGGGGAACCTGGAATTATCTTCTGGAGGGGGCAGGTCCCTGGTAGTACAGGCTTCCTCTGCTAGGTTAGTATTCTAGGAACCCATGTGTATCAGTGTACCAGTTGGCATTATCATGAGAGGCTGAATTAGGCTTCAGTGAATGTTTTTTGGAGACTCTTTCAACATATTTGCCCATTTCACGATGGGTGATTTACGAGTGTGCCTGCCCACACCACACTGAATGTTCAGTAGTTTTTGACTAAAAGTTGCATGACCTTCATGCCCTGCCCTTCCTATTCACCCAATATTACCTCAGTGACTATTTTTTTGTTTCCCTGGATGAAAAAACCCTCAAAGGGAAGTGTTTTGTCAGTGTGGAAGACAAGAAACAAAAAAAGACAGAAGCACTAAAAGGCAGCAACATTGACAAGTTCAAAAACTGTTTTGAACAGTGAAAAAATGTCTTGATAGGTATATTGCATCAAATGGAAGTACTTTGAAGGTGGCTGAAGTTTAAACTTGTAAGAATAACCACGCATTTTTTTATAAATAAATTCTGGGTTTTTGGGGGAGTTACCCTTCGTATAGTGTGAATATACTGGACAAAGGGATGATTCATATCCCAGGTAGGATAGAGCAAGACAGCTCAAGATTTCATCATGCTATTCACAACAGTGTGGAATTTAAAACTTACACATTTTTTATATCTGAAATTTTTCATGTCATATTTTTGGACCACAGTTGATTTTCATTAACGGAAACCATGGAAAGCAAAACTACAGATAAGGGGGTCTACTGTACTACTTAGCAATAAAAACAAAAGAACTATGATACATGCAACTACATGAATGAACCCCCCAAATATGTACTTTATTATTTGATTTATTTAAAATGAGAAAAATTGAGCAAATCTATTGTGACAGAAAATAGTTCAGTGTTTTCCGGTGACAGGGAAGGGTAGGGAAGGAAAGGAGGAATTACAAAGGGATGCAAGGAGACTTTTGGGGTGATATGTTCTTGATTTTGACAATGGTTTCTTGGGTATATACAAATGTCACTAGTTATCAAATTGCATATCTAAAATATATGCAGTTTATTGTAAGTTAACTATGCCTCTATAAAGGTGAACAGCAAATTTTTAAAAATTACTATAAGCTTTCATCATTAGCATTGGGAAAAAACAGAATGCATCTCAGTAAAATATGCAGAGGTAGCCCAATGGTGCATGTGAAGGAAGGAAGATAAGGGTTTCATGATCCTTGCTCAAATTGGTTTCACTTGTGTTTTTAGCTAACAAATGTGTAATTTCTGGCAAGAAAAGTAAATTGTACATTGACCATAAAAGCTCTGAAAACAAAGGATTAAGTAAAAACATAAATAAATAAATAAATAAATAAATAAATAAATAAATATCGTCACAGTTGATAAAAATAGCACTGACTGAAGAGAAAAAAGACCTGAGTTATAGTTGGAGCTTCTTCTGACACATTTATTGACAAGCTGCTATTGAGCCTGTTTTCTGCTCTGAAATTTGATGACTACTTATAGTAATTGCATATAGAAATGGGCTTGTGTGAAAACCCTCATTTTGGTCAAGCTTCTTTGCTCTAACTTCTAGCATAACTTGCCTGTTGTTTTGACCAAAACTATATTACCT
Organism: Desmodus rotundus; assembly: GCF_022682495.2. Taxonomy (NCBI): domain Eukaryota; kingdom Metazoa; phylum Chordata; class Mammalia; order Chiroptera; family Phyllostomidae; genus Desmodus; species Desmodus rotundus. The sequence goes on along the minus strand of NC_071391.1, from coordinate 81,588,190 downwards.
GTGAGTGGCTCTTAAACCTCTGGTTCATATTTTATATGCAGATTCTGAGGCCATAGCCAAGATATTTAGAAAATCTAAGGCCAGGTCTAGTAATATGCATTTTATGAACAGGTGATATAATGCAGAGGATCTGAACACCATGCTTTATTTGCTAGCCAGACAACGAAAAGGATATCTCACCTCTATCTATAATTCTTCAAATTATAAACTGTTAAATCTACTAAATAGATCCTCAACACTAGTTTTTTAAATTGCAGGCATGGATCTGTCAACATCACATGCTTTCATAAGGAACAAATTTTAAACCATTTGTATTGTTTCATCTGTGAAAAAAGTCAGTCAGAAATAGAAACACTTGCACAGTATTTATTGCTGTATAAATAGCCATTGAGTTTATGGATTACTGAAATAATTGCAATATCAGAGATGGACCCCCTGGTCTGCATCTGCTGTAAATTATTCTGCAGACATAATAACCTTGATAAGCTTGTACACTAGCAATTCAATTTCAAATGTAGGTTGGTTAAAGAACTGAATCTGTACCCTAAGTACAGATTCCAGAACATGTTAGAAATAACCACTACAAGATGTTCTGGAATTGAGCTATAATATTAGCTTAACAGATATTGGCGGGCATTCTTTTATTTGATAAAACATATAAGGCTGTGGAATTTATTATACTATTTAGTAGGGGTAAAAAAGCAAAATCCTGTACAGAGAAAACAAAGAACATCTTTTGCTTTTAACAGCAGAACTAAAATAAATACCTCATAAAAGGGGCTGCTCCTCATCTTGGGCCATTTTCCCATACCTTGACCTCAAGCAACATCATAGACTTCTTCCTCTTCTGGGCCCTTCCCTCACTCTCTCTTCAGCAATCAATTGCAACATTCTTATTGAATTTACTTACATAGCACCTCTCAGCTTGTTCCCTTCTCTCATCTTCTCATAAGTGGATGAGGACTTTCTCACCTCGCACTTGACCATTTGCAATAGCCAAGGCTAATGCACTGTAGTCTCAAAGTACATTCTTCAGATCAGCAGCAGCAGCATCAGCATCACCCTGGGAACTCATTGGAGTGTTTAAGTCATTTACATTTAAAGTGATTATTGAAAGATATGTATTGCCATTTTATTTTTTAAACTATTTTCCTCTTTCCCTCCCTTTTATTCTTCTTTTAAGTATACTTTATTGATTATGCTATTACAGTTGTCCCAATTTTTTCTCCCTTTTATCCCCCCTCCACCCTGTACCCCCCACCCTCCAGCATCCCCCCGACCTTCATTCATGTCCATGGGTTGTACATGTAAGTTTTTTGGCTTCTCTGTTTGCTATACTATTCTTAACCTTCCCTTGTCTATTTTATGCCTACAAATTATGCTTCTTATCCCCTGTATCTTCCTCCCCATTTTTCCCCTCCCCACTGATAACCCTCCATGTGATCTCCATTTCTCTGATTGTGTTCCTATTCCAGTTGTTTGCTTAGTTTGTTTTTGTTTTTGTGTTAAGTTCAGTTCTTGGTAGTTATGAGTTTGTTGTCATTTTACTGTTCATAGTTTTTTTTATCTTCTATTTCTTAGATAAGTCCATTTAACATTTCATATAAGGAGGACTTGGTGATGCTGAACTTCTTCAACTTGACCTTATCTGGGAAACACTTTATCTACCCTTCTATTCTAAATGAAAGCTTTGCTGGATACAGTAATCTTGGATGTAGGTGCTTGCCTTTCATGACTTCAAATACTTCTTTCCAGCCCTCTCTTGCCTGTAACGTTTCTTTTGAGAAACCAGCTGACAGTCTTATGGGAACTCCTTTGTAGGTAACTCTCTCCTTTCCTCTTGCTGCTTTTAAGATTCTCTCTTTATCTTTAATCTTGGGTAACTTAATTATGATGTGCCTTGGTGTATTCCTCCTTGGGTCCAATTTCTTTGGGACTCTCTGGGCTTCCTGGACTTCCGGGAAGGGGAAGTTTCCTTCACCAGATTGGGGAAGTTTTCAATTTCTTGCTCTTGTTCTTCTCCTTTTGGCACCCCTATGATTCTGATGTTAGAACATTTAAACTTGTCCATGAGGTTCCTAAGTCTCTCCTCATTTTTTAAAATTCTTGTTTCTTCATTCTGCTTCAGTTGGATGTTTATTTCTTCCTTTTGTTCCAAATCATTGATTCGGGTCCTGGGTTCCTTCCCTTCACTGTTGGTTCCCTGTATATTTTGCTTTATTTCACTAACCTTCATTTCTTCCTTCATTTTGCAACCAAGCTCAATCAATTCTGTGAGTATCGTGATTACCAGTGTTTTGAACTCTCCATCAGATAAGTTATCTATCTCCTCATCAATTAGCTCTTTTTTTGGAGTTTTGATCTGTTCTTTTATTCGGGCCATATTTCTTTGCCTTGATGCACCTGTTATGTGGTAAAGGGGTAGAATCTTAGATATTTTCCAGGTGGGGTGACCTTTGCTGCGTTGTGGTGCTGTATGTGGGGGAGGGATCAGAGAGGAAACAATGCCGCTCCCTTGGTCAGCACTAGTCCTACTACCCAATGAACTCTCATGTGAGACTAGGAGTTTCTCCTGCTGTTGCAACTCCCACAGTACTTTACAGCTAGAGGTTTTGAGTCTTTAGTTTCCCATTCAGCCAGCCCAGCCTTGCCCAAACATTCTGTCACCTTGCTGAACGTCCTCTCCACTTGCCTTCACATCTCCCATCTCCGCCCCTCCTACCAGACTGGGTGAATGTTTCTTTACTCCTTGGTTGTCGGAGTTCCATGCAGTTTGATTTTCTGGCACTTCTGGTTGTTTATTCTTTTTAAATTGGCCGTTATCCTCCTTTTGGTTGTGTGAGGAGACGAAGCATTTCTACCTATGCCTCCGTCTTGGCTGGAACTCTCTTCTTCTTAAAGCAAACCCTTTAACATTTGTTGCAGTGTAGGTTTAGTACTAACAAGCTCCTTTAGCTTTTTCTTGTCTGAGAAGCTCTTTATTTCTCCTTTAATTTTAAATGATAGCCTTGCTGGGTAAAGTAGGCTTGGTTGTAGGTCCTTGTTTTTCATAACCTTGAATATTTCATGCCAATCCCTTCTGGCTTGAAATGTTTCTATTGAGGAATCAGATGACAATCTAATTGGAGCTCCCTTGTAGGTAACTAATTGCATTTCTTTTGCAGCTTTGAAGATTCTCTCTTGTCTTTAAGCTTTGCCATTTTAATTATGATGTGTCTTGGTGTGGACCTCTTTGGGTCTGTCTTGTTTTGGACTCTCTGTGCTTCCTGAACTTGTGTGTCTTTTTCCTTCACCAGATTAGGGAAGTTTTCAGTCATTATTTCTTCAAATATGTTCTCGATCCCTTGCTCACTGTCTTCTCCTTCTGGTATCCCTATGATGTGGATGTTGGTATGCTTCATGTTTTCTGAAAGGTCTCTTAAGCTCTCATTTTTTAAAATTCTTTTTTCTTTTTGCTGCTGTGCTTAGGTGTTTTTTCTACCTTGTCTTCCAAGTCACTGATTTGATCCTCTGCTTCATCTAACTTACTGCTTATTCCTCCCAGTGTATTATTTACCTCAGATATTGCATTCTTTTTTTCTGACTGGTCCCTTTTTATGGTTTCTATGTCTTTTTTCATGCAGTTGAGTATCCTTATAATCATTACTTTAAACTTTATATCTGCTAAATTGCTTGTCTCCATTTTATTTGGCTCTTTTCTAGAGACTTCTCTTGTTCTTTTATTTGTGGCCTGTTTATTTGTCTTCCAATTTTGGCTTCCTCTTTGTGTTTGTTTCTATGCATTAGTTGGATGTGCAAAGATCCTGGTGTAGTCCAATGTAAGACGCTGCCTGTGACTGGCCCTGGGCAACATGTTTGGAGCTATCAGTGATCTACAGCTTGTGGCTTCCTTTGCTGGGCCTGTTTGTGTGCAGAAAGAGCCAGGCTGCACACCAAAGCCAGCTTCTACCACCACCAGGCCAGGGCCAGGTCAGTTAATGTCTCCGAGATCCCAGAGATCTTCTTTCACCTGCAGGCTTTCTGTTAAGCTTAGCCATTGAAATTGCCTCCAGCTGTATTCCTCTGCCACTCAGCTTAAGCTTCACAGACAGGGTAGGGTAAGAAGGATTCCTGTAGGGCTATTGCTTACCCTCAGGCTGATGCCACTTGGAGGGGAGTGCTCTGCCTGAGAAAGATGGCCTCTGCAGTATCAGGAATGACTCAGCACAGAGGTCCTGGCAACTTACTCTTCCTCAGAGCCACCAACCCCAGACTCTCCTCTGTGGTTCTGGTCCACTCTGCTGTCTCTCAGCTGGAGCCCAAGGCAAGTGGCTGCAAATGAAATTTTGTGTGTTCACCCTTCATGAGGCTCTATCTATCTCCGCCATTTTTTCCATGGTGGAGAAACTGTGCTGCTTTTCCCAGCTGGATATTATTTGGTTTCCTTTCCTGGTTCTCTTGCTCTAGGCTAGGAAGCTCACCTTGGGGTTTAGACCCCACACTTCTTGGGGGGAACCCCCTGGCCACTGAAAGATCCCTCTGGAACTTCAGCTGTCACCAGTGGGAGCCCAGTCAGCCCTGTCATGCCTCCATAGTTTCTATCAGCACAATGAATCTATCAGTTTCGTTGTAGTGATGTGGTTTCTTTTGTAAGTCCTTGATTATAAGGCTTCTCTCCAGCTAGTGTTCAGTTGGTTATTCAGGATGATTTTTCTCTGATTTAGTTGTAATTCCAGTTTGGTCCTGGGAGGAGGTTAAGGTAGCTTCCACCTACCTTGCTGCCATCTTGGACCTCCTTCTGGGGATTAGTTAGAAATGCAATTTCTCAGGCCTTTTTCCAGATTCTCTGAATCAGAAATTCTGGGGGTGGATCCCAGAGATCTCTGGTTTAATAAGTCCTCCAAGTAGTTGTTACATGACGATTGAGAAACATTGCTCTAACCCATTCTCCCTTGCACCAGTTTCTCTTCCAAGCCACAGTTATTTTACCTACTACTGTCAGATAAAATTTCCAAAGCAAAGTTATGATATCATTCCCTACAGTAAAGAACTTCAACCTCCCTCATTGTTAATTAACAGTAAAATGTAACATCTCCCGAGCACTTTCTATGTGCTAGGCAGTGTGGCTCCCAGCTAGGCATAATACATTTTTAAGAAATGTGTGATGAATGGATGTGTGACCACCTGCTCTTTGTGATACCCATTTGCAGTGGTTCTTAGCTCTGATCGTACATTAGAATCATCTGGGACTTAATAAAAATTTCCACTGAAGAACAATTAAATGGGTCTTGCCTCAAATGTTTCCAAGCCCCTTGAGGAACTGGGGCTGAGCGCAAGCTACCTTCTTGGCCTATTTCTCCCATAGCTAGGGTTGCTTTGTCCCTGCCTGCCTCTGGCTCTGTCATCAATCTTGTTCTTAGACAAAGGAAGGCAAGAAACCGGGGGCAGTGGCTGAGCTGACTCAGCATCATGTCCCTTACTACCTAATTAATATCTCGAGTTTAGAATTTTCCCTAGCTTCTCTACCTCTCTAATCTACTTTCTACACAGCAGCTCAAGTGAGCTTGTTTAAATCTAAGACCATGGCAGTCCTTGCTCAGCAAACTTTAAAGGGCCTCTTTCCATATTATTGGCAGTAAAAGCAAAAGTTCACTCAATTGTTTATGTATCTTCTTCTTTCCACCTACCTCACACACCTACTCATCCATTGCCTCTCTGGCCTCAACAACTACTACTCTCTCTCTAGCTTACTCAGCTCCAGCCACACTGATGACCTCATTGTTCCTCGGGTATGCTCCTGCCTCAGGGCCTTTGCATGTGCTGGTTCTTCTGCCTGCAGTCATCCTTTCCCACTTAGCCATATACCTTCTCTTTGACTTCTTTCAGGTCATCTTCCTGGTAAGGCTTATCCTGTCCTATCTAATTAAAATTGCTTATACCTTCCCCATGTTCCCTAAGTTCCTTCTTTGCTTTACTTACTTATGATGTTTATTATCTACCTCTAAATGCAAACTCCATAAAAAAGGGGGTTTTGTGTGTCTTATTCACTGCTATACTTAGAACAGTGAATGACCCATATCAGGTGCTTAATAAATGTTGATAGAATGTATAAATGCCTGGCCCCATGGTCAGAATGTCAAACCTGTAATTCACTGTAAAGTCTGTCTTGACCCTTAGGTGACCTCTCCTCTATCCTAGGTCATCTAAGACAGGATCCCAGCTCTCCTCTGGCCTGGCTCACAGGGACTGTAGAACTGCTCTGAACACTACCCAGGGCTGAGATGCTTATGTTTACTGCCATACCTCCTAGCCCTGCCCCTACCCTGTCTGTATTCCTCTGTGAGTCCACAACAGCTCACCCCAATTTTGCCATCCATCTCTATAGCTGTCTGTCTCTAGGTGCCATATGTAGTCTATACCATTCTGGTGGAGGACACCTGTGGGTGGGCCTCGTGTCCATGTTCATAGCCTGTCCCACTTATCTCTTGAGCTCCAAGCTCTTTTTTTTTTCTGACAGAGGATCTGTATATATTGGAAACACTCACCCAAGATCAGGTGTTAAATCTATTTATTCATCTATCTGTTGTCGAACCCCCTCGGATGTAAACTCCAAGAGAGCAGAGATTTTCATCTATTTTTTGTTTATCGCTGTTTCTCCAGAGACCAGAACACTGATGTACCCATTGTAGTACACAACATAAAAATATTTTTAGATGAATCAATTAATGAATTCCACTGTTGTTGCATAAGAACTTTGCTGCCACTGCTGAGTTCTCAAGTACTGAAAATTATATTAAAAAATCAACACAAACAATGGTTCCATTTGAGAGATGTTACAGAGTGAGCTGCCATGACTCTTGATCAGTTTTTCATCGTTCAAAACTTTTGTTGCTTGGTTCTGAAAAGACAGTAAGCAAGAAATAAAACAAATGTGTGGAAGGTCATTTTAGGAATGTTAATAAAGGTAAATAAGTAAGTGGAATTTTACAGCCATATATTACAAAATCAACAAGCGTCCATTTTAAAATTTGAAAAATTGGTATCTAGAAGTTTCAAACATTCTGATGTTAGATGAGATTTACAAGCAGATATGTAATTGACATTTTTACTCTTCATGGTGAGACTCAGCCTTAAGGAAATTAGGATAATTGTGAAGAAAGCTATTTTCTCCTATGTTAAAAATGCAGTTTTGATAGCTCTCTATGATGATATTTCCTGGGCCAGAACAGACTTGGGAACAAAATAAAAACAAAATAAAACATCTCAAGCTTCTGATGTCAACAGAGTGCTGGTTCTCCCTCCTGCCTAAGACAGAAATAAAAACAGTAATGACAATGACACTTATTTTGGGGCACTGTGCAGGAGTCTTAAACACCATATTTCATTTGGTCATCCTAGTTGCCTACTGAGGAAGAAGTAATTATCCCTAAGTAAAAGAAAACCTTCCCTCCTCTTTCCCTTGTCCCTGGCTTCCCTGCCTTGTCCACTTCCCATTCTCTTCCCTTCTCCACTTATATATTACTGTGAGTATGTCCACTGCCATGAGCAGTGGCAGTGGACATACTCACAGTAATATATAAGCATAAAGTATTTAGTATAAACAGGATATACTCATATTAAAAATCATTTTTATCTGAAATTCAAATTTAACTGGCCATCTTATTTGCTCAATCTGACAATCCCATTCTTGCTATCTGCTCTGAAACAGCTTTTGTTTTGTGCTGTGACATAAGAGGGTTTAATTAAGGCTGAGGAATACAAAGGAAAACTGCAGGAAGTACTTGTACACCTTCTTAATCTACCATTTCTTTCATTTCATTAGCCTATGAAACCACTTACCAAACTGGATCTTAAACCATTATTATTCATGAGCCTGTTTCTCCCCCAGTAGACTGATTATAAACAGGTTGGGGGAGAAGGGGTATATCTGCATGTCCTCTTTTCCCCTTTTCTGGGCACCTTGTCCAGGGCCTTCACAAGGGGGCTCCTTCTGTGGGTGCTAGCCAAGCCACGTTGGGCCAACCCAGAAGAGATGGGAAGGACAAGGGGGTGGATGCCTTGGGACAGGTCTGATCTGGCTTGAGTGAGAAGTACACTCCATCCTCCGAATTCATAGAGTCCATATTTGCAAATTTGCCTACTCATTAACATTCATCTGTAACCCCAGATCAATACTTGTGCCCTTTCTTCATCAATCAGACATGAACAGAGTAGCATGCTTCCAGCTCAAGGGGAACAAGGCAATGCTCCGCCTTCTTTGTTTCAGTTCTCAGACTGTAAACAAGCATCCTTTTCACAGTGAATTAGGTGCCACGTTTTTTACATTTTCGTGTGTTTAAAAAAAATTTTTTTTGGTGATTTCACTCTTTAGAATGGCCCAAAAGTGCAGTGCTGAAGTGCCATTGAATGTTCCTAAGCCTTATGGAGAAAGTGTGTTTTATATAGCACACTTTGTTCCCTCATGAATTCATCATACTGTTGACCATGAGTACAATGTTAATGAATCAATTATATATACACAATTGTATATATATATATATATATATATATATATACATACATAAAACAAAGTATCTTTAAACAGACACATGCATAGAACAAAATTGTGTATCGATCCATGGATGAAAATGTTGTGAATACAGGCTCACAGGAACCTCACCTAGGAGCAAGGATTTAGTACTCTGTAATTTAATATTCATGGTGACTATAGAATACAACTACTGCAAATAATGAGAACAATCTATATCTCCTAGATTTTCTTGTTTCTAGGATTTCAACAGGCAATTTGTCATGTTGGGATGGACAGCTTGGAGGTCATGGAAACAGATTCACTAAAACACTTTCTCAGAAGTGAGAGAAACTGGCTGACTCTGATGTAAATGGGAGAGGGGGTACTGATGGACTTGCTGGTTTTTCCACACGTTGAAGATGCTCTTTTTAAGAAAATACCAGCAGCAATATTTCCTGCATTCCAGCATTTGTTTTCCTTTGCAACTTACTTTTTAGTCCTACTTTTCAAGAAGGAAGTGTCTTTTCTTGGCAGTAAGTGATGGTACTTACGGAATTTTATCTTGGATCAGAATGTCTTTTGTTCCACTCTTAGAAAATCCAAGCAGAGAAATAGCAATGAATTGCTTTATAACTTGACAAGCATAGGGTTAAGGAGTTCTATGAGATTTGTATTAATATAGCTAAGGAAGGGCAGAAAGAGTCTACTTATTGATGTCAGCCCCCTTAACCCTATTTTGCCTGAATGACTCCATCATCAATTGCACTGACCCTTGTTTCTTCAGGGAATTCTGAGGGCTGTTAGAAATAAATTACCACCATTCAAATATTTTTGTACTTAATGCTTTTAAAGGAAATCCTTGCCCCAAACCAGACAGTTAGATTAGAAGATGTCCTCTCATCAAGCCTTTCTTTTTGAAGTATCTATTCTGGAGAGACTGGCTTCCCAAGTCCTGGCACACTGGGAGGTGACTGCTCAGTGCCTCCTTCTTTCCATTCCTCCTACTATGCAGCATGCTAAGGAGACCCAGCTGGAGAAGAGGGGTTGAGGTGACTGGCCCTCATCATGCTGCTTCTTTAGCTACCTAGTCAAGATCCTGGGTGTTCATTCTCCATCTTTCCTCCTTTCTTTTTCAGGAAAATGACCAATTAAATGAGTTTCTAAGAGTACAAACATTTTGTAGGGGCAATTAGCAATACCAATCAAAATTTGAAGTATGCCTACCTATTAATCCAGTCATTCCACTTCTAGAAATTTATCCTACAAATAAATGTACAAATATATATGTACAAAATGGTCAAAAAGTACTAGTTTTAATAGCAAAAACAAAAATCCAAAAAACAAAAATCTGGAGTCATCATGCATGTGAAGACAATTAAAGGGAATAAAGCACATGTCTCTGCCCTGACTTGGAATAATGTCTGTTAATGATACATGGAAAGTTGCAGGAAGTGTGTAGTATAATCTAGTTATGTAAAAACATATTTGCATAAAAATGTATAAAAGGATGATACTTATCTGTTGATAATAGTAATCTTGGTGGCAATTTGAATTGGGTTTGGGGGTTGGGAGAGGGGAGGAGCTGAGGGGTGGCTTTTAATTTATATTTTATATATGTTTTGTTTATTTTATTACAATGGATTTTTAAAAAAGATTTTATTTATTCATTTTTAGAGAGAGGTCAAGAGAAGGAGAATGAGGAAAGGATTATCAATGTGTGGTTGCCTCTCGCGTGCCCTGTACCAGGGACCTGGCCTGCAACCCAGGCATATGCCCTGACTGGGAATCGAACTGGCGACCTCTTGGTTTTCAGCCCATGCTCCCACTGAGCTACACCAGCCAGGGCTACAATGGATTTTTGTTTTACTTTTATAATGCTAGAAGATTCACCAAAGGTTTTTTTTTTTTTTTTTTTTTTTACATTCCAGGAAGTTCTGTGGAGAGGAAATGAATACTTACCTCTTGAGTGACCATACATGACAGTGTTGGGCTGCCATGTCCAAGGTGTGCCACTCATTTCATTGGTGCTGCATTGATTTATATGCTGCACACCTCATTTCTGTGATACCTATTCTATGAGTATCTATGACACATTAACAAACAGGTATGGAGAATATTTACCTATTAAAAAAGTAGCTGCCAAAAAGTGAGGTCCAGTTAGATGGGGCTTAATTGGTGTGCAAGAGTGGGAGTTCACAAAGTGACCATATATTCACTAAAACTTAATGACCTTGACCAATGTGATTGGTTCTTAAGTTACATTGCTGAGAACTTGTCCTTGACAGATAGTAGAGCCAAAAAGAGAGCAATTAAAGTTCTACACTGGCCTGAACACCGAGAGAGGATTCCAGGAACTCTGCTTTCAACAGTTTTATCCATAATCAGTTCAAAAGATTTCTGCAGCCTCCTCAATATATTTGTTGGATTGGCATAATTATGTATAGGTAAAAAATTATTTGACCTTCGATTAATTGATTAGTTTATTCAGTTATTCAACAAGAATTTATAGAACTCCTACTATGTGATAAGCACTGGGCATGATTTAAATAGTATTAGGATTATTCATTTGTGCTTAGTTGAAGCCTACACAAAAATATTAAAATATTTCAGTGCTGGGGAGTTGACTTGTTGAGGTATGAAGCACCAATCCTTTCCATAACTATAAAACAACATAACCATCTGTTGTAATAAGAAAAAATATTAATGAAAAAACTTCCCTGAATATGACATATAAAATCTCCTCATTTGATTTTAAACTGTGAGGTTTTAAAACATGTGGGAATTAGATAAATCAATATAGCAAAAGATTTCTTTTGACCAAAGTCTGCAGATAGAAATAAGGAACTGTTTTCAGATTTCAGGGAAAATGTCAAAGAAGAATAATTATATTACATTATTGCAGGGACAGAATGTGATATAAATATATATGGCAATGATTTCTTGAAGGAAACACAGGAGACAGGCAGGGGGGAACAACCTAAAGACTCACCTCTGAGTCATTAAAAAATACAAAATAGGTCAACAAAGGAATCCCATTTGTGGACAGGCACAGAGTGATGTCTGGTACTTCCCAATATGCACAGTGCTTACCCCAGCTCCCCTGAGGTTCTCTTCTGGACTAAAACAAGAAAAGCAAATTCATTCTTTCTTATGTTTGCCTGAGAAACACATTCCACCTTCCCTCTGCCTAAGACTAGGCCTTAAGAATTATGTCTTTATAACCTGGCCTGACAGTGGCCCCTGCAGTTATAAGCATTGTGTGCCCTTTTCTTTCTTTGTTCAGGAACAGAAAGACTACGTTCCATTTGTTCTTACATTCACGTATCCATTTATCACCCAACAAATATTTATTAAGAGGAACCATATGCCAAGCCCTCTTCTAGTTGGTACAGATAAAGAGATGAAAAAGTATTCCTTCTCCCAGCAAGGGCCTCTCAATCTCATAGGGCAGACAGCCATGCATGCAGCAAATTGCAACATCACCCTGAATGTCTTCTTTGCTTCACTCCCAACACTAAGTCCTACTGTCTGTGCCTACAGAACCCTTCCCACAGGTCCACTTCATTCCACTTCTGCTGCCTACACCTAGATGCACTGTGTTCCTGTTTCTACTCTCTTCTTGAGATTCTTTTTCCTCCTGGCAACCAGAAGGATCTTCAAAAGAATGCAAGTCACATTATGTCACTCTCCTGCTAAAAACCTTTCAATTAC